>NC_066313.1:48760498-49083439 GCF_022539315.1 Serinus canaria
TTATGTCCTAATTCTAACCCTAAATTTTATTTCATTGTAGTGTTTCTAAGTTTACAATTTATTATCTCTAGAATCTGTTGCAATTGCATTGTTGTTACTCATGTTTTGTTACTAACACATCCTTTGCGATTCTGGTCAGTCAAACACTGACAATTTATGTATCTGTTTAGTAAATTCCTTCAGTTCTTCATTCAATGCCATTGGAGTCACTAAAAAGAACCAAGTATATAACTTTAGGAAACTGTATTATTTCATTTAGCTGTATTGTCCTACTATTGCGCATTATCAAATCTATCCATTTGGATAAATTTGCCAAATTTCTCTCTCATTATTTTAAATTTATATTTTATGTTAAACCAATTCAGTAATTTTAAAAATTCTACTTATCTTTAGTTTTACTTTGTAGAGATTTGAGTTACTGCCACTTCCATTGTTATTTTTGAGAAGTATGTGGCTTTTTTCCCCTCTGTTTTTTTTCCTGTTTATAACTTTATGCATGGTTAGTACTATTTCCCTACAATTGCTGCTTCTTGGTAGAAGTTTGCTACTATTTAATAATACTGCAGCCATTCCAAAGTGAACAACTCATTCTGAAGAACTAAGCTTTTATAAAAAGTCTAGGCAATCAGTAAACTGTTAATCCTCATTTGTTTGTGTATTCATTATGAGTTTTCCTTCAGACTCTATGCAATACACTAAAATCCATAATCCAGGGATTTTAGTGACATAGAAGTTTGTGGTTTAAGTAGTACCATAGCGAAAATTAACATCTCTATTGTCACAGCCTCCCTTTCACATCTACTGACATTACTCTCCTTTCTAACATCTCATCTATCTGAAGAATAATTCAAATTGAGAGATTTTTGTTTTCAGCATTTGATGTGTCCTCAGTTTTCTCACTGAAATTAAGACACAGAAGTTTTTGGCAGTTGGAAATCTTCATTAAGAATATGTATTAAATACTCCCTTTTCCAGTGCCTTAAGAAGAAAATAAAAGCCCCATAAATCACTTTCTCTTTTCTGAAAAGCGTGTTACCCTTTAAAACAGTTCTTAGAAATTCTTCTCCATAAATTTGGTAGATCTTTAATCATTAGTCATCTTCTGATAGTTTTTTCTCTCTTTCATTTCATTCTCTGTTGTCTCAGCTTTGTCCTTCATTATTAATGCAAGACCATTAGTAACACGATCAGAGGAGAGAAACTGTTAGCAGTTCTCTTTTTGCTTCTCAGAGGTGACTCCTCTGCTCCTATTCTGATGATCAGTAGTAGTGTTTGCTGTTAGTTTGTGTTTCTCTATGCTCTATTTCATCCTTATTTCAAAGTCCAAGTGGAAATCCTTCACCTCTTTTGCCATCTTTTCCAATTTTCATGACATTAGGTGTTTCTCAGATTCATTACATCTGTATTCCTTGTGTTAATATTTCCAGGTTTTAATATTATTTACATTTATTTTACTGTATGTATTGCAACACCACTTCTGAACCTTATTTGCTCCTTTGTTGTCACAGAAGGCTTCTGTTACTTGGATCTTCTGGCAAATAGTTTTATATATTGGCTCTAACCATTAAAAATATTGCATAAGTGTTTTTGTATTTTTTGTATTTCAAGTTTTCTTTTACTTTCCTTTTTTTTAAATGTCATTCACTTTCTGTTCTTCATATTACATTAGTGGAATTCTTTATGCTTTCCAAATATCCTTTTTTTTCCCTTATTTCTCAAAACACAGTCATAATTCCACACTGTGAAAATAATTTTTCTTTTTTAAAATATAAAAGCAACCAGGACTAATTGTTGCAATTATAGACCATCAATTCTTTGTATTTTCTAGTATTTTCCCATTATTACAAAGACTAAGGATTCTCTGAGATCCTTCCAATTCTGTGACCCACCTCTCTTTCAAAACAACTTTTCCCCCTTCCCCCATGTCTGCAGGCTTGTTCCTCTTCGTTAATATATTCAAACTTAATCTCTTCCATCTGGCAGCCCATCCTTTGGGCTGCAGTCTGAGGATCTTTTATGTGTACTGCTGCTCTCCACAGTTCATTTTTGTCACTAGTTGCTGTAGCTGTAGGTGACATGTAGCAAACTGCACCTTGTTCCCAAACAGGGACTGGGTTTCACAGCCATGCAGCTGTTGTCACAGATGCTGAATGCACACAGGATGGACACAGACTTACAGTTTAGGACAGCTAGTATTCATAAGTCCAAGGAAAAACCCTTCCCATGCTCTTCATTGCAGCTATGGCCATAAGAATTAACAGAAAATCTTTACAAGAGTTGTCTTTTAAATGTTCAAGCTTTGGAGATGTGAAAAGGCAGGGAGGACTTTGCTGTGCAGGCTGACTTGACATTCCTCTTAATTGTTTTTCTGGCAAAGCATGCCACAGTTTCTCCTCTGAGAGGATAATTGAGCTATCTGAAACACTTTAGTCTGTCTCAATAATCTTTGTCCTGTATACATGGAAGATGGGTGTGGTATGGCAGTAAAGAATATAATGAAGAATTCTGGGCAGATCTGAGTTTTAGAGCAATCTGCACTTGAGAGACTTCAAAGCTGTTTGCTCCAGCTTATCAAAGTCCATCTTGGCTACCCAGGGCATAATAACACCAGTTTGCCTTTCCATCCCATGCTGGCCAAGAAAAGTGTATTTGAAGTAGGAGAACATACACATCAAGCTGTCAAGTGGGTACCAGTGATGACAGTGGCAGCGAAACAAAATTTTATATCCTTCAGTATATAGTACAATAGGGCTTGTTCCATTAAAACATGTATTTTCTTTGTCTCTATTAACTATATGAAGTACTGCACATCAGAAATTTGGGATTAAGTTACAATAGTATACTATTCCAATTTTTTTTTTTAATTTTTTTTGTAGTATTACTAGTTTCATGCCATTTCTTAACTTGATGAGAAAGGTTTATATTGGATTATATTGGATTATACTGTAGTTTGTAAGGAAATTATCTCTGACAGTTAAACTCATCATGTGGATTTCTTTGGGTCCTGTGTTTTAGGATGCATTTAAAATAGCTGTTCAGTTGGAAGGATATAGATATGTATTTCTCTTAAAACTCTTTATAAATAGCTCATATATGATGCTACAAACTTTTAGTTCTTAAAAATATTCATTACATTGTGCTTAATATGCACTTCTTTATTCAAACAAACTGATTCAAAATGTCACTTGACTGGTATAAGATATGGAGGAATGAGAAATTACATGTAATCTAGTTGGCTGTGGAAATAAGGATTATTATTAATATGCATTATAAGGAAAAGTAAAGCCTATTGAAATATTTTCCTTGTCACAAAAAATAAATTACTAAAATTACTTGATTTAGTCAAGTCACTTTAAAAAATGCCTTGTAGCAGAAAGAGTTTAGGGCGATTTGCAGACATGCTCTCTTCTAGGACTGACTTGTGCCTGGTACATCATTAGTTTCTACTTCATTTACAGCCATAATTTAGAACTACCTAACAGTTACCTAAATTCCTCAAAAATGTTAAAGCCTGAGTGATATCCACAGAATAGAAAATAAGTATTTCTAAAGTACTGTAATCTGTGAGCTAGGCAATTTAACACTGATTCAGTCCATAATGCTTGACTTAAAGCAGTTTAAATTCTAAATTTTAGGCTGGAACTGATGCCACAGTATTCTACTTGGTAGTATTTTTAATCTACCCTAGAGATGTAATAATACAACATTTAAGGGAAATCACAAAATTTTTTCATCACCTGTTATTCAGGTGATGAAGCTCAATCATTCAAGACTTTCTGTAAGTATAGGCATATCATCTTTTGAAGTGTCTGCTTTCTTTCAAACAACAGGGTAGAAAAAGTATTTTGTTTTTTGTTGATGATGTTGCTCTGAGTCAAAAATCAATCTTCAATCAACTAGTTAGGATTCAGAAACCTTTTCTTTAGGGTTGAGATACCAACTTCCAGTACCTGGAAGCATGTAACAACATTGTAGAATAGGCATCTGTAGAAAACCATAACAAGAAACTTCAGTTCTGTTTTTAAAAGTCATATAGTTTGTGAATAGAAATGATGCTTCTGCTCTTTTTTCTCAAAAATTTAAATTTTGCACCACTATTACGTATTTCAAACTTCAATCCCTGGTGAACTCGTAATGGTTTTTTGGATCTGCAAAATAGACTTAATCCTCTGAAAATTTCATTACTTTCTTACTTAACACTTCATTAAAATAGTGGCTGTAAAATCTGTTTTATGTTAAATTGAAAAGGTTCAGTAATCTTCAGACTAATTAATCAAAGTAATGAATTATCAGATTAAAACCAGAACAAATTAAAATTTAGTTTTTTAGTCTGTGAATATTTCTTGATTTTATGAAGTATTTTGTTATTACAAAGATCATTCTATCAACATTAGTGGTTTTCTTATTGCTGACAATACACATAATTTCAGAGATTTTTTTTTAAAAGGTTTTCATTAATGTTTTTACTTCTGTCCTCTCATGACTTACTCTGAAATGGAATTAGAAAGGGAAGGTTTTTTGCCTTTCAAAGAAACCCACTGAAGTTGCCTCCTCGCTGCTTGTAAATAAGTAAAATGCCTGTTCTGCAAGGCAGCCATTGAAGTAGGACCTTCATGCAGACTTCAGAAGCATGTGGTGAAAATGCCATTCAGAATGCAATGAACAGCAGCATTGACAAAAAATTATGGTGTGTTGCTGCTGAAAATTTGTTAGTGGCTAGAAGGTAGGATGCTAGATCCACTCCCCATGGTGCCCTGCCCTCTGGACCTGATCCAGGTCTCATGACAGCAGTTAGTAAAGTTGGACAATAACTAATGAAAGCATGAAAAAAAGTGCTTAAGTGGACTGTAAAGAGTGAAAATGTCTGTCCTACATTAGTATATTTCTACTTTTCCTCTGGTAATGGCTACCAGCACATAGCTGTCAAAATGAAGACAACATACAAAACAGTGGCTAAAGAAATAACTAGAAAAATCCAGCGAAGACGTGTACCATACTCATGAGTTGTAAACTTTTTTCTCTCTTTTTTTTTTTTTTTTTTCTTTTTTCTCTTTGTCTTTTGGTCACACATGTCCAGGACATTACAGATAGATTGAAAATGACTGGTTTAGAGCAGTCAACTATAGGTTCCCTAGTTAGGGTCTGCAAGGTCATGGCCTGCAGAATAATTTTAAACCTATAGTGTGTTCAATTATGAGTTTGATAATAAGGATGCATCCACAAACATTTTGCATTCTTCCTAGTGATCCAAAAAGCTTTTAAAATGTTGGCTTAGAATGCAGCTTTGGCCTAATAGCTTATAAAAGAGATGTGGGAGTTTTCTGTTGATATGGTCTAGAAGTTGTCTGAAAGTGGAGCTCGTCAGCTCTTTAGAAACAAAGCTGAATACCAGATGATTATATATGTGTACTTTTTGGCTTTAATATAGATTAACAATGGCTTATATCATTCTCCAGGAGTTTAATATTCTTTTGAATGTAAAAAGGCAATGTTACACTAAGATGGCCATGGTTGTTAATGGCTTGTATTAGCTGGGAGCTATAAAATCATCCTAGTACTCTGTTAGTGCTGGAATAATAATTTACCAAGACAATTACCACATGGTGGAACTTTTTTGCTGCTCTAATTCAGTGTTATTAATAATGAATAAAATTGCAATTTTCTCAGGTTGCTAGGGGCAGTGGGGAATTATTTCAATGAATATTTCAGCACATTAGTTTAATCATAGTTCCACAAAATTCAAGTGGGCAATATTTTATACTTTTAAGTTCGGTCTGCTAAGGGACCATAGTCATTAAATTGCAAACTATTTGCACTGAGGTCCATTCTATGATTTACAAGCCTTGTTAAAAACACTGTAAAAGAAAGCAAGCTGTGCCATTAATACTTGTAATTTGATGCTGCATTTGTTAATGGGCTCAGTGTGATTAATGTTTTTAGCAGCAGGCAGAACACTTTGAGACAGGCGGTGCTGAGGTTTATAATACATAAAGGCATGTAAAGAAACGCTAGAATATTGTAAGTTTTAGTAATACATGTTTTTACAAGATTGTATTCCAGAAATGGGAAAGCAGCAGTGCAATTAGACTATAATGTATGTAAATACAGTTCAAGCTGAGGTAGGTGCTGATGTGTGTGTTCTTTATGTTCCAGCCAACTGCATGACTTCTGGCGCTTGGATTACTGGGAAGATGATTTGCGCCGACGGAGGAGATTTGTTCGCAATGCTTTTGGGTCTACTCATGCTGATGCTCTCCTAAAAGCTGCTGTGGAATATGGTCAGTATTACCTCAGCTTAAAAATGTAGTTTGTGATGCTTTCTTGATGTCCATGAATGCTTCAGAATCGTGTCCCTTGTTTCTCAAGGACAGTGCTGAGAATTCCTAGGACAACATATTCTTAGAAAAGGAATTCTTTCAATTCTTACACTTTAATGAACCAGAAGGCTTGAGCTTGTGAGCTGTTAAATTCACTGATCCCCAAGGGATTCACATTATACTCCTCTAGCATTCCCAGACACTAATTTTGAGACTGGTAAAAGCAACTGAACATGTCTCTCTGGAGTGACTGAATGAAATAGGTCATCAAACTAATGCATCATAATAGTTCCATTGGAGACATTTTCTGAATGAGGAATTTAAAAATATCAGAAATTTTATTCTGGCATGCAAATTTCAGCCAGAAGTATTTTTTCTGCAAATTGTGAAATGCATTAGAACTTGCTAACAATAATAATTTTTAGGGGTAACTTGTGATTCAGTAGTGAACTGAATGCATAGAAGCTTCAGTTTTAGAAACTGAAGAATTAGATAATGTTTGATTTTCATGGAGATGTAGCTGGAGTATAAAAAAAGGAATGAGGACGCATTTGCAAATTCCTCTATAACATGTAAAAGTTTCGTGTTTGTGACCTCTGTACAGCAGACTGAACCTGAACACACCAAAAAGCTAAAGCAAATTTTTTTATTGGGTTTAAGCTGGGATACCTCTCTAGCATATCAAAGACAGAGTTTTTTAAAGAGTATTGTGATGGTTTTCTGGTTGTTGTTTGGTTTTTGTTGTTGTTTTAGCGCTAAAAAGAAAATACAATGATTCTTTAGCATTTAGGAGTAAAAAATTGAAGTAATCATTCAAAAGCAAGTTGAACCTTTAATCTGATGTTTAGCCAAAGGTTAAGGTTGCCAAAGTTCTGAATATGACAGATATAAAGCTAACTCTGTATATGACCTACACTTTTTACCAACTTTGCGGTTGTATGAGGCAAATAGCTGGGATCCAAACAGGTTAGACATATGAATTAACATCTGTGTGTGCAGTTATACTAGGAGTTGTAACTTAATCGTTACTTAAAGGTGAGGAATATCATGTCCAGGACTTCAAGTCATAAACTTTCCTTAAGCTCGATTAAAGAAGACATTTCCCCCATTTGTATATGGTATTTCATATTCGGCAAAGGGTTATTTCCTCCATGTTCTTCCAAAACATCAGGATAGAGATTTTATGAGAGTTGGGTACAAAATTGTGCTAATTGCTGTGTTGCTTTTGAAAGGCAAATAGTCACTAAAACCACAGACTTTATATTTCTATAACACCTGTTAGTGCATTCCTCATGCAGGAAAATTAAAACTCATGTTTGTGCACAGATGGTGCACATCAAACTTAGTGGTTGCATAAAAATTAACAATGGACTGAAGTTTTCAGAACTTAAAAAAATAATTCAAGCTTTTCATTTATGTATTAAAATTAACATGGAATTTTAAACCAACATGCATTAAAGTATTCATGGATTCTATCTAGATGTATTTACTTTTCAGAGGCTTAAGCCTTTGATTTTAATACTGAAACTTTTAGCTGACCCTCCTCTGTAAGAAAACATCCTTAACACTGATGTTATTTTTATGCCTCTTGGTGTTACTAATGAGTTGAATAATTTATGAGGTTGTCATGTGAAAAGGATTTGGTGCAGTTTGATGTACTTCTAGCCTCTGGTGCTGGAATGTGATTAATAAAGAGCTAGAGGCAGATTTTTTTTCCATAGGGCTTAACTTTCATTGTACTTGTTTTTTTATTGGCTTTGTTTTGATAATTTTGTTTGGAAGAGTTTGAGAGTAAAATTCCCCTAGCTTCCAAAATTGAGTATGACGTCGCACTACAGAAAGAATTTAAAGCATTTTTTAAAAAACTTAGACCACATAGTTTTCCAATAACAGATTTTATTTCCTGACCTCAGATACTTCGCTTGTGAGGAATAAAGTATTCATCAAAGGAAAATTTGTTGGGCTTTTGTTTCAATTTTTCATCTTGACTGATACCTCTAGTGCAAGTAAAGCTGTCTTGAGCATCAGAAAAATAGTGGGAACATCTGAAAAGTTTTTGTTATCTACAATGACTGTCCGTTATCATTTAGGATTCTGTGCATAAATATTGCAGTGGGGGAATGTTTAGTCAAAGCCTAAGTCAGCAAGCTCCTCAGTGTCTGCCATCAAAGGCATCAACTTAAATAGGTCTGATCAGGCATTGCAGAAGAAGGCAGCCAGCTTCAGCTGAGCAAAAATCACAGAGCAAAGATGACAAAATTAATCAGTCATTTCTTTGGCAGTAAATAATAAGATATGCTGAGGATTGCAGATGAGAGAATTATCAGATTCCTTGGAGATGTGCCTGCTTAACACCTGATTTATCTGAGCTTGTGCAGCCATCAAGATATGACCTTGACAGATAAAAAAGTGCTTTACTGCTACTCTAGTATTAAATCATATTTGATGTTGGATGTATAGATACTGTAATTATATTATATTTGCAGTAATTCAGGAAGGAGTCTTGGAAACAAAAAATATGTCTATGATCTATATGTTTGTTTTAGAGAAGTAAAACAAATGGTCAATTCTACCTAGAAGGCCTAAAAAGAGAAGTGTTAATTTTAGATGATAGTGACTTCTTCCTGTAGGAAACATTCAATGGTGTACTATTGGGAAACAATGTTTTCTCAAAAAAATTTCTGTCACAATGAAGTTTCTACTTAACTACAGTCTGTTAGTCAGCTCCTGTATGCATGTTTGCATTTCCATTTTTCATAAAATATATTATGTATATATATATATATATATATATATATATATATATATATATATAATATATATATGTATGTGTGTGGGCAAATGTCTACATATGAATATATGTTCAAAGTACCTGACAAGTAAAAAACATTGTAATGAGAAATTATATCATATTTCTATGCCTATATAAAACTATGTGAAAAATTACAGCAGATTCCTATGGCTATATACTTAGCTGTCCCTTGAGACTCTTTGCATCTCAGTCATAGCAGCATTTACAGGAGATTGACTAGAGAATTTTTCCTTTTGGATTTGTCTCCATCATTTCTAAGACTTTAATATTAGGTGTTAGATTAGTTTGTAATCTGTTAAATTTACTTTCATACTCAGATGTAAAAGGCAAGCATAATTAGTTCAACATTGTATTTGCAGTACTCTTTTGTTTTAGTTAAATTCTTACTTGAATCAAAATATAGATTCATTTCGCTCTTTTGAGTTGCTGAAGAGTTTCTACTTCCTGCAATATAAAATTGCAAGCTAAAATGGAATTTGAATTACCTGGACTTTTAGTAGAGTTTTAATTTTATAATGTCAATAACTTAAACAATTCTTATTCTAAGTTTAGATGGAATTTCAATGTAAATAAGTAAATTGTAACTGAAAATAAAGAAAAAAAAGAAAATATTTTATAAATTATTATACACCCTACTTTTCTTCCCCAAATTTTACTATGATGGATATGTGAAATATGCAGATATGACCCAATTCACAGAGATTCTGTACCTGTGGTGAAAGAACTGTCTCCTCTACTTAATCAACTTAACAATTTACAGTCATTGGAGATTAGCATAGAGGAGAAACTACTGTACCACCCTGCCAGTGAGATAGAATACTGGTCTACAAAGGTCAACCTAAAACAGTTCCTTTATCAAGATTTGGTCCATCAGCCTTTAAAGGTCCACAAACAATTTACCCATAGAGGGAGCACAAGAAAGGTTACATTATCTAATCTACACTGAAGTAAATGAGAATGTGCTCAGTGCCCACATTCTAAACATACATGTGTAAGCTGTTCAAATATATTTAGGGTATGTGTTCTAGAGTATTTACCCTGTTAAGCTGATTAGCAGGACAGATCCTAAATGCTTAGAATGAAAAAGAAAATAAAAAATTTAAAATGCCTTCATAATGTAATATGTTCAGGTTCTGAAATAAAGCCATAGATATATGTGCAATAATGCCACATATGGCTTTTGAACTTGTGTGTGTTTGGATATCTAATTAGCAACCTTATTCCAAGGGCAGTTCTAGCCAAAGCAGACTCTGGCTCCTTCTGGGTCTTGTCATTAGTGCTCCAAGTTTCACTAAATACTATGTTTACTCATCACTAGAAATACATTTCTTATTGCACAAACACAACTTAAAACCATCAGGTTTGGCAGTCTGGAATGTTGAAATCTGAAATCTGTTTTTGTGACACCAGATGAATTTTGATGGACCTTCAAAGAATGGCAGGAAGGACCAGATTATTTAACAAGCAAGAGCTACCTTAGAAGCAAGGCTGTGTGTGTTCCTGCTATGAAACTGAGGGTCTGAGGTCCACAGGAATTCAAACAAGGGACTGTCTTCAGAATGGAACATCTGGCTGTCCCAGGGACCCTAAAGAAAGGTTCAATTTTTTCAGGGTCCTCAATGAAATACCCCAAGATGAAATTTCAGAAACCACAGCTCTAGAGCAACCCCAAGGTGCTTCTTTGGAGAAGTCCAAAGCAGTTGATTTCCACAGCTCCTGAGTTCCATCTCATGAGTTGCTGGGCTCCCTGCCTTCTGCTGGCAGTGTTAGAGCAAGGTAGAGGGAAGAGTGTCCAGGGAAACTGGCAAGAAGCTATGCACAAAATGCTCTTCTAGAAAGCTAAGCTAGTGTCTTAGAAATTTACCTGACATTTCCAAGTAATATGACATATGAAGAAATCAGAATATCCCATGAACCAGAGATGCTCAATTTCATCATCACTGTTCAGAAGCTTTGCTGTAAAATCAAGTGCCCTATTCTAGGAAGTCTGAATGTGCACCTAAAAACGAGTCTTCATTTCCATTCTGCATTTCAGGTCCTACACTTTGATATATTAGATTGCTGATACTAATGACATTGCTAAAAACATAAAGGTGTCTTTCACTGGTGAAAATCCTACCCCTTTTTTACAATAAATTCAAGACTCTCTGTCAAAGTTGCTGCATAAATCAGATGTATTTAAAAGAGTTATATTACTTTTTCTCAACTTCATAAAGTTCTCAGACTTCATTATTCTTTACCTTATCACGTTTCTGTGCATATTCAAAATGCCTAGTGTGTTTCCAGAACAGTTTCAACAGCACTGGTTTCAGAACCAGCCATAAGGAAATCTGTATTTTTTTCAGTAACTGGTTCAAAAATGAAAGCAAGTTGAAGTCAACTGATAGTGAATCATCACTTATCAGAGTTTTGCTAGCAGGTCAACTAGATGGAAAAAACCCAGTTATTTGCCTAGGTGTATAGCAGTGAAAACATTACATATGTAGCATGTAAGAGATTGAAGGTCGAATTATGCCTCTGGCTTTGTCTATGAAATATTGTTTTCTTATACTTTATCTGTATGAACAGCTTTTTTGAGCTTTATAGATCCTTTTTTTTTGTTTTCTCACATTTTCTTTTACTTCTAAACTGAACTAGACATCTGTTGGTTGCCTGTAACAGGATAAAAGGCAACAGGAACAAGCTATTTTTTACTGTCATGGTGGTCAAACAATGGACAGGTTGTCCAGAGAAGCTGTGTGGTTTCCATCCTTTGAAATACTTAAAACCAAGAAGTATTTATACACAACTGTGTGGCCCCCTTGAGTCTTCCCTCCTCAAGAGAAACAAAGAATATCTACAGAATATCTGGATGAATTTAGTAGTAAAAGAAGATCTCCATCTCTCTTGTACTGGGGAGACCAGAACTGGATGCAGAAATCCAGGTGTGACCTCACCAAGGCTAAGCAGAGGAGGAGGATTACATTCCCCAACCTACTGGCAATATTTTTGCCTATTGCAGCGCAGGATAACATTTGCTATTGCTGCAGGGACACATTGACTGCTCATGTTCAAGCTGGCGTCCCTCAGCAACCCCAGCTCCATTTTTCAGGGCTTCTTTCCAGCTGTGTGACTCCCAGCAGGTACTGCAGCCTGGGCTTGTTCCTCCCCTGATGCAGGAGTCAGCACTTCTTGTTGAACTTCGTGAGGCTCCTGTTATCCCATTTCACCAGCCTGCTGAGGCCCCCTGGCATACCAGTCACTCTTCCCAGTTTCTTGTCATGTGCAAACTCGGCCTCATCTTTAGTGAAGATGTGAACAGGTATAAAATGCTTCTAATATCAATTTGCTTGTGTTCTGTATAATAGTTATTATTGCTGAAATTGAGTTTATTGTAACTGCATAAGCCAAGACAATATTTTGATTGTCTTTTTTCCTCCCTCAGTTAATGCACTACCTAAAAATTAGCCACGTACACTACTACAATTTCATAAAATATGTAGTTCTGGGGAAATAGAGGGTGACCCTTAGCTAAGATAATTCCCCAAACTTAAATTTATTTAAGTAATGCTTTAAGTAAGAATACATTAGAGCAACTGAAGAGCAAAAGCCCTTTTCTAAAAAGAAACCTTGTTCCCTCACCCCATTCATTCACACAATTTTAGTCTGTAACTAAAGACAAGGTGACCATTAATTGTGAGCAGTTTTAAGAAATAGGATTGACTTTGTGGGCTGTAAAACAGCACATACTTGGCATTCAGTGGTGAGCATTTTAAGAATATGTGTACAGTCATTAAATTAACCTGTAACAATTCTTCCATGTGCCAAGTGAGTCCTAAATGGGATCATGCTGCCATGTGAAACAAGCATGTAAACATTTCTGCTTCAGTTGAAGCACCTAAAATAATACTTCTCCTGTTACAAACTTCCTTTCAGTACATGAACTAACTTCCACATTGATTGTGAAATCTCAGTGTACTCTGAATGAGTTTATGTCTGAATCCTGTGCATAAAGGAGTCACAAAAATCTTTTTTTTATGCACAGCAATTTAAAATTTTCATCTCTAGCCTTATAATTGTAGCCCAACAGTGCCATCCACTGCTTCACCAAATAAACTCCCAAACATTTCATCCTCACAGGATTTTAGGGAAAATATTACATGATAGTTTTGTTCTCTTAATATTTATATGGTAATTGCAAGATACAGTTTAGTCTAAAGAAATTCTAGGAAAAAGCTTACCTTGGGTACTAATTGAAGGATCTGCAAAACAAAATCTTAGTAGTGAGAATAATTAAATCTAAAATATTATAAAATACTAGATTTAACTTGGTCTTCTTTATAACATTTCCCACCCCACTCCTCCCAATGATAAATATGTTCTTATTAAATAGATACCATAAATGTATCTAACATTATGGTGATTCTTTTTCTTAAAACCCACTGTAATGTAATGAAAGGCACCTTCAAGATGTAAATGGTAATAGAAGTTGCTTAGGTGAAGTACTGAACACTGCTGAGTTGAATTTTACTGGGCACTCAGTGTCTGAGCTTCTGCTCCCTGACTAGGTCATAGAAATGAGTTGCAATTGCATCCTATCAGTACTTGCAGTCTCTCAATATCTTCTGCCTGTTGTATGTTATTTCTAGCATATTCATAGGAATTTTTATGGCAGCTTTACTATAAGTTGTAAGCACAGATTCATTAAACAGTCATTTTTTTTTGTCATTATTTCCTTAACTCTTGAATGCCAGAATCTCTCTTTTGACTCTAATTCAAGTTTTTCACAGAGCTAGATAGGATGTGAAAACTTTTCCCTCTAAACCTCTCTGGTTCCAAATGCCTTTCCTCTGAGATTTTTATGTTATCCAGCATGACCTGGGTTTTAGCTGCTGTTATTGGTCTGAGCTAATAGATTTTACTGCAGAACTTGCTGGCTTTTTACCAGCAGTTAACATAACTACCTCTTTCTTCATCTGAAAGTATCTGACCCCAGAATGTTCTTGAAGCCATGAAATTGGCTTGCAAAACCATTCCTAAGATCTAAAAATTGGAGCCATTGTCATTCTTGGAATTCTAGCTGCATTTTTCTCCCTTCCACAGTTAAATTTTCATGTACAAAGAATACACAATATCTGCCTGTTCTGCAAAATGAAAGTAAATTATTTACCAAACTCAGTAAATTGCTATGATGAGAAATGTTTTCAAACTCATGTGAACATTGCATTTGTCCTAGTTATTCATTTCCATATCTATTTGACAAAGAAATAGAAATTCTTGACCCATGAATATTTAGTGAATCTCATAGAAGCATTTCAGAAGAACATTCTGTCAGTGAAAGTCTAACAATTGTCCTTCAGAGTCCTTCAAAGCTGGGTGAATGTACATCTTGGGACTCAGGTTTTAACATGTGTTTTTCTAGTTTCCTATTTTCTGTGCTTTAAAACTCTGTATTAAAGAGTAACAGCACTTAAAAAAATCTCCTTTGGTAATAAATAAAACCACAAAATATTCCTTTCCTAAGTTTTCTCCACTCTTCCTATACTTAATGTCTTCACTGCAGGATCCCATTCTCCAAGCTGTATGTAAGTGGGAATATATGGCATTAGTGTTTTCTGAAGACCTGGCAAGGAGAGCATGTCAAGCACATGGCTGGAATGGAGGGGCATTATTTCAGCAGTGCTGCAACCTTTGCAGAAGGATATTTAGGAGATCACACTGTAGATCTAAAAAGACTTTTCTGTCCCACTCTTTCTGATGGTCAGTGAGAGACATGAGAGGCCTTTAGGCACTGGGCTCAGGATTTTGTGAGCCTCTGTGCTACTTCCAAGGGTTAAATCAACAGAAGAAGAGTCTAGGAATCTCTTCAGTATAGGTGATTCCTTGTCTTTCCCAAAGAAAAGGAAACTGGTATGTATAGATTTTGAAATTAATTTTCAGAGACAGTCTGTATTTTAAGCTGCCCGAGTATTTTTTAGTCATCTTTTTACACTGCACTACTTAACAGTTACTACATAAAATCTATTTCTATTATATCACATATAATAGAAATAGATTTTATGTAATAAAAGTTAAGTATTGCAATGTAAAAAGTAGTGCAATAAAATGTCTTGTAGACATTTTATGTATAGAGTAAGATTTGTACACAAGAAATGAAGATTTAGGTATGTATGCAATGGCCATTCCATATCCTTACAAATGGAGTGAATTCTTCAATACCACTTATTTTGTGTGTTTCATTATTTTATGGTGTTGATTTAGAAATACACACAAAAAGTACCAGTGTAATGAGACAAACTGGATTTTCTTATGAGTTTCAGTGTGGTGCAAGTTACAGGCAGGGATATGAGGATGCACCTTGTGAAAGAAAACAAAATACATTTTATGGAAGAAGTTCTCAAACACAATATTAACCAGCATGATAAGGAAAACCAGCATATTTTGCATGTTTCCAGTTGTTTAAATTTCTTTTTCACATCATGTGCATTACATAATGACATGATGTTTTTCTTATCTTTACAGTATGTATAAAGAGTACCTCTCCTGGTGTGTTTGCATAATACCCTGAACATCATCTACAATAGATCCACTTTCACTGCTGAAAGAACTATGCATAAAACTCAAAAAGTCTTTTTTGCCAAATAGCACAAGTCATTCAACCCTTTGCCCTTAAAAAGCTGATCACATTGTCTAAATATCATCTCAGGTCTCGTCTAAATTGAAGATAATGTTGCTAGTGCTTGCAAATTTAATATAAGCATAGAAATTTTGCAAATATCCCTGCAGTTGCATGCAAGATTTGTGCTCTCTTTTAATATTTGTGAAGCAGAATGGAAGATGTCACAGACCCCACGTGGCAGCTTAATGGAAAGTGAAATAAAATACTGCTCTCCTATTTTCTTTACTGCTGACTGCTTCTTAGATTTTTGTGGATTAGCTCTTCTTAATACACACTCAGGCCTTCTACCTGGGACAGTGATTACCATTTACCCATTTCAGTTATCTCATTGAGTTGTTTTAATGATAGAGCCTCAGAATCTCATGTCTTGTGTACCACTACTCTTTCATTCTTCATGTCCTGGTCTGCATGAAACAGAGATGTTCTATAACTGCAGCTATTTTTGCTTAAAAAAATAAATTAAAAAGTAATAATTTAAAAAAAAAGTATAGAGTAAAATTCTGTTCCAAATCAAGAAAATTGCAAAGCTTTGATTTTAATTTGATAAATAATTGCTATCTGGATAGATAACTTTGATATATTACAGCTATTGCTAGATTATTTCCAGTTTGGAGGAGTTTATGTATTTACAGCAGCCTGGCCCAAACATAAGGGCTGTCTGCTGCTACTAGAGTGTAGTCCCTTAGCAGCTCTAAGATTTAAACACAAATATCCCAGTGTTAGAGCCACAATGAAGCCTCACAAATGTGCATATCCTGTGGGTGCTGCCCTTTGTCTGGTGTTGCTATAGGCAGTGATCTATGCTGAAATAGTAGCAATTCTTCCCACCAGTTACTTTAGATGCTGAGGGAAAATATGCAAACCAGTTCTGCAGATGTGGTGGTCTATGTGAGGAAAAAATTACATTTGAACACATTATAGCCACAGTGCAGCACACTGAACCAGTGGGTATCTAGAAAGTAAATCTAGATGTTCTAATGACATTTTTATATTGACAAATTTATTATTTATATATAACATTGACAATCCTTTAAAGAAACATTATGTATATGTGACATTTTTTCATATTTAGATTTTATCTGTGTAACAACTGTATAAGATATTTTTTCTGTATGCCTCTGAAGAGTTTCACTTGAAAAGATTACCATTCCAGAAAGATAATGTAATTTCAGATATGTTGGCAAATGGGTCTCTCAAAGCACTGATCATGAGCTGTTGAAACTTTCTTCTGTAAATAAGTAGTTTTGATGGAAATTGTAATCGTTGTGTACCTGCTGGAATTATGGTAGCTACACACATTCATTACCTATATTAGATTTTTTTTTCTGTCTTATTATGTCTCTGTACAGTGTCTGTTTCCAAAGAGCCAATCTTTTTAGGATCTGAGAGCAAAAGCTTAAGTGATGAGGGGCAAAATTGCCTTCTAGCAAAGGCATAATCACTCATGGCCACAGAAAGGGAGAACTAAAAACTTGCAGATGTGTAGTATACATTTTCTTTTAAAAATATTCAGGTTTGGACCAGTCACACAGTTTGGAGACTCTAATTTTTAAATATTAAGTAAGGATTAGAAATGTTGGGGTAGAATACCCTGTCTGGGAGGTAAGATCACATTTCATAGAATAATAGAGTGGCTTGAGTAAAAAGGGATCTTAAGGATAATGTAGTTCCAAACCCTTGTCATAGAGAGGGTTGCCACTTTCTTTTTATGGAATAATTTCATGAAATGCCATGCCATTTCTTCCATGTCACTGCATTATCAAGTGTTTGTATTTTCAAAGAGCTTTTCATTTCTTTCCAAGGTTTTATCATTGTTAGCCTTTCCAATGATTTTTTTTATTTTTTTGGTTTTGTGAAGAGGAAGCAAAATTAAGGCCAGCATATGTGGGTGCAGTTCCTCAGTATGGAGTGTGCCAGTTTAGAAGTCTGACAGCATTGATCCTGGCTTTAAGGTCTGCAAGCAGATAGTCAGAACATGGTTATTTCCTAGGGAATGTTGCTTAGGAACTAATCTAAAACTTTCCAGACATAATCCAGGCCTCAACATTAGGACGTGGCATAGGCATGTTTTTCACTTTTATGTCATCTTAAAAAGGTTTTATCAGATGCTATGTCAAAAGCATAGAATGCCATGTTTAGCAAATTTATTCCATTGTTTCATTATCATGTCATACATATTGAAATTCAATCACCTTTTCTTTCTTGCCTTATTAATTAAATTCTCCTCTTTGAATAGTTTGGTTTCCCTCTTCAGTGGCCTGTCTTAAGGAATCTTTGCTTATATGTGAATATCTTGAATCAAGAATAAATGAAATTCCTTTTTGCTGTCAAAACCAAATTGTGAAAACACATTGCATGGCTTTGAAAATCAGTACACTCTATTAGCAGACCTGTCAATATAAAAAGTGCATTCCATTTCCACCTCTTGCTCTAATAACCTTTTCTATGTTACTCAGAGGCAGTTCACATAATCAGAGTATATTGTCAGCTTACTGGAGTTGGGGAAGCATGAAATGAAAATCGCCTTAATATTGATCCAATTCTCTTACTTGCAAGTGTCCTTGATGTCCTTTCCACTGAGAAATAACTGTTGGTGTGATGCAGATATTTTCCTCTCAGCTATTACTGTACTTTTTTTAAATGGCTAGAAACACACCTAGAAAAATTTTATTGCTCTTAATTATTTTTCTTGTTTATCTTTGCCTGTTGAAAATATTCACAGAAGAATTTGGTTTCTTTCTGCAATTTATCAAACTAAAATATATGCCAAAAGGCTGCTCTTCAAACTATTGGGGATTTGTAAACGTTGTCAGTCATGAAATATGAGTCCATTCCTCTGTGTACAAGTTACAGTGGCAAACTACATCTTCATCCAAATATAAACATTTGAGTGTTGTTAGTTCCCATTTGAAGGACTCCCTCTGGTTCCAGTCAGAATGGGGACTGCTTTTCAGGAGCCTGAAATGCATTGGAACATTTGCTGGACTGGGAATATCTGACTCTGTCATCCGCTGTCTGTTTATGGTCAGGGCTGAATCAGTACAGGATCCCTCTCATATGCTCAGAAATCCTGAAATCTCAAAGACATATAAAGACAATCTTGACAACTGCTAAAAATAAAATAAATTTCATGCCCTCTCTAAATCTCAGTTTTTGTGTCTGGGAACCAAAAAAAAAAAAAAAAAAAAAAGCATAATGTGGTACTTTAACCTTTATTTTTATGAGGAACCCTTTTTATTAATATAAAACACTTTGACTACAAGTATTTATTTTCTAAAAAGCCCTCAGCCTCATCTGAGAAACATGTTTGTTTTGGCCTTGCCTCTATTCTCAATCTCCTCATTGGAACAGTCTCATTTTACAGTGCAAAGCATCTGAGCATACAAAAAGAAAAACATATAAAGCAGTTAGGTATTTGTTTACCATTTGGTCAGATATTAGGTATAAAAATTAGAGAAAAATGGATGGAATGTCTATGATTAAATTTTCAGGTATTTTTCCATTAGAGAAAACAAAAATGTGATTTGGTTTTACTTTTGGTGGAAGTAATTTCCGATACAAATACATGCAAATTTTAATTTCTATGAATTTTCATAGTTTTTATTCCTCATTTCTTCAAAGATCCCTAATAATGAAAATGTGATTTAGCTTTCTCTGGTTTTTATTAAATCTATTTAAACCAGCCCTCCTTTATCAACAATCACTTCTCTGATTCTCTGGGGAAACTAAATTATATGCCAGTCAAAGCTGCCCATTCCAGAAACACATTGCAATTTAAATAACAACCCCAGCAGGCACAGGTGGGGACAGCTTGTTGGGGTTGGCTGTGATGTGCCAGCACTGGGCTGCGAGGCAAAGCCAAAAGTTGGGTCCCTTGAGCCGAGCTAGGGATAGACGGGGCAGGTTTCCCATGGAGCAAGCGCAGCCCGAGGAAGGCTGGCTCCGAAGTCCTGCAGAAAGATACCAGGCTGAGATAGAGTGGTCACCACGTCAATGATTTAATCTTGCTGGGTTTTGTAGAGGTCAGTTTACAGACTCCCAGGCAGCTGCTCTCCATAACTGTGACCGCTGCGAGGGTACCGGTGCCTAATCAAGTTACTGAAGATTAGCAATGAAAGCTTTATGTATGTTAGAATACATAAAGCAGGAAGATAGATTATCTAGCAAATCTTTTTTTTTTCCTAAGTATTTTCAACTATTATGAGTGTTGAATGAACAAAAAATGTAGATAATAGTGGTACATTTTAATTTTGTCCATAAATAAGCTTGGTTCTTCCTGTAGAAGTTAGTTTGTGCAATAAAGAAAAAGATATCTCTCAAAAAATGCTTTGTTTTTCCAAACTCTGTTGATAAATTATATTTCAACTGTGATACAATTTCATGGTTCACATAATGAACTTTCAGGTAGCCTCTTGTGAGGAACTAAATCTGAATTCCTTTATTTAACAAATCAGTTGAAACTACCTTATGTGACAAAAATTCAGCAAAGAAAATCAGTGTTCTACAGAGCAGTACCTGCTGTAAGATCTGTAAGGAGTAAAAAAGCAAGTTTACCCTCAAAACTTTCTGAGGAGAGCTAAGCTTTGCAGAGACTCTACTTTAGCCACTATAAAAGAGAGTTTTTAATTAAATGCAGCATTTTACTGTAAAGACAACAGACTTTACTTATGTCAAATGCTCCTTTAGAAGCCACATAAAACTCTAAAAGACAGTATATGAAAAAGGTTTCTTATAGAAAAGAAGAACACCATCCCATGAAGCAGATTTCCAGATGTTTGGAAACATTAGAATTTCCTGTCAGTATATTTAGGTAACATTAAAATGAGGTTAACTTTCCATTCTGCCATCTCTCTTCAAAGATCAAAGAGCACTCACTACATAAATTGCCTTATCGGTAATTCGTTGAAGTAAACTATGGAAACAACTTTATAAGAAGCAGTAGTCTCCTTTTGTTGGTCACAGTATTACCAAGCAAACTTTTCTTAGAAATAACCACATTTTTAAACCTCATTTTTTACTAAATGCAGAAAGAAAAAAATATAAAACACTATATTTGGATGTACAGTAAATGAACAGAAGAGAGAGCTAGAAACACCCTCACTGTGTTCAACTAAATCTGAGTAATTTTGTTTAATTTTTTATGAAATAAGTACATAAACATAAAATAAATCAATAATATACTATGTTCATACTGCTAATTTTAAAATTTTATTTAGGGACAAGTTTTGTTGATCTGGACCCTTACAGAGTCTTTTGTAATTGTAGATTGCAATTTGTCTTTTGAAATGTAGATTGCATCCCTAGAACCTGTTGGGACCTACAGAACCCAGTATGGAATTCATTGATTTAGATGAAAATAGAGACTCAAAAATTCAAACAACACAATAAAAACACAGACCCACCCCACCCCTGTTTCATGAAGTATTGCCTGTATTAAATACTTCTTGTGGCTCTAGCTGAAAATTACCTTTAGATTTTCCTGTTCTTATTAGGAAAATTATTAGGTTTTGAGGGGTTCTGGTAACGGTTTTTGTGGTTCTTTTTTTGGGGGGAGTTTTTTGGTGCTTTTTTTTGGGTTGTTTGGGTTTTTTTGCTGTTGTTGTTTTGGTTGTGGTTTTGGTTTTGGTTTGTTTGGTTCTTTTTGACTGCTTAATAGTTTCTGTTTAAGGAAAAGTGATGCTACTAAAAGAGAGATTATTACATTCTTGGCAATACTGAACAAGTTTACTGTGCAGCTCATAAAATCTTTCAGACATATAAAATACACATCTTTCCATGTATATTGAGGTTTTGTAGAGAATTTTTGGTTGATTTCTTTAATTTCTTTTAAAGGTGAGCTGTTTTCAGTTATCCTGAAAATACTGCAGAAAGACAGTTTGTAACATGCACATTTACAAAAATTATCAAGTGTAAGGAAAGAAGGATTTTTTAACAGCTTATCTAGTCTTGGGCATACATTCTTTTGAAATATGTTTAAGACAGAGCCTTTAAGTTTCAAGAAAGTAAGTCACCAAATTCAGCTGGACTTCAGTGCAATCTGAGTGATTTATTGCCTTCAAAATCTTTGCAAAATGTAGTTTTAAGAAATACTTAACTGCTTGCTTCAAGGCTCCTTTCCAAATCCCAGTCTATCCCTTAAGTCTATCCCTTAAAATATCCCTTAAGAAGGAACTTACTAAGGACAAGAGCTGATAGCATCTGCCAATTCTAGTTCTGTGCCCTCCAGTGTTGCAACATTGCTTATTTGAAATGACATCTAGTTTTGTTTTTTGTTTTCTTGTTTTAATGGATTTGAAACATATTCTAATAAGACTTACTACAATTTCATTTTGTTTCTTTAAAACACAGGCTTCTTGTGTGCTAAAAATTTTGAAATTAAATGTCTGGCCATGGATTTAATTTCATAGTAATTTTTCTGAAGCTTTGAAAAAAAATTGTATTTTGATTTTTTTCCCAAAACACTGAAATATCAAATATTTATTTATTCATTTCTTCTTTTTATATCACTGTTAACAATAATAGACATCATTTTATGTCATATAATTTTTTATTCAGTTTGTTGTCTGGTTTTAAAGAGACAAGTTGTTTTTCTTCTTTCTCTTATTCAGAGAGTTTCTCTAGGTTTTAAAACCTTTTTGAAGTTGTCTTGAAATTTAAAAATAGAACATCTGTGACAGATCTGTTTTGAACATATTTCACATTTCAGGATCCAAGGAGATCTGGTGGTCTGTGGTATTAGCTTGTTAATTTCTTGATGAATGGCTAGAAAGGCCACGAAGTGCACTCAGTACAGCACGTCTTCCGAAGATAGATGATCTCAAATAAATTCTATTCCCAATCAGTTTTTGATTTGTTAGGTGTTAAACCATTTCTTTGTAAGGACAGTGTTTACAAGCCTTGTAATGAGACAGCCCTGTGAGACCTTACTCTTCTTGCTGTAATTTTGATAAATGGAACTCTAATTCATAAAGGATATAGTGATTGAAGGGCAGCTCCAGGTCCTGTACACTTTCATTTAGATAGATGTTTGGTACAGTACAGCAAAACTAAGGTGCACTCAACAGAGTGATAAATTTTAACAGCAGCCAAACCAGAAGGGGTTTTTTCCATCAGGACAAAGAAGGACAATCTATTATATTTCATAGATACTAATGTATTTTTAATATTATAAAGCAGAATGGATTTTATATATATATATATATATATATTTGTCTTGTTGCTAAGCTCCAAATTTGCCAAACTAATTTAATGCCTTCTACTCTGCAATTATGTCATGGTAGAGGTACCATGTTTCTTACACCTGGGTCTGGCAATATTTCTGTAACCTGGTACACTCATCATGAGGGATTTAAAATACCCTAAATTTCAAGTTCTTTGGATGTAGTTTAAATGTTAGTTATGATTTGGAGCTTGGGATTTTTTTCCTGGTAATTCAAAAAATTATATTTTCATGCATAAATAATTTTACAGAATTGTCATAAGTCAGTTACTGCAGAAATTATTGACTCTTAATCCAGCTTAGTCCTTTTCTAATAGTTATTTTGAAGATTACCTCATTTTATAAAGCTCAGAAACTTACATAAAACTGATTAGACCAACCAAAAAGGAAGAGAACGGTGTTTTGGTGATTTCTTCCTCCACCATGTTAGTTCATCTCAGGCCCAGTCTCCTCTGGTGTCACAACAGGAGATTTTATTTGTGTCAAATGATGCTCAACTCCCTCACTGTAAACAGAAGTATACCAAGATCCTGACCTACTGATTTAATGTGCAGAACAATTCTGATGGGATGCAACTGAAAATCTGTTACAGCCCATTACTTTCTTGCGGTTTTTTTTTCCTAACTCCTACCATTTTTACTTCTTTTTGTGAATAAGGAAGAAAAAATAAACCAACCAAACCAACCAAAGCAACCAAACCAAAAAAAAATCCAAAACTTGTACTTATATTGAAAACTTTTCCAACAACTATTTAATTGAACAAGTTTTAAATTAGGCAAATAATTATAGTTAGTTGAATTAAGTAAAAACCTATACAAGGGAGGTAATGATCACAGTATCTTAAGCAAATACGGCATATTTAAAATACAGCAGCACCATTTTAATTGCTATCAGAATGGTCCTATGGACACAACAGCAAACAAGTCCCTAATTTTGAGCTTGATGAAATAAATGAGGTTTTGCTTACTTGTTTCTCTTCACCTTTTTAGAGTTTCAGAATTTAGTTTCAGAAACAGCAGTTGAGTTGATAGCAATAGTATCCAAAAACTTCATGTTAGGCCACGTAAAACATGAGTTATCTCAGCCTGTGATGAAGTGGCATGTTAGCAGTGATCCTCAAACAGAGCAAACACTCCCTCAAAGATATGCCTCCAGCATTTTTATTTATGTGGTGTGACTCTCCTGTGCACAAACTAATTAAAAAACTCTAATTAATTATAAGAGTAGGAGGTAAAATCATAGCGTCTTCCCAACTGCTTGCAATAACAAAACTGCCTGATACACCAGTTCCATTCTGTGTATCTCTCTTCACTAACCTGTCTGCTCACTACATTCCTCTTAGTTGCCCTGTATTAATAGGGGCCCATGAGTCTTAGTGGATTTTACCGCAGCATTTTACATCTGCCATGATGGTTTTCATCCTGTTTAAAATCAGGCATTGTGGAAGACAAACAAAATCCACATGTGCATAGTTTTGCCTATTTTCACACTCATTCTGTAGCTTAATAGGAAGCAAATTTCCAAATTATCCTACAAAAGAGAGAGATAGTTTAGAGGGTTTATTTCTTGATTGACAGCAGTGGAGATGTCCAGGTGTTGTAGGGTCCAAGGTGAAGATGCAGGCTTTTCTGTTTAAGAAAAAAAATAGAAATCTTTCTTGTTTGAGGCTACTGTGAGTCCATAGTACTGAAAATAAAACTTATGACCTCTTCCAAGCTAAGAAATACTATGAGGAGGTCACAACAGTAACATGAAAGGTATTTATGATATAAAACCTAATTATGATTCTGTCATTTGACCACACTAGGATTTATTTTTTGCATCATAAGAATAAAATCGGGCAAGTTCCAGTAAGAGATTCCCAAAATTCAATAAGTTAAATCTCCTGCCATAAGGAACCATCAGGCTGAATAGAAAAAGCCAACTGTACTCAAGAAAAATTAATATTATCCATGAAAACCTTTAGGTAATTGGCACATATCCATGTACTGCCATTTTTATTGTGTTGCTTAAAAACACACACACAGATGTGCACCAAAGTTCCCTCACCATGCTTGTCTTTTCTTCCAGTCTTTTCTGAATCTCTGCCTAGCCTACTTTGCTATTATTGTGTATCAGAAATAAACCAACTCCTACTTCACCACCCTGTCCCTCCTATCTGAAAAGACAAAAAACCTGAGAGATTTTGATTCCTGAAAGCAGCTTCTTTATTTAGAGTGGGTGGCTTGTGCTCTCAGGTCAGTCAAAGTCAGGGCACCAGGAACCAAAAAGAAATTCCTGCTGAATTTGTTGCAGGTGGAAAACTAATGGAACAACATTGAACACAAAGTAAATAGCAATTATTAAAACCAGGAGAGTCTTTGTGGAAGAGTTTGTATTTTATTCGGGACAGGACAGAAACAGAATAGACCTGCATATTTTGTAAACCTTGGTAAAGTTTTAGAAAATGTTCCTTCTTTTCTTTCTGACAAAGATGAGCTAT
Source organism: Serinus canaria (assembly GCF_022539315.1). Classification (NCBI taxonomy): domain Eukaryota; kingdom Metazoa; phylum Chordata; class Aves; order Passeriformes; family Fringillidae; genus Serinus; species Serinus canaria. Next base: position 48,785,987 of record NC_066313.1, read on the forward strand.
ACTGTAATGTTTTTACTACTTGACTGTCATTGTTTTATATTTAAAATATTATTCAGGTAAATTCACAACATTTGTGACTTTTTTTTAGGCACTGAAGAGGATGTAGTGAAGTCAAAGAAAACTTTCCGAAGTCAAGCTGTGGTAAATCAGAATGCAGAAACAGAGCTTATGCTGGAAGGAGATGATGATGCTGTTAGCCTGCTCCAAGAAAAAGAGATTGATAACCTTGCAGGTAATTATATTTTTCATTAGAACTAAGATAAGAGTCAAAAGGCCCTTTTAAGCTTGTTAGCTCTTAACTTTTGTGGTTAATGTCTTAATATTCACAGCAAAGTATACAATTGCAATATGAACAGATTCTTTGCATTTCAGATTTTATTGCTTCCTCTCTAGTTCCTTGAGGTACGAGCAGTGAGTAAAAAGCATTTGCCCCTTGCACAGTCTTTGAGCAGAGATGTGAGAAACAGCAATACCTCAAGTGCTTTTATTAGTGAGGGTCACTTGTTGAAAAGTTTGTAAATATCAATGTGAAGCCTCTCTTTTTTACTTTTTTTCTTTTTTTTAATTTTTTTGTGTGTTAAAGCGTAAATGGACTCATTCCACAAGTCAGGGTTTTGTGAGTCAGAGTGTGCCTGTGCCTGATCCCAAGTGCCACACAGCTTGTGCAGAGACACCTGCCCTCCTGCTGGCACCCAGTTCTCTCAGTGATGGAGTTAAGGGGGATCTGCAGTATCTCAACCCATCTGTCACAGCGAGAGAAAAGTTGCCTTTTTTAAGCAAGGACTTTGAGAGAATGAAGCTGTAACCAAGCTATGAACTTTGGGAGTTAGCATGTGAGCTGGGAATGAACTCTCTGTAAATATGCAGGAGAGAGCCCTTCTGGTCCTTTCCTGGGTGAAGGAATGCAGTTAAATCTGTTCATCTGTCTTCGAGCAGGTTCTGTTACAGCTCTGTCTTAAAGGTGATACTACCTTCCCTGGGAAGTAGTCTGGGAAAAATTGAAAATTGAAATGCACTCTCCTCTCAGATGGGATAAAAATTGCTCCTGCGCTTTCTTCTGATACCATAGTAAAAATCTGCAGCAAAGATCAGATCATAAGTAGATGATTAAAAAAAAATTTAAAAAAAACCAAAGCAAAACAAACAAAACCCCACCAAAAAAATGAAAAGGCAAAAAAACCCCAACAACCACCTACGTGGAAGTTAGTCTCGTACTTTAGATTAGAGCAGAGCAGGGAGGGAGAAATAGATACTTTTATTTGGGAACAAGCATCAATATATGATTATCGCAGTTAATATGTCACTCTGCTTGCTTTCTCAATCTGCAGCTAACTGCTGCTAAGACACTGTTGTCTAAAGTCAATAAAATAGTGCATCAAGCAGGACCATAAGTGGAATAATTTGATCAATGTCCCTTTGTCTTTTAGAAGGAAAATTCAGTACTGCTTTGGCTAAGTTCTTATATCTAAGAGCAGTGTTTCCAACTAAATATGCTTATAGTAGTTTAAAAGGCTGTTTAGAGGCTGAAATATGCATTTGAATTGAAATCTTGATAAAAAAACTGCAAAGTGGACATGAAAAATTCTTACCCAGTCTGGAAAATCTCAGTCAGAACTGAAGTTTTCTCTATGCCACAACAATGACATTTTGTTCAAACACACTGATGCAATACTATTCCTACAGCTACATCCCTCTGCAAAAACCTAGTATTTCAATGCATCTTTAAGAATTAATGTGCAATTTATCCTTTTACTCAAGATTGCTGCTGGATGGCAACCCCTGCTCCCTCAGGACATGGCACAGTTATTCTAGTCCTTTGCTTTTACTGCTCATAAAACTGGGAGATATTGTCAGCATTGCAAAAGCAGAAATAATAGAAAGTGAAAAAAAAAAACAGACCAACTTTTGAAATATTGACAGGATGCCCTTGTGTTCCCTATCTATGCCAGCAGAGCAGGCAAAATGCTTCCAAGTGTGGTGAGGTGATATGATAATGGTGCCATATGATACCAAACCTGTGAGCTTCTCAAAAAGAACCCACACTCCACTATCTCAGTTTTACCATTAGATTAACTGCAGCCTTTGCTACTCAACTCTCACTCATCTTTGGAGCTGATGTTGAGAGTTAATATCGCACACATTATCATACATGCCTTCTGTAAAGTTTACATTGGTAAAAAAACCCATGAATCCCATGATGCCCTCTCTTTAGCTGCTGATTTTGCAGAATTTTCCATACAATGAAACTGTTTTTCCCAATTTTCAGTATATAGAGTGTGGCTCTGAAACTTGAGTCAAATAACTGAAATCAAGAAAAGCAGCAGGCAAAGAAGGTGTGGGTTTGGCCTAAGAAGGTCTGAACAATCTCTGACGGCTCTGAAGAGCGGGTCCCAATAAAGCCACACTGTCTGTTCTTGTCTAATTCTAAAGAGTTATGTACATTTAGTACACATGATCTGGAAATCTTTGAGATCTATCTGGTTATGGCATAGCACAGCATCATTTATATCTAGTTACTGCTCACAGTGAAATGACACATAGGAATTTCTATATTCAGATATGCCTCCAATTTAAGTTTAAAGCTTAAATCAATTCAAACCTGATTTACAATGATTTGGATTGTCTCGGTAAGAGATAGGAATTAAACAAAATCTTTATAAACCAGGTTTCAATTGATTTAAGATTGTCCACATTTAACTAAAACAATTTAGCATTGTTTATTCCGTGAAACTAAGGCACATATTAAACAGATGAGGCCTTGGGTTTTAGAAAATTTTTAACTAAGAGTATATAAATAATACAATATTTTGATTTGTTAACTTAAAGCTGAAAAAAGGGGAAGTTTGAAACAGATTGAGATTGTTCATACAAAGTTATCTGTACGTACCTTTTGTTCCAGAGACTCTTTATAGTTTTTCATCAACCATGTGGCACAAATCAAGGTAAAGTTTGCTTTGATAAATTGCATATGGTATGGAGAATTTTTAAAAAATTTTAGTCTGAATATTTTTATTATATAATTTTAGTATTCCATATGTTGCAATTGCAGTTGGTCAGATTTCATTATATTAAGTAACATTTTAATAAAATATGAAAATCTGATTCCATGTTATTATGGTCTTAGGATTATGACTTATAAGTTTGCATCACAATTTTTAACAAAAGCAGTATTGAAACTGTCTTACAGTATGAGTTAGTGAAAGCCGTTGTTCTTGTTTTAGCATTTATGCATTAAAATATTTTACATGTTTCTGTTTCAGTTTTACCTCCTTTTCTTCCCAGACTGTTCACTTCAAGAGGCAAGTCACATCTCTGTTAGAACTAATGATTGAGATAGCCCAGTCAATTTTAACAGTTTCCTAATACATTGTGAATCTCTGGGTAATACAATCAAATCCACTGTAGTGACTTGATATTACTAACTCTTTTCTTTTCCATTTATATTTCCTAATGCTGCACTAGGGCTCTTAAATACTTACGTTTTCCCTTAAGATCCTAAGAATTTAAATTTGCTAACAGTTTGTCTCCTGCTTAGTAGGTGATTGTTTCAAAATTAAAAATATGTGGGTGTGTTCTAACATTAAAAGCTTGCATTTTTACAGGGACATAAGGTAGTAGATCTAGTAGATATGCAGTTTTCTTTTAACAAAGTTTGTTGTTTGGGTTGGGTTGCTGGGTTGTTTATTTTAGAGCACTGATCTTGCATTAAAATAGGTCATTAAAAAAAATAAATTTTTATCTACTCAGGTTTTATGAATTCTGTATTTTAGGAAGATGTTCTCTTCTCTTTGTTCTGAAGGTGCATTTCATTTGCTGAGACTTGTTTGTGTGCATTTGAGAGCAGAGTTTAGCCCTGACATTTTTGAAAGATTCGTGTTCTTAACTGGAGCACATTTTATCTATTTTGTCATAGAGCTGTTGACAGCAGCAAACATACCCCAGCCAAGAAAGGGATCCTTGATGGAATCTTTTGCTACTCTCTAAAAGAGTATTTTCTAGAAGGAAAGAAAGGAAATAAAAATAGGAGGATATGATGCTTGGAGTTATTTTAGGAAGACAAAGGGCTTTGGCAGGCATCTGGTTACTTGCGTGGGCTCAATCAACTCAGAAGCTGACTTCCTCATCAGCCATGGTGAATTACAGCCTCACAACACTCTTGCAAGAATAAATACATGGTATTTGCTCCATTATATGAGCAGATTGAGCAACTCATCCAAATAAACACAAGGAAAGCCACTAATGGCCTTTAATGAGTTTTAGTCTTACTGTATCATAACCTTCAGTACAGAATCTTCCCTTCTTGTTGGACATCTGCCTTGAGGTGGAAGAAGCCTCCCCCCTAGTACAAATGGGCCAGGAATTTTGATACAGATGCAGCATCCCAGCACTGCCATAACTTTTGGCAACTAGAGTAGAAATATTTCTAGAAAGCAGTGTTATTACTGATAAACAAGAGCTGATCTTCCATCTGAGCCAGCACGAGTAGCGAGTCCGCCCTGGCCTGAGGACTAAATGCGAAAAGTCTTCTCTCCAGACCTCTTGGGAGTGTGCTGAGTGTATTGACTTACTGCCCTGTGCTAAGGAACACACTTGGTCAGGGGGATTTGACAGCTTGTATTATTATTAATGAGATATAAGACCTTTCACTTCCAGGTCATCTGTTTGAAGTCCAGACAAACATTATCAACATCTGTTTTATGGCCTATGCAATATAAGCCTTTTGTCTCTTTTCAGACAAACTAACAGAAATCATCATAATTTTGACTAATTTCCAAAGGAAAACATTTTAGATGATGTCATTAGAGGGAATTGGAATAGTGCCAAAAGTTGTACTGCATAGAGTTACAATTAAAGTTGTATAGCAGTACAAAAAGAAAAATTAAAAAATATATATTATTTATCCCATGGGGAAATCTTCTATTCCAGGTATTAACAAACAGCTCATTTACATTCCTGAAATTATGTAGAAGTCTCACATAGGACCAGATGCAGCAATAAAACCACTAACACATCAAGGAATTGCACCTAAAGCCAGAAAAAAACGTTGCAAAATAAGTATTTTTTATGGAAAACATATATTTTTGATTCATCTTCAGATGTATAATACCCATTTTAAATTTATACACCTACATTCTGAGTTACAGTAACACTTCATTTGGCCAAAGTCTGACATGGAATTTTCTTTGCAAGAGCTGACCAGTGTAGACAATCTCCGGTAGTCAAAGCTGTTTGAAACTTTTTCCTACTTATTCCTAAGGAGTAAAGAAGGACCATATTTTCTTGAGTTTTCTTCTGTTGCCATTCTCAAAATTTTAATAATATGTGTAGTATTATTTCTGTTGTTTTTGTGAACAGACTAAACAGGTAGACAAACAGTAGATTTTCTTAATGAAAAAAAATAAACCACAACATAAACTTGAGCCTCTACTGAGAAGGAAGATTTTCAAATTATTAGATTTTTCAGGCATATAAAAATAAAGTATTTGAGGCCAACCAGAGAAATTTTTGTTGCATTATCTGCTGTTAGAGTAATAGATTAAAAGAAAGGACCAAACAGCATTGCTATTGCCTCCAGCAGTGACCACAGCCCACTCAGGACATTTAGGGGTAGAGGGAAAGAATCATCTTCATCCTTCTCCCCCCTGGAGAGTGGTTCCAAGGGTGATCTCATCTTCCCTCTCCAACTTTTCTCCTCCTGCCCTGGTGTGTTCTCTCCCGTGGGGCTGGGAGAGCCCTGTTGTCCATCACTTTCTCTCCTTCTCCTGCAGCAGTTGCCATTGGCACACCAGTGGCTCTGATGGTCTGGAGTGGCCTACAGGGCAGAAAGCAACAACCATAAGGGAAACCCAGCAAGGACTGTAGCAAGTACACAGTGGTACAGTGGCTTCCTAATAATTCTCTCTCAGCCTCTAACAACTTGTACTTCTGATACTTCCAGAGCCAGAGGTAGTCATTATTAGCTTGCTTGCTTTCTTCTTTTCTTCTTTCTTTCTTTCCTTCCCATTCTATCTCTCTTCTCTCTCTTACACTCTCACTTTCTTTTTTTTTTTTCTTAGTCTGGAGGTGGCTAAGGTACCGTAAGCCTTGCCATACTTTATGCTTTTTTTCTTTAGAAAGCATGCATATCTATATGCATACACAAATAAGTCAGTTAAGTAACAAATATAAAATTTTCAATAGAGAATACAAAAAAGTCTATATATTTCTCCTACTTTTTCAAGCTTCCCAATGGAAACTCTTTACTGAATTCAGCATGCACTACTAAGTAGATTTTTTTTTTCCTTTCAAACTTCATTATTATTGCAAATTAGCATTCAAGATAGGAGTTTCATTGGGGCAGTTGCTTGTCTGGGAAAGTGACAGGAATGTGTAAGAAGAGTGATTCTGTTTCCCATTCTCTGATAGATACGTAACCACACAAGCCTTTTACTTCCAAACATGGAAATTTATTTCAGCCAGATTTTCATAGTTTCTGTTTTTTACGTATTTAGATTTTGATCCTCAAGTCTAAGTATAAAAAAGAAAAACATATTTGTATGAGTTTAATTTGAAGTATAGATTCAGGCATAAACTGAAAACAATTATACTTTTGATATGTAGTTGGCTTTCACACTGAAAAAGAAAAAGCCCCACACTTTCTATAGCATTCTATTTTTAGACAGCTCAGTGTTTATTCTAATCATTTTTTCCATATTACTACCCAAAATATCTTAATATTTTATAAGGTGGTTGTCAGTCACATATGATAGTGCTCCTAAGCACAGCTTTGAAGAACTCTTCTCTTTGTACCTTAGTACAGCAACCCTAAGTCTGAGCATCTTCAGCTTTTAAAATGACAACCAGATTTCCTGCTTTCCAAGCTTTAAAATTAAATCAGTTCAAGATCTGTTGGATTGTATTTATGAGTGGCTCTTAGAGTGCGTCATGTTTTGTTACTGTCCACTGATAACAGTCTATTTAATTTGTTTTTCCATACATTGCAAAACTCTTTTTTTTTAATTTCTAAGGCTGCAAAATTAGACTACAGTGGAGCCTATGACATCACAGATCTGTAGCTTCTCCCTTTTTCTGATATGCCACACCCTGGATGGAACTAGTTAATTCATCAAGGGTCAAGCTGATGAGCTACCTGATTATATAGGAGACTGCAGAAAGACGGGCCTAGACATGAAAAAACTCCACCATTTTGCATCTTATTTCATCTTCACTATGCAATTGGTTCCAATGCAAAAATCCATTTATTCTTCATAAGAACATATTGGGACTGACCCACCATAAATTAGTTGAAGGAATGTATTCAGAACTGTATTGACAGTATCTGTGTTTAAACTAAGCATTTTCATTGACCTTTGGACAGGACTTTTTTTGCCTTTCTTTTTTTTCCTCTGAAGCCAATTAGAAGATCAGTCAAGAAGACATTTTGGTTAGTCTTGGTTTAATTAACCAGAAATTGTACCAGAGGCAGCCTCATCCCATGCTTTTAGCTTGGCTTTCTAAAAAAACAAGGTTTATGTAAGCACCCTCTGTTAGTCTCCATCTTTGTAATTTCTTAACCTGGAAGCCATTTTGAACAAACTTTTAAACAAGAGTCAAGACTTGCGAAGCAATAAAATTCCAGCAATGGAATCAGGTCATTAAGGAAAAAGGCAGAAGGACACATCACTTCTCCTTTCAAAAGGTACCAGAGGATATTTGTGGAAGTGTCTTCTGAATTACCCTAACTGTGGGAATGCAATACATGCAACCAACTAGCAGACTCAGCTGCACTAGAATTGGCTCTGGTGTGGTTTAGAAATACTCATATTTTCAGAAAATGTTGAAGTTAACAAGTGCTGCATCTCAAGTGATTTTTCCAAAGATACCTGTCAAGTTATATGCTGATCCAACAACCTATGTCTTCATTCCCACACAGATATAGGAGTTACTATCTATATAAGTGAACTTTAAAATATCATGAGCTATCTAACATAATATTTCTGTTCACTCTGGTCTCAAGAAATACAAGACTTAGAGTTTATCTGAAGAGCTTTTCCATAATGGAGACTGGAAGGAATGAAAGCTGAAGGGCTTGTTTCCTTAAATTTCCAATCAATTGAGCCCTATGGGCATGACAAGGTACACAAACTGGACTGTATAAGATACCTGTCAAGTCTGGTTTGCTCAGACTGGCATTTGGGATTTGATCCCTTGTGTTCCTGACTCGTTAGCTCGAGTTCCTGTTTCAGTGGTATACCATTATTGCAGGCTTCTCTCTCTGCTTCCTCCTTTCTTCTTTAAATTAGCATTAAACATGGTATTCTTTTGAACATTAAATATGCATTTCTAAGGTGTGTTTTTTTCTGTTACTTTTTGATTAAATAGCTAGCTATAGTGACTCTCCCAGAGAGAAAAATTGTTACTTCTGTGAGTGTGTTTAGCATCACTTAAGATTTTCTAGGTTGTAAAAGTATCTTAAGTATTACCTGAGAATGACGAGGGAGCTTGTGCAGGTCCTACTGTATCAGTGTAGAATACTCACATCTGGATGCACTGCCTAGCAATCAAGTTCTTAAGTTTCTAAACCATCTTAATTTACTCATTCCTTCCAAGGTATAGCTTCAGGCAGAGCACACTGTATGAATCTACTTTTGAAGTGGCAAATGTGTGCATTGCAGTGGTGAGGTCCTTATCCCAAATATTTACATTTCTGGCCAGGTGTAAATCATTAGGGGGAGTCTTGACTTATTAATACCTGATCATCTGGCAGGTTGGCACTTGGACATGTCCTGGAAAAACTCTAAAGCCATGTAAGCCATTCGGAACATCAGCACATTCAGAAGTTCTCATGCGTGCCACAGAGTAAATCTGACTTTACCTGCAAAAGGGAGCAAATGTTTTGTTTCTGAGTTACTTTGGGCTTTTAGACACACAACTGATTGTTCCACAGAACCTTCAGTGGTTCAGTAAGACTGACTTTTGTTTTGTGTTGAGTTTGTCTTTGCATATTCTCTAACTGTTCTATTAAATGGTTGCTTCCTATCACACTTGGAACAATATAAAGAAATAGTTATTCCTAGGAATATTGGGAGGCATGTTTTCCCTCAGGAAGAAGCACTACTTAATTTTTTTTTCTTTTAATGAGACCAGGAAGGTATAGAATTACAATAATAATAGTTTACCCACAAAGATATGTCACTTAATTCAAATATATAGGTGAGTATGTATATGTTTGAGCTAAAATTATTTTTTTTCTTCTGAAGCAACCTATATAATCTCATCAAAACTATGTAATTCTTTCTTACTATTCTATTCACAGTTATAATAGGCAAGATTGTTTTTATTTACATTTTCTTTTTAATCAAACACATTTGCTTGCTGTTATGGCAACCACTTAAGAGAATTGAATTACTGTAATTGTTTAGTCATTGTTGTTGAAAAAGACCATTTAAGTTGATCTTTGATGTTACTAGTAGTAGTGTTACATGCTTTATGGAGGAAAGGGGGGAAAAATGGGGAAAATCTTGAATATCAGGGCCTATCCACACAGGCTATGACATTTAAACAAACAAAAAAAGTCAATCCCTCTCTCACAATATGAAACATATGATTGTGCAGGAGTAAAAAGCCAACAAAATAAGCTGGATATCTCTGAAAACAGGGGAAAAGAATTTGGGATATTATTCAGTGGAAGAGAAAACCAAGATTATAGTCATATTTAGACTTAGATTCTGGTTTTTGCATTTAAAAAGTTGTGAAAATTATCTTTAATGAAACTGTTGAAAGTGATGTGTAAAGGGAGCTGTATATGTAGGTTCTTATAAGGGCCTTGGCTTGAGTGAAGTTACTGCCTTGAAGTATTTGCTATGGTGGAGAACAAATTGGGGACAGCCATCCTCATGTAAGTTCAATATATTTACTGCAGAAATCTTTTTAAAGGGTAGTTTGAATCAAATTTATGATGACAATGGGAACAAAAATAGACTAAATTCTGTGAGTTGTTTAGGAATCCTACCTTGTTTACTTGTTATTTACTTGGCACTGCATTTGTTATATTAGATGTTAAATGGTTGAAATATTTTTCAGACTAAAGAACCTATAACCTTCTGGTACCTATACTTCTTTCTGCTTCCATGCTATGTGACTTTCATTTCAAGAAACTGAACTTTTTGTGCACTTGTGCATGTGTTACATCTGTTTAAGTATAAGGATTTTTATACATTTCAAATACAACTCAGGGGCAGATATACCTGGCTGTACAGTTAAAATGCTGAGGAAATTTCAGTTGTCTTATTTCAAGTATCTTGTGAGTGATTTTTAATTATTCTTATTATCTAAAATTCTTGTGTAAGTGTCATATCAAATTACAAAATGAATTTATGCAAACTGTTTTACATAGTAAAAGGACTGGTTTCAGTTAATCTATGTTGAATATATGTATATTAAAAAGATCTATATGTTTTTCCTTTTAAACCAGTATCAGTTAAAAATTAAATATGCCAACATCCACCTGTTTTTTTTCAGAGTAATTACCAGTAGGTTGTAAAATTAAATTGGTTGAGCTGACTGGATATGTTTTTGAAGTACTTGTCCCAGCTAATACTTTTTTGTTTATGGGTAATCACCAAAATTTTATTTTAAAAGTTGGACTTCTCAGCCTGTAGCAGGTAAATGTCTTTTTTCATAATTCAGCATATAAAAGCATATACCTCTACCCTCCTTAGGAGTAATTGTGCCCAATTTTCTTAGCAGATATACCTCCAGTGTAATTTTCAGGCTTATGAATGTAATACATGTTTAGCTCTTATAGCTAAAAATGACAGTTTATGAAAATTAAAATATTTGAAATAATAAGTTCAAAATACCACTCTTTAGCAACTTTCCTTAAAAGGTGTAATTTTACTGATATTCCATTAGCAGATAATGAACTTTTAAACGTAATAGAACTTTTCACTTGTCTTGATTTGCTTTATTTGAGTTTGAAAAATACAAGAGCTAAGTTGCAAGAGCAGGGAATGAAGTCTCTGTTTAACAAAAATTACACAGGGGAGCAGGGAAGTTACATTCTGCTTTTATTCACTGGGACCTTCTAATTTCACAATTATTTACTTTTGGAAAGAAAATATTATTTTAAAAGGTAGATGTGTGGTAGAGTTTGTTTTAGAAATGTAAATCACATGGGCTGACCACAGGGATCAGGCAACAGGGAAAAATCACCATTTAAACAGATTGCTAGACCTGTGTGTCTGAAGTGATTTCTGGACTCGTTTTAAGGCCAGAACTTCCTTGGTAGGTGGCTGCCTTTCTGTTGCGGTCGCCCCGATAGCTTCGGAGAGGTGTGGAAGAGGCAGGGAAACGATCCGTAAAGAGAGATGCTTATGCATAGAGTCCCAGGAGCTGACAAGCACCCTAGACACGGGTCCCCTCCACAAACGCCAGTTTGCTGGGCGAAGCGAGGCAGCCACAGGTTGGCTTTTCCCCCGGAGCGGGAAGGGAAGCGCCCTCGGTGCCGCCCGCCGTTGCTGCGCTGCGCGGGGAGCGCCCGGTAGCATCCCCGGGTGCCGCGGCTGCGGCTGCCTCTCCCCCGGGCAGCACGGCCCTGGCCCCGGCCTTCTCCGGGGCCGCAGCCGCACTGGAAATGAATATTTACATCCCCTGGAAAAGCGCAGTCGCCACCGCCGAGGGGCCGGGCGGAGGCTGGAGCCGAAGCTCGTTATCCTTCCCGAATGCGAATGAGCCCGTCCCGCGGCTCTTGGCTCAGGTGTGCTCAGCTTTTGTTTCATTAGATTATCAATTGGGTTTGGGAAGGAGATCCAGAGCTTCCCGAAACCTCGGTGCCATATGGAAAATCTGCGCTATTTTGATTATGCTCTATGTAAACATTTTAATATCGGATCCTTAAAATCCAGAGACTATCCCAAAGGGGATTAAAACATAATCCTCTCTCTCTATAGCTGTAGTGGATTAATTTCGTATTCTCTCAGTGGCTGGCTTGCTCCCTGAAGGCTACAACAAAAAGACTCAGTGCTCCTTAAACATGCTATGGAATTGCAAGTTGTAATTGGAGATTTCCAAAGGACAAGTGTAAAAATGAAACACTGCTAATACCGATTTTTTTTTTCATTTTGTGCTTTCAGAAAAGAAAGTCTGTAAAGATATTTTTCAACTTAGTTTGAACATCCCCTCTCCTGAAATCCCATAATGTGACTGCTAGTTATTTTGCTTTATGGTTTTGGGGGTTTTTTTCTTTGTTTGTTTTTTGTGGGGTTTTTTGTTTTGTTTTGTATTTGGGGGTTTTGTTTGTTTGGGGTTTTTTTGGTGGGTTTTTTTTTTTTTTGGTGGGGGGGGTTTCCTAAACAAAAAAAAAAAAAACCACAGGAAAACCTTTTCTTATCTGGAAAGTACGATAATGCTTATTCCTTGTCTCATTGTGATACCTCTGACATGTTTACCTTGCAACAAATCTAGGGTGTCATTTGAGTAGAATGCAGGGCAGATGCCAAAATACCAGTCTGGGAGGGAACTCGGAGGCTTTTCTCGGGAGGAGTAGAAGCGCAGAAATCCCCGATTTCCCCTGCCTTCAGGAACGGGCTAAGAAGTGACTGTTCCCTTTCCCTCCACGTTCACCCCTGCTTATGCAGCTCTGCCCCCTGCTCCGGTCCGCGAGGGCACATCACCCGCTAACCGGGGCGCACCATTGTCTCCGCCTGAATGGCAGATTATAGGGTTTGGCCTTTTGGCCGTTAAATAGCGGTGGCTTTATTTTTATTTTAGCCACACAACACCAGGGGAAAAGAGGTAATTGGATTAAATTGATGTTCTTCCTTCTGGGATTCAGCAAAGCCCACAAACGCTTCCTTAAAGTGATAGAATATCGGGTCGTTTCCAGGACGCGTCTTTCCAAGGCGCTTTTCTCCCCGCACAAAGGCCGGGGCGCCCATCACCCTGCGCAGGGCCAAGTGTGCCCGAGAAGGGACAGAGAAGGAGTAGGGCGCTCTGCTTGAGAGGGCAAGTGCTTCTGCAGGTCAGGGAACCGCCGGCTGCCCAGACCCCCCTTCTGTAAACACAAAGAAAGGGGGCCTGGGGAATAGAAACCCAAATCCACTTGTAATCGTACAAGAGAATCGGGCGTAATTACTTGAGCAACCTAGATGAAGATTGATGAGGCTTTAAAGCGGCGTTTCGGATCGATCACCCTGCCCTTTGGAGCCTCCAGCCGGGCTTCCCCGGCTCGGATCGGCTCCTTTCCCACCGCCAAGGGAGGGAGAGAAGATGGAGGCTAGACTGGGAGAGCAGCAAGGCAAGCCCGGCGCATGTGATTCCGATCAGCTGACTGGGGTCAAGAGGCTACCTCGGTTTATTAGGAGATAGAAAACAATAAAATGAAAGAAAATAGAGTTTGTATCAATATTATCCCGTCCGCCACGCTGGGCTGCTGAAAGCTGTCACTGAAAGTGTGCGTTTTAGCTTCCCCTTGTACGCACAGCAATCCCTGCCTTCCTCTTTATTTATTTTGCAGCGTAAATGACAAAATATTGAGCAATAAGGGCTCAAATTGGGTGTTACAGTAGAGTAAAGCATTAACAACATGACAGTTAGATGCGCCGATACAGGAGTAATTTGGGCTAAGTAAGTAATTTGAAGTGCTGCCTGCGAGAGCTGGTAGTGAAGTGTGCGGGCAGTGCTGCGGGAGGAGGAGAGGGCGCACCCGAGGCGTTGGCCCCGGTGCGAGCCGCAGCCCCGGACTCGGCTCGGCCGCGCCAGCGCCCGCACGGCGGCTGGGGAAGGAAGGCAGCGGGAGGCTCACGACTCTCTGCCCTGACAGGGCTCCCCTTATTGCAAGGGAGAATTTTTTTAGCTGCGTATTACAAGCAAACCCTGTTTAGTACCTCCTGAGATGGTCAGTTGGCCAGTTTCTAGAAGGTGCATCAGTCAGGTGGTGTACCCAGCTTCTCATTACTGGAGTTTTATTATTTATGTGTCAGATACGTGTTTGTACACGGATGTGGCTCTGTGTGTTTATGTATATATATACAATTTACCCCACAGGCTTTCGTGGTTAAATCTAGAAGAATATTTAATACATAATAATTTCTTCGAAGCAAGTAAGCTTCCTAAACACGGCCGCTGTCAGCTTTAACAGAAGATGGCATTGATATTGAAGATAAGATGGAGGAAAAGCGATCCTCTTGTCTTTTGGATTAAAGAAGGGTTATTTTGGTTTTTGTTTTCCTGAGTTAAAATCTAACAATTTGTGTGGAGAAGGCTGCCTTTTACAGTAGGTTTTCCCCATCCCATCTTTTCAATGCCCGTGAAAGCGTCTCGTTAGGGAATATATTTGAGCGAAGTATTGTTACAGTAATTTTAAAAGGATAAGCTGCAGCGAGTTGAAACAAAATCTTTCGTGCCGTAAATGTATTTAACGATGCTAGCCTTTGTGTGCATGGGATATTGAAATAGGTGCCAAAAAAAAAAAAAAAAAAAAAAAAAGAAGAAGAAGAAGAAGAAAAATCCCAAACGACTAAACAAAACCCCCTCGTATTTGGCGTTACTTGTCCGAGTTGAGGTCTGGATCCAGACTCAAAAATAATGCCCCCAGGCCTCGCAGGGTCAGTGTGGCGGGCAGAGGCTGCGGGCTGCCCTGCCCTGCGCCCCCGGCCCGGCCCGGCCGCCGCGGGGACCCTGGGCTGCCAGATCGAAGCGGTGTGGAACGAGCAGCCGCTATCGCACATAAACAGTGATACCGTTAACGAGGAGCAAAAGGGCATGAAAAGAGAGGGGACCTTCTTCTAAGAGGCAGCTATTTTTCACCCTAACCCCTCTGAATTTCGCTGCTGTGATTTATCTCGCAACCCCGGAGCTCACAAACTCGCTTGTGCCCCGGCCGAGGAGTTCAAAGCGCTGGCCGCGGTCAGGAGGGGAATGAACACGATGTTTACAAACTGGGTTTACGAGGGGGCTCTCCGGGCGCTGGCTCGGCGGAGGGAAGGGCCACCAGGGATGGGCCGGCCGGGCGCTTCCAACCTGACGCCGCTGCCCTTGCCTTGCAGGCCCCGTGGTCCTCAGCACGCCGGCACAGCTCATCGCCCCCGTGGTGGTGGCCAAGGGGACTCTCTCCATCACCACCACAGAGATCTACTTCGAGGTGGACGAGGATGACTCGGCCTTCAAGAAGATCGACCCCAAGGTGAGTGCAGCGCGCGGGAGGGCGGCGCGGTCCCGGTCCCCGTCCCCGGTCCCGGCACACGTGCGCCGGGGCCGCCCCCGCATTCCAAACTCCGCTCCTGTCTGCCGCCTTTCGCTGCATTAAAAAAAAAAAAAAAAAAAAAAAAAAGAAAAAAAAAAAAAAAAGAAAAGCGCAATGTATTAATGATGTTAAATCCTCTATTACGGCACCGTACGCGTTTTCCAGCAGCCTTTCTCGCGGTGCCTTTGTATGAACGTGGTCAGATTTAGTAGTTAAGCCAATTGCTCTGAAATCCCTGGAGGGAGCAGCAGTCCTAGCCCGCAGCCTCCCCGAGACACAGCGGAGGGTTTTACGCCTTCCGAGGTTATCGGAGAATCCCGTTATTTCAAAAACGTTAGTTTCCACGTAAGAAAATACGGCTCATTTTATAAACACTTTGTAACTGCTGAAATGAAAGTTAATGCTTGTTTTCTGGGGGAGAAAAGAAAATGGGGGAGGGGGGAATAGACATGTACCGAAGACTTGGTTCCTGGGAAAGCTCTGGTTTTTTTTGAAGTCATTTACTACTACTAATTCTCCAGCGCCGCCCCACTTCCCCCTCCCTTCCGTGAAAACCTCCAGCCCAGCCGCAACAGAGCAGGGAGGGTGCGTGACTTGAGCGGAAACCTTTGCGTGGCTTTCTCCCCGCGGGAACGGCGCGGGGGATGCCACGCGGGGGAGGAGGGGGCAGACAGAAGGGACGTGTCTAACAGGGCGCTCCTCTCGTCTGCATGTCTTTTTATTCTTTATTTCTTTGCTATTGCTCTGGAAAATGTTGGAAGAGAGGAAATAGGAGAGGTACTTTTACAAAGACCTTGGGGTTTGGGGTTTTTTAATGCAGAAATATTATAAATAATTTCCAAGAAAACTCCTCGTCTGAATACGTTTGCAATGAAGTGATTTCTCTTTGGTGAATAATTTGTCAAACTCGGAACTTTCTTCGCAGTGCTGGTGTAAAAAGTTTCTGTTAGAATCTCTGGGTATAACAGTTTTGTTAAAGTGCACCCACTGGAAATAGTTGGTAGTGGGTGTCACTCAGGAGATCGGCCTCTTTCAGCACTTGTTGACTATTAAGATCCTAATCAAAATCCCCGTTGTTAATTTGCGTTTTGATTTAAAAGCCATTTGAAAGAAAAGCATCCTGAGAGGGACCAGGCAGTGCGGTACAGACGGGCGGCTCTGGATTGTGTGCAGTTTTGTGAGCATGCACATGTTATTCCCTCTGAATGCCCTGGGAGCTGAGGGGCTTGATTTCTGGGAGTGGAACTGGCAATCTTATCACATTCGTAACGGATTAGTAGGTCAGAAGTAATATTGTTGTTCATTTTATTGGTGCTGGCTCCCACCTATAAATTTTATTTTCTGCTTTATTAGTACCTGCACCAAATTGCTAGTTTTATCAGGATCACTGCTTACTCAAAACACTCCTTCACAGATACGTTGTGTTTCCTCAGCTTTGTTCAAAAGCCAGCAGAAACACAACAGCACCGTATAATAAACCCTTCAAAACAGACTTCTTTCCTGACGGCTGAAAAAGTGTAACTGTAGTAATAAGTACGCTGGTGTCTGACAGTTGCTGATGGTGATCTGGAGCTAAATTCTAATATGTTTGTACAACTAATACTTCCTTATTCTACAAAACTATTCAAAATGCAAAGTCAGGACTCTGCCCATAAGTTTTCTGTTTTACAGGATTTAAGCAACTATCCACAGAAAGGAAAAATCCACAAAACATTGCTGCCTCTGGTTTTTCAAGTGAAACACTTAATCCGATATTGAAACACTTACCCATATGCATTTTACTTCATTTATTAGCTTGTAATTAAATAAATCAGCAACAGAAATTAAAATCTAAATCACAAAAAGTAATTATCCAGTGTATTTCAAGTGCATTTTCAAATATATAATTCCAATATTCAAGCGTTATTATATAAGCAGAATCCAAATTTCTTTTGAATATATTTAAATAACATTTCAAGTATATTTATGGAATGTTAGAAATAGAACAAGCAATATATATGAAACGAAAAATGTAAACTTGTTAAATTCAGACACTTCAAAAGACAATTAACAAAAGTACCGTGATAAAATCTACCTTTTTAAATGGTATCTTCTTTTTAGCAGAAAATGTCCTTGAAGTATCCAAAATGGCAATTTAACTTCTGATCACCAAATCACAAAACACCAACATCCACAATTTCAAAGACAATGTGAGATCACAATATTTGATACAAATTAAAAGGTACATTAGGGTTTGTTCAGGTGGCATATCCAAATTTTTTACTCACAGAAGGTTTACATAAAAATACCGGGTTTTGTTATAATCCGTTGGTACCGTTTTTAGGCAGAATGGTCACAATCAAATTACGGCAAATTTTCCTTTCCAGGTAGCACACTTTTATTCTTTTCTTTCTTTTTTCTTTCTTTCTTTCTTTTTGTTTTTCCCCCACGGGGAACTGCAAAACTGTGACAAAGAGGAACGATGCTTGCTGTTCTCATTTGCTTTTCTTTGCAAAGAGCCTAAGCTATATTCCTTTTTAAAAGAGAATATTATTTGCATTGTCAAGTGGAAATATATGACTTTTCAAACAGGCATCTTAAACTTCATCGGGAAATTAGCAGATTTATCGGTCAGGCCGGTTTTATAGTTACCCTCTAAAGTTTCTCCAAACTTTTCGGGTTGGTAAGTATTTCCCTAGCCAGTCGCCACGTTTGTTTGGCCGCGTTTTCCAGGGCCGAGTGAGGTTTGCCCTGAAAGAGGTCTAAGTTGGGCAAGAAGTAGTGCGGGCACCTCCTGCACTG
The DNA here is from genome assembly GCF_022539315.1 of Serinus canaria. Taxonomy (NCBI): domain Eukaryota; kingdom Metazoa; phylum Chordata; class Aves; order Passeriformes; family Fringillidae; genus Serinus; species Serinus canaria. The sequence continues at coordinate 48,803,991 of NC_066313.1, forward strand.
GAGGCACGAGATGAGCTGCAGTAAAATCCCGTTGAGCCGGTCCCCCAGGCACGACTCGTCCCAGTCCGATTCGCGGGGATGCTTTTCGCATTCGTAGGAAACCAGAGTCTTCATGTGATAATTATTCAGGGGCTGGCCCGGCAGCTCCAGGTGACGGTCCCGTAAGGTTTTGAGGATGGAGAGGCATTTCTTCCTGCAGCCGCCCATCTGCAGTCTGTTCTCAGCTTCCGCGAACTGCAGCACCCAGGCATCGCTCTCGGCCGAGCTCTGCTTGCCGGCCAGAGAGTGGCACTCCTTGGACAAGAGGTTGAAGCCTTCCGCCTTGACCTCCGCCACCCGGTTGGGTCCCGGCCAGGGGATGTGGGGAAGCGGCCAGTGTGCAGCACTCCGCGGCCAGATCCCCGTGCACTTGAACGCTGGAGTGATCTGCACGACGTACCGGTCCCTGATCCTCAGCTTCACTTCGCTGGTGTCCGCCACCATCTTTACCACGTCTCTGTAACTGCACTTATCCACGGCTTGAGCCACCAGAGTCTGGAATCTGGACCGGATTTTGCGAGCGGAGAGGTAGCCAGACGCCGTGATGAACTCCACCCAGAGGGACATGCTCCTCTTGCGCCCGTCGCTTAACTTTAACACAGCGCAGCCCGGCAAGGAGCCGTCGTCCACGAAGTTGAAAACCCCCATTTGGTTCAGATACAGCACGACTTCAAACTCCGTGGGGGAGATGACTTCCAGCCCCTCGTAGCGATTGTCCATCTCGTTCAAGGAACTGATGAAGCGAGGCTCCTGCACCTCCACCTCCTTCAGCACGTCCGACACCACTTTGCAGACTTCTCGGATCGTTTTCGCGATTGCAGCTTTCCTGGCTTGGCATTTCTCATTGTAGTATTTATTCAAATGATACACCAGCTTGGCCTGGGCCGCGATCATGTTGGGGCAGAGATCCGGATTGTATACCGGAGTCTCGCAATAGGCTGTGGGATCCAATGCGGCTGCTATGGCTGGAGCCAACTTCAGAGGAGAAACAGGCTGCCGCACTCTGAAATGTAACAAATGTTTTTCAAAATGCGCCGGGGCTGCTGCTCCTCAGATGCTCTCTTCCTGCTTTTTTAGATCAGCCGTCTTGAAGTGTGTGTGGCGGGGGGGTGAAGGGAGGGGGGAGCGGGCGGGGGACTGGAGGGGGCGATATTTTTCCTTCCCCTTTTTTTAAAGGGTCCGTGAGTGAGAGGAAAGCATCGAGAGCAGCACCTTTCCCAGCAGCAAGAAAAAACAAAAGTTGCACTGAGACACAGCGAGGGTTCCAGTAGTCAAAATAATAAAACCTCTTCGTATTTATTTATGTTTTCCCGTAGTAATCACCGTGTGTATGCAGGGCGGTTAATCAGATGGTGGAAAAAAGTGCCGTGTGTGTATGTCAGAAGAAGCTGGCTGTTGGTTTGTATAAGAGCCCAGATGCACTCGTGTGGAAATTATAAAGGCAGGGCCAGGCAGGCGGGCGGCCAATCGCCACTGGGCTCGTCACTGCAGCCTCTTTCAGCTCGAACCCGGCTAATTAATCCCTCTCTAGGAGATAGATATGTATACACAGCCACACGCACGCACACACGCACACGCAGGCACATACAGAAAGGTAGAAGGTTACTGGCTAGAAAGCCGCCCCGGTCCTCTGTACACTCGGAAATCAAGAGAAATCGCTCTCCTTTGGGTGTAACTTGAAGGGTACTGACGTTTCCAGAGGACTTGGCAAAACTGTGCGCTCCGTACTGAATCCCTGCGTGCCTCCTCATGGCCGGGACGTGAATGCAGGTGTATTAAGGGGCATCCATCAACTAGGGAGCTACAGACCGGGCTGGCTCCGGCAGGAGCACAGGCGTAAATTCATTAACCCCCACTCGGCGTCACATCACGCTGTCCTTTTCCTCCTGATAGTTGTCTGTAACTGCAAGCGAGAAGTAGGTTTGGATTTTTTTTTCTCTCGTGAATCGGCCAGTGAACAAGGCAGCGGATTCACGGCAAATTTAGTGTTCTTTGGAATAAAATATTGCTCAGAAGTCCACGATCTGTATTGTTTTAAAGGATCTTCTGACGGGCTCTAATCGATTTTGAGGTTTAATGCATTTCGGCATTGTCTCTGCCTTGCTTTTTGTATTTGTACCTTATGAAGGGAGAATCAATCGCTAAACATATCTGTCAGGTCTTTTTCACGTTCCTTCCAAAAATCAAGTAGCAGATACAGACGGTAAATCTCCTTTGCCAATTCTTAGCGTCGTTTTTATATTCTGTATTGCTCTCCGATATGTTGTGAGGAGTGGATGTTCGGCTGCTTTTCGAGACGCACTATAAGTACCTATTAATTTCAAACCTGGAGGATTTATCGTAGAGCGAGCTGTGCTAGCAAGCTGCGCTTAGTAAATGTGCACACGGGAGGCACGCTAGCGACTGCAAACATGCTGGCTTGCTTGTCTGACAGTTTGGGGTTTCGCCTGTGTGATGTGTAATTAGCAAATTTCGCCTTCGGTACTTTAAGTGTTGGTAATCGGGACATTTATTTGCAAATAAGCTGGAGTGGTATGCTCTTCTGCTTCACAGCATTTACTGAGCGAGAGCCCTAAATTTTATATATATATATATATATATATATATATGGGGAAAAAAAACCCACCAAAGCTTTTGATCGCTTAGAATCTTTAAACTACTAACCCATTACCTTTTCCTAAAGTAAATGTCACGGGCATATCAGTCACTGAGGAGAAGTCATACCACAAAGAACATTTCACATTTATTCAGCGTACGAATGCGACCAACTTTATTGCACATAGCAGAGAATTTGTGACTTTGCGCTTGGCTCCCTCGGTCTAGCGGTTATATGGGTGTTCCCGTGCCGCTCCCGAGGAGGAAGCCGACCGGAATCCTTTCCTGCTCATGAGTTGAGCAGGGCTGGGGCTGTCGCTGTCGCTGAAAAACTGCAGGTGACCGGTCGTCCCGAAGCAGCTTACCTCTTCTCGGCCGCAGCCCTTGGCCGCCGGGAGAAGGGCGACCACTTTCTGTCTGTTTGGGGCGGAGAGGAGGCAGTTTCCTCCCGGGTTTTCTCCCTCCTCCGCTTAGTTTCCCGGCCGGGCGCCGGGCGGGACACGCGTGCCTCCCCCCGGCCGCGCCGGGACCGGCGGCGGCAGCGGCACAGAGCGCCGGGTCCCGGTGCCTGCCGAGCCGCCGCCGAGGAGCGCTGCCGCCGTCCCTGCGCCGGGCCCGGGGCTGCCGCCTCCCTCCCTCTCTCTCCTCCCCCGCGGGGCGGTGGCGTGTGCGGCCGCGGCGCTGCGGGCCCCGGGGACGGCCGCCCCAGCCTTCCCGGAGCAGGCGCTTCCAGGAGTTCGGGCTGGCTCCGAGGGCACAGGCGGGCGCCTCCCCGCCGCTCCTACCGGCGGCTGCCCCCGGCTGCGCGGGCAACCTGCTTAGCGGCGGGGGCGAAGGTCGGCTTTCTTCCCTTTTCCCTTTTCCCTCTTCCCCCTTCCGGCGGGCCCGGCACATCCCGCCCCACTGTCCCAGGATGGGGCCCGGCACGACCCAGCCCGCCCCTCGGGCCCGGGGGCGATCCCGGTCGCGCCGTGCCCTCAGGCCCGGGGCGGCGTCGGCCGCAGCAGGGCACGGCTGGGCTGTGCACAGGAAGGAAAAGCGGTCAAGTTGGGACCAACTGCGGCAGGCGGGTCCCGGGGACCGGCTGGTGCGGGGGAAAGCCCGCGGCGGCCCCAGTCCGGCCCTGGTTCCCTCCCCGGGCGGCGGCCGCTGCTCCCGGAGCCGTCCGGCTCGACACTGCCGGCTCTGCCGTGTCGGAGAGGGCTTCTTTGGGATGGAAATGTCAAAGAGCCCCTTTCGCACAGGGTCACAGGCCAGCGCCGGGTAAAACCGAAAGTTACAGCGGGCGGACAAAAGGTTGTCCCTTCCTCCCTTTCCGCCGAGGGAACAGCCCTTTCCTGCGGTGGGGGCACCCCTCAGCTTCTCGGAGATGCAGGAGCCTCAGAGCTGCATGTTAGCGATGGGGATGTTCCGGGCCAGGTTCTGCTTATTTTTGCCCCCTGGGTTTTAGCTTGGCGATTCCAGTTGCCAAAGGCCAAAGTGGAAAGGTCGTACTTTTAAGCTGTCAGAAGTCATAACATTCATGACGTGGCAAAATTAAACAAAAATTACGTCTTAGATACTAAATAAGAGTTTTCAATGTGTAATGCTAAGATTAAGCTATGATACCAAGTAATGCAAGGTTATATGTATTCATTGTATCTCGGTGGCTATAAGAAATATTAGATTTATGCTTGATTAGGTGATGTTTAACACTGAAAGTCGCTATTAACTCCATCATTTAGTTTCACACACTAAACATTTAATAGTTTAAAAATTTGTATATTTAGGCATCACAGACACCACTGAAATGCGACTGTTGAAGTGACCCAATCATTTACCACGACAAGAAGTCAGTTTGGTTTAGACATCGAAAATTATTATCTATATGACCATCTATGATACAAAAATATAGATATTTTTCAAAGCTCTGATCATTTCAGTTAATTTTTCTCTGTAATTATGAATGCATCCTTGGTAAACTACAAAAGGAACACCTTTTCAGCAATGAATTTTATTTTTACTGGGTTTATTGAGTATTAAGTTGTTTTGGAAAATCGGGATTAAAGTCACCTCATTAAAATGATGATTGATCATTTGTCATGATAATGGTACCATATGATAGTGGTGACTTTTACCAAACTGCTGTTTTCCAGATATTTTCCCTAATTAGGGTGTACTATAACAATATTTGTTGAACTCTGCTTGTTATATCAAATCTTTCAAACAACGTTGCCTTGCCATATAGTGCTCACGTTAGCCGAAAAGCCAAATGCTGAAAATCTTTGTATTCGCCCACATCTCCAAACTGCAATTTAGGGAAAAAAAAAGGAAAAAAAAAAAGGAAAAAAAAAAAGTTGCCATACATATAAATTTAACCAATAATTTCTTTTTCAATGGTGAAAAGTGTGAGTTAAAAATGCACTTGCAGATGCATATCTACACAAAAGGCTTGCATGGATATCACTTTATATTTCTTATTGCATAGTGATAGTTCTTCCACACACAACTGCTCATGAATTTTAAAGTTTTATTTTTTAATATCTGCCAATTGCACTAGGGAGGTAGGAAGAAAAAGAATGAAGCTGAGTTGATTAAATTATTTATCCCTACTGCTGAAGTAAGTTTGAAGGCTCATTGAATGTATCTGATTTCTTGGCTCCTCTTTCTCCCCTTCCCCCCTCAATTCTTCCTGGTTATTTCATCCATATCATCCTGCCAGCAACAATAAATTCACTTTTTTTTTTTTTTTATAGGAAAACTAAAGACAGATATTTGTGCTGGGTTTGCTGTATGTGCCACATTTTATAAAATAGGCAGAATCTTCTGTGTGTGTGTGATAGAAGTTGACGGTACCTTCAATTTTCTGTATTCTTATTTTATAGTTTACTTTTTGCCTCTGCTTTCAAATTTAGGAACAAATGAAAAGTTCAGATGTAAGTTACTATAATTTTTGCAATATTTCAATTTTAATAAATTTATACACTTCATTGCTAAGACTTGTGGATATCAAGTTCTGCATATTTTGGTACACAAGCATTTTTCCTCTGTTCTAAACAGTTCTCTGCAAATTGTTTAAAATTTTTTTGAGAAATTATGACATAGTCCCTTTTACAGTACACAGTTAGCATTCATTAGTGTTAAACTTAATGTGTATGTATTTGCTTTCTATTAAAAATTAAAGAAAAACATGAAGAGAGTTTGCATTACTGTTGGACTTGGTCATCCTAGGTCATACAGATGAACTGTTAATGCTTTAAATTCCTCTAATCTGCAATCTGTTAAGGGAAAAAACAGTAATTGATTTGTTTTCTCTAAAATGTTGTGTCTCAAAAGTAAACACAGAGCTTGCACAACTGTGACTTTGGCTAGAACTGAAGAAACATGTAAGCAGGAAAAAAATGCATTGAATTATTCATTTGGTTCACTTATCCATCAGCTTCTCCAAATCCAGACATTCCTTATAGTACAACATTTTATTTAAGTAGTCCAATATTGGATTTGTTTTGGGTTTTTTTTTAAAGATCTCTAGCTTGGAGAATGTTCTTTTTTTGCTGAACTGCAAGAGAAGCGAGGAATCAGTGGGGATTAGCGCCTTTTAATCTTCTGCATCTGTAGTGGGCCATCCAACACTGCAGAACTCTCATTTACTTCCTATTGCTGTATATGATTAAGTGGTTGAAAATACTGAACGTCGTCCTTGAAGATAAAGCTGTATGTGTTGGATGAGCAGCTTCTGAAGACTTCATGTCTAAACTAATCTTTCCCCTCAGTAACTTTAGCCCTGAAATACGAGAGAGAACTAGAGTGTTAGAAAATGTAAGTTGAAATTGAAGTATGGGAGCATTTGAAATGCGTCATTATATAAATTATGGTATCATACAATATGCTCTGTCTTAGGAGTAAATCAGCATCTTATTAGCCCAGTCAAAATGGGAGGGTGGTATGTCTTGAACATACTTAGTTTTGTGGCTGGTGTTTTTCTGTAAGCTGGTTTCACACTGACTAGCAAACTAAACTACATCATCCTGTCAGTAGCTGCTGAAGATGCTGAAATTAGCAGAAGACGTTGCTTAACACATTTGAACATTGGCCAGTAGGAAGTTATAAGTAAGCGCCATTTTTTTGTATACATTTGGTCATATTATGTATTTATTACTAATTTTCATGCTGCCAATACTTCGGGTATCTTATGTCCCTCCAACTCGAAATTTGCCCTCTCTCTTTACAATTACACAAGTATGGTAAATTACCTGTGTAACTCATTTCATCTTGATTTAGCTATGGAAGGACATACCTAACATATTTCATTGCAGACTTCTAGTTTTAATGTAGTGTACAGCTCTCCAGTATTTTCTTTCCAAATAACAGTGAAGGGAGGAGTTGAGTGAGTTGGTTGTAAGTGATTAATACGTTTCGTTGAACCTTATGAAGGCCCTGATCCTGCAAATAACTGCCCATGCACTTCTCTGTGAGCCTAAAAGCACCAGTGACATCATGGGCAGGATCAGGGCCAAAACACTTGGAGGTTAACATTTGAAGAGAATGAGATACAGTGAGCCTCTAAAATATCTACTGTATCAAATGCATGCATTGGTGAAGAAATATATTTTTGGCTCAAATATCTACACTTCTGTCAAGCAGCACTTCCCAATTAATTTCATTGTGCTTTAGCCATAGTGTTAAAATATCTTGAGAAAGGACACTGCTGTTTTGTCCATATTTTAACAACATGCTCTCATAAAAATGACCCCCAATATACTCTAAAACCCTTCTGAGGCGGGTGAGGTTATTCAGAGAAACAGATGAAAGATTATGCTTTCAGAATCTCTGTTTTTTCATCTACTTTCACATATTCAGGACTATTTCTAAACTCCCTAAAGCTAATGAGTATTTTAGCAGTCTTAAATAAAAGCAACTTATTCACTAAGAATACTTACTATTCCTAAAAATATCATCACTATAACTCTAATAGAAACATGTCAACCAACTTATTATTTAAGGAAGAAGAGGTGAGATCTTCTCAGGAAAAATATGATACTTAGATCTTTTGGCCTTTATTTTCCCACCACCACTCTGAACTTTTCTTTTTCTTTTTTTTTTTTTTTTTCTGGTGGAACATTGTCATTGTAGAACACAATATTTATCTAGGGGAAATTTAAGCTTCCTATTAAGGGCAGCAAATCACTCCAGTTGCCTTCTTACTTGAATTTGAAAATTTAACCTACATCACCTACTGTTCTTCCTACTTTTCCCTGCCCGCTTTTAGGCCAGCGCTAGGACAGAATATAAAGAAGTAGATCCTTTGTGGCATAGTGCTGATGTCCCTGAAATGAGAAAGGCTATAGAAATAACATGGAGTCTTGTAGTTTCATAGGTATCCACTCAAACTGTTGAAAGAGAAACATTAGCTTGTAGAAATATCTGTTTATCTGAAAGGAATATTACTATCAATTTTTCCTGATAGTTGAAATGGATTTTGCCTTTTAGAAGGTTATCATTTATAATATATTAGTGCCATTGAAAAGAAGATACAAATTTACAGTGTAGTTGTTAGGGTAGTGACAGTGTTGTCTCTTCAGGCTCCGTAGTTTTACATGAGACAAAGACGATACCTTTATGACTTCACATTTATGAATCTTATTTATTTACTGGTTTAGTTGATACAAAATAATTATTTTGTAAAATTAAGGGAAACTTACAGGTGAAAAATTGTGGGGTTTTTCAATACTGATTTTAATGGAGTTATGCAGTGTGTATAGGCCTACTGAGGGAGAAGTTACTGTGATCAACATGGTTCTACCTTATTTTCAGTAAATATTTTACCAATTCTATTTCTTGTTTTCGTCTGCAAATTATTTCCAGGAATAAACTGGGTTCAATTTTCTTTTTTTTTAAAAAACCTTATCAAAAGAAACAATTAATAAGTGCAGAATTCTTACTAGCCCTCTGAAGCACAGACGCATATATGGCAAATGCTAGGCTGTGCCATAATGCTTGCCATTTTCACCTACACTTCAAGACATTGCTTCTTTAAATAGGTTAAAAATGACAGCAAGTATGTTGGCCAACAGTTTTCCCATTATATTCTGTGAGTACATTCATTATGTATTATTAGTCCTTAATTGTAAAGATGAAATAATATAACCATTTATCTTTGCAAGCCCATTGTTTATAATCTGTACATTAGAAAACTGCAAGCATCTACATGAATGTTTTCTTCTGTATTTATATTCAGATTTTGGACATAGGGGATGAAAAAAAACTTTTTAGGCTAAATCTATGGCTAACCTAATCCAGCCTTTGTAGGCAAACTCTGTCTCAACCTGGTAAAAAAAGTCCTCTCTATCCCCACCCCCCAAAATTCAGTTCTTCATTTGTTTTGTTCACCACGCTGCATTAACACAGTTTTCCCTTGTGTGCATCTGCCAGTGTACAATTTAGCCACGGGCATCTGTAGACCTTGTGGTGATCAGTATTGCAGGCAAAAGCCATATGTGTTTAAATAAAAAAAAAAATCTCTTTATTTCATTTGCTGTTTTAACTGGATGGATAACTCCTGTGCCTCAAGACAGAGGAAGAGAAAATACAGAAATAATTAATTGCCTCTATTCTTGAGGCAGTTTCATTTTCCCTCTCCAATATGGAATGCTTGTCAGCTTCCCTGATAAATGACTGCATGTATTTGCATAGATTTTACATTAACACAAAAATTAGTTTTATTTGTGAAAAACTATTTTACATAATAATGCAACATCTAGCATTATGGATTATGTTTCCAAACTTGAGAGACTGTGGAGAAATGAGGTTTTTTTCGTCTTTGCTTTTTAAATTTTATTTGATTTGTGTTAGTTGGTTGTTTTGCTAGGGTTTTTTTGTTTGTTTGTTTCATGTCAAGGTATATTAGTTTTTAGGTTTGTATTTTGTTTTTGCAAAAAATAACTAAGTCAGGATGTCTTAATGTTTATAAACCATTTATTCAACCTTTCATAGAATGGAGTTTTGATGGTGGTATGAAAACAACTTTTTTCATAGACTTCTAACCCATTCCATTTATTAAATACACGCTTAAATATGAATGCATTTGCAAAATTTTGTGAAACTGTTTTGAAAAAAATATTTAATCAAATTTAGTTATTAAATACACTATGAGAATATACTTTAAGTTTCTAAAGCTGCTATTTAAAATAGTGCTCCATCAGGTATTCTTTCAGAGCATTTATGTACTGCATTAGCTTGTATGCCAGTGTAGGACTATTTTTTTCCCTATATCTAATAACCTGTCTGTTTTAAGCAATTAGGCGCTCCTAGCTTGGAGTGACAGTACTATACCTTTAGTTAAAAACTGTGTTTTATTCACTATTTGTCATGTTCATGAATAAAATCTACAAATCAATCAGTCTGAAATATCTCTGAAGGAAAATATACTACCCTAATTTTAAGCCAATTGTAGTTATTTTCAAGTGACATGAATTGGATATTTGCTCACAGAATAAACCTGGTGTCTTGCTGTCTAAAGGCAACTGCTAATTGTATATCAGCCAGTTCTCCATGATGAAAAAAATACAGGTGCATTCACTGCTGTTATTTCATGCTCTATAATAAGAAGAAAATATTGCTCCTTATGAAACAAGCTATACTTGATGGCAACTTAAGGCAAAAGAGTGCCTTTGCCACTTCTTAAATCTGGGACACCCTAGGTGCCAGCTGTCACTGCTCAGCTAATGATGACAAATGCCCCTCTCTATGCAGATTGCAGAGCTTGCAGGCTGCTATGAAAGGCAGTCAGATTACCTTTCTTCAGATAGTAACTTAACCTTTTAAACTCAAGTGTCAGAATGAAATTATTAGCTGGGATAGTTTCAATATCTGTTTCTTTAAAAAGGGGAAAAAATGATAAGAAGCCAGTGACTTCAAATAATACCATAGCACTCATATTCACAAATCGGTTTTGCTTCTCTGATCTTTTAAAAATAGGAAATTGCTGCCACTGTGCCTGTGAGCACTCTATGGAGTTTGCTGGCGTTGAATGCATGAATGCTGAAGCTGACCTCTCAGTTGCACTACACAGAAATGGGGCCAAGTGGGACAAATTCTGTCCTTGCTTGCATACACACAGTGTTACTGATGCACAGATCTGACAGATCACAGGTTAATGGATGCTATTTGTAATAGACCTTAATTGATCTTAGGTATTGTGGATATACTCAGCTCACTCTGTGGCAGTTCATGTTACCCCTCTAAGTCTATGAGCTTCAGCTAGATTCCACTCTGTAAAAATAACGGGGTATCTATTTTGTGGGTAGGAGTGGTTTCACAGAACTCAGTGTCACATGGTTAATATTGCTAATTTAAATATATTCTACAGTCAGAGGTTTGGGGTTGCTTCCTGGGTTGTCTTGAAAGTAGCTAACAGATGTGGAGATTTTACATAGTTCTTTACAGCAAGTCAGAAATGTAACACAGTACAAGTGCTAATATGCCACCCAAAGGTGTAGGGTACTTTTTGAATGTGTGCCCATACATCTGTCTGTGTTTTTCTGTGAGTCTATTTCCATGTGTTTATACACTTGAATACAAAAGTGAATAGGCATAGGCACAGTCATGTCAGTGTGTGTACACATGCACTATCCTACACATGTAACATCGAAACAATATATATTTCCATGTTTATATTAAAATGCTGACGTATATGAGCATGTTTAACTAGAATATTATATTTGCCATTAAATCTGTCTGTGGAGTGAACTGCATGTAAATTTCAGTTTCCTTTTGAGCTAGAGCCTATTTTTATTGCAGTAAACAAGTACTTACACCAGTATTTTCAGGAACACATCTCCACAGCAGTGGGCAATAATAGAAAACTACAGAAAAGATGTGGAAAGACTTTTAATGAGATGACCAGGAGCATTATGCTATATGTTTGGAAAAAGAATAGGAGGAATGTCCCAGGCAAAAAAACTTACTATGATTTGCAGAAAGTATGGGAGGAAGAAAAAAATGTAAAAATTTACAGAGAAAGTTGAGATCAATGTTGCAATAATTGCAATGTGTTTGATTCAGTGGTAGTCATTAAAGGAAAGGTAATCTGATTAAAGAACATAATATTAATTAATATTACTTTTTTCAGAAAATAATGGATTTGATTGTTGATATGGGTGTTCTCAAAGACCCTCAGTCAGCCCTTACCTCTTTTGGTAATATAATGTGTGAAAGGGAGATGGTGGTTCATATTTTATTAGATATGTTTTGTCTTAAAGTTTGGGGACAAATGTTTGTTTTTGTCTAAGTATGTTAAATTTAACATCCTGTCTTGTTTTGTTGCACTGTGTTTCTTTTCTGTAAGTCATTATGTTCAAAGTATTTAAAACTATACATTTTATTATTTTTAGCAAGTGTAGCACAATCTGGGAAATGAAAAAGACAAAGATCTAGTGATTCATCCTCAGCTTTCTCAGCTTGTTGGTTGAATAGGCATCAAATGAAGTCCAATGCCTATACAAAAGAAATGTTCCTTGTTTGGATTTGCCCCATCTGTGTCATCTGGTGGCTTATGCAATAGGAGGTGTTATCACATGAATCCAAATGCACAAGCCAGTTGTTTTATGGACTCTTTCTGTGCTTGGAGGAGTTTATAAGTTGCCCACTCTATTGTGTGTCACTCCCAGATGACACGTGTGCATTCTGCTGAGCATATTTTGGGGGTAATTATAACTAATGAAGCCTGGTACACAGCTTGTTCACAGAGTGATTTATTCTGCTCCTGTCTGATTCCTGAGAGTTCTGTAAAATGGTTATATTGTGCCCTCCACTTTGGATATGTATGGGAGCATGTGGTATTGAGTCCATCAGAGAAAATTTGCTATTCAGTGTACCACAGACTAATTACAAAGATATTGGCTGGCTACATCTGTTAAAAAATATAGAGTCAGGTTGAAATTATAAATGGGATCTGTAACTTTAGGGATATTGACTTTTTTATGGCTCCTGTTTAGTCATTTACTCTTTCCAGACTTGCAGTATCCAGCTTAGATGTACTGTTGTTAAATGGCTCGGAGTTTCCCTAAACCCCATAAGTTAAGGTTGGGTTCCCATCATACCTTTTATCAAAGCAGATTTTATTATGTAATCTGAGTTTTAATGGGTGGGGATATTTTGTGGAAAGATGGATTTAAAAGTTGGAAGAAAATACCTTGTAGCTTTGCAGGTTTCATAAAGCAGCAGCAACAAAAATCCATTACTGAAGCCTGGGTGTCAACCTTTATTTAACCTTAGATCTATCATTCTCCCCCTAATTTATCTTGACTTACTAGCCTCTCAGACAAGTAAATCCACTGATACTGGTGGGACTCATCTACAATACAAGAAATATTCATACTTTTTTTTTGCCAGGATGATTCTAAACAATCTTTTTTCCAAGGTGCTAACATGCCTCTGAAATCACGGAGTAATGGTGTGCACAGAAGCTTCAAGGTTTGTCACTTCATCTACCCGATTCACAGCTATCCAAGGAGGCTGGATGTTTTTAGAAGTATCTTGGCATCAGTGTTCAGTAATAATAGTCTTTAGTTATAGTTGCTTTCAGTTATATCAGTTTCTTCCATTTTCACCTCCAACTTTGTATCCAGATTTGAAAGACTTTTGCTTTTTTTTTTCAGTATTTCAACCAAATTTTATTTCTTTCTTTCTTTCAAAAAAGGGAGATGTTAAAAGTTGAAATACTACTTGTAGGAATAGAGGAAGGGATAAATACTTATTTTGGTATACATTTAATGAAAAGCATTTTGTTAGGTGGGAAAACAACTGAGTAGAAAATACGGTTCACATCCTTATTACTGGCTGCATGAGAAAAAATAATGTTATTGAGAATGAATTGTTTTAATCTGTTTTGTGAAAACAACCTGGGGTGCCTCAAGACAACATTAGCAGCACTGGGCGTGAGGAGTTCTTCTCTAGTTCTGAGGATCGAATAGTGTAAGTTAACACACCTTACTTATCATGTTAGGCAAGAGGGTGTGCTCACTGGCAGAGCTGAGATTTACCTGTGCTGTAACCTGTCCCAGTAGTGAAGTTTATAGTATTGGTAGCAGTTTTCAAAATCAGTAGGATTTTGAATCACTGGGAAAGGAAACAAAATAGAATTTCCTAATTTTAATCTTGATAACCATGAAGGTAAAAGTGTCAGAAGGTTCTGATGATGGTTTTTTTTTTTTTCCTAAATTTGTGTGGATTGCAGTGTTATGTTCCCAAGATAATAACCATCAGAAGGTAAAAGGGCTGTTTTTATATGATGAGTGTGGCTACTTGTATATAATATATGTGTTGAAACACAAAATTTGGAAACTAGCTGGTTTGCTGAGAACAAATGTATCATAAAGTAGCAGTTACATTCCACTTGTTTTAAATAAGTAAAATTTGGTTTTGGTCTTTATGCTTTGTTCTGAACTTCCTCCACATACAAAGGTTCCGAGAACAATTGTTACATGATTGTTACAGATTTTTTTTATAGTGATATAAAATCTGACCTAGGTTTGGCTTCTCTGATGATACAATTATGATAGATTTTGATTTTTGGGATGAAGCACATGAAATCTGGTTACCATGCCAGATATTACCAGATGCCTGCTAAATTGTCATCACATACTTATAATTAAAATCCTTAGACAGGATACATGTCACAGATGAAAATAAGGATTTTGTGTGTTTTGTAAGGCTTTTAAAGGTTTTTTTTGGTGTATTTTTTGTTAAAGGACTATGATGAAATACAATGACTGGTATATTAGAAAAACCATGCCTAAAAATGATCAGTGGTTTTCCTTGGAGAAAGATTGTCACAAATTTAAAGACTAGTTAACTGGAATTATGGGTTTGTGCTATTCAAATATTAGTTTTCAAATGTGGTGTTGCTGCTGAGTAATCTTCTCATGGTAAGTCAGAGTACACCTGTTCTACGTAATTTTAAGCATTTAATAAAATATTTAAGACTTATGGCTCAAATCAAGCACTCGCTAAAATGATGACCCTAAGTACATCAGATGTAGTTGGGTCAGTGAAGCTTACATGTCAGTCACTCTTTTGCACTGACCAAACTTTCTATGCAGGAACTCATGTCTTAGTTGGTCTCTGGAAGAATTTTCAGAGCAGAGAGTGGCCTTCCAAAAACTGGGAATTGCAGTTGTAGTTTCATTCTCTGTACTATTTTGCTTTCTTCTGTAAGCAGCATTCATTTTATTCTCATTTTTCTGCTACTTTACATTAATTTTGTGATAGAATTTACTATTTAAGTCAACTTGATTCTAGAAACTTCTTCATGCTATGCCATACTATGGCTAGTGACTATGATATGATTATCAGGTATGCATAGATTAAAATAGTTTTTCATATGAGTATTTAAGAAATAGTAGTGTACCTGTAGTGGTGAATGGCAAAAATTAGAAACAAGAAGCTGAGGTGCTTTTTTGGGCTTTAAATTGTTAATCTTACCAATGTTAGCAGCAGACTTTTTCTTGGTAAACCATTACCTTCCACTTTCCCTGGTAGTCTCCTAGATTTGTGGGGTCTGGCTGCCTAGATGGACTCTCTGTTTTCTAGAAATTCTGAAAAATCACTGAGAAAAGAATGTTTGCCATATTCCCTATGTGCTGATCAGTCACATGGTGGACATGCTGGACTGCTTGTAAAGCAAATGCTGGCCCGTTTGAGTTTACTAAATGCATAAAGAGCTTGAACTCCAACCTAACTCTGACCCTGTGGTACTGTATATGTTGTTCAGTCAAAATTACAGTGAATCCATTAAACCCTCAACTTTTAAACCAATTTAGTAAAGTTTATACAATTCTGTGAAATGGAAGAAATAAACCACAAACAAGAAGACAAGCAAAAAACCATCTGTGCTTTGGTTAGAAAAAAGAGTGAATGAGCTGAAGATCAGGGCAAAGAGATCGAAGAATGATTTTGAAATGAAAGACATGAAATCTTTTCAGACAAAATGAATGTAAAAATGTCTAGTAAAATTTGTTTCATTGAAGAGACTGGACTAAAAAACCAATATAAAACTCCAAAGAGGGAATCAGGACAGAGGAAAAATTAGGGAGGAAGAAGTAGTTCTTGGCTTAAAGAAGTTTGAAATAAAGTAGAAACTGTAGGGCTTTCTTCAAATAAATACCATGCTAAGCAGAAATCCCAGCTTTATAGAGTATCTCCCCATACACCTAATCACAGTTGGTCCATGTGATAACTCTGATGTGAATATGCTGTAAAATGTCAACCTGCTCCAGAATTACTCTTGGCTGTGCTTGAACTGAGCCAGCCTCAATGTAGTTGCTGCTTTTGTGGGCAGAAGTCATTGCTTTGTGGAAGCAAATAAGGTAGTTTTCCAAGAGCTGCTCTCCAGAGCCCCAGACAGTGACAGCAGTCTCTTCATCATCCTTCCCTGACCTAAAGGTTAACCTGTCCAGAGGCTTGTGAAGTCTATACAGTAAAGAAAAGCTTTTTCTGTGTGGGAAACAATATATCTGAGAAGAGGGGGACAACAGAGAATCGAGAAGTTTTGAGGGAACCCATGTAATTAAGTTCATGGCAAAACTTTAGAAGTGTAGATAATTATATTGGCACATTGACTGGTATTTCTTTACTTTCTAGATCAAGTCCTAATGAGAAAGACTGAACAAGACCTTTGTATACGTACAAAGTGCTGAACTTGCTTCCTTTGCATGGTGCTGTATGTTCTTAAATAAATGTAACTAAACATGAAACTTGTGAGGGCTGCATTCACAGGCCTATGTTATTTGTCACTGGTCTCATTTAATATTTATAGTGTGATGCACATTTCTATGTTGCCTTAGAGAAATAAAAAATATGTTATTCTGGCCCAATTTTACTGTCTAATTTTTGGCAAATGCAAGAAATTGTGAAAGTAAATAGAAAGAAGGTTTAGTGGAAAAGGTAAAAAGATTCTAATAAATAGAGATGGCTACTTCATCATGTAGGTGGCTGGTATATCTGCTTTTTTAAAAGTCAGTATAAAAAGGCATTTCTAACCAGACAGTGATGTAGGGAAGAAGTTCTGTTTAGGGTTTAGGACTGGGAGAAGCACCAGCTGAAAGACAAAGGTAGAAGGTGTGAGAATTAGATTTACATTTGACGTTCCTTCTGAGGCTGCTGAGAATTTAATCAGAGGTGTTTGAACAAGATGCAGTGGCTAGTACAGGAGGGAATATTTCACTTTGCCTGTTCCCAGGTGGAGGAGTGGAGGACCAAAGGGTAGGCAAGCAGCAAAATAACTGAATCAAACACGAATGGTGTCAAGGTTTCCCAGGAATGCACAGTCCAGTGCATGGATACAATAGCTGCAAAATTTACATGTATATAAGAACATAGGCTAAATCTTCAGCCCAGGAAAACACAATAAAAAGTCTTGGCAATCAAGGGCAGGAAGATGATGGCCTTGGTGTAACATGATAATAAGATTTTTTTTAGACAGGGCTGCAGTAATGCATCATGTCACTTTGTTGCAATATCAAGCCTGTAATGGTACTTTCTCACTGCTTTTGATGCACACAATGCTACTTTGAGAGTTGGAGCACTAATGTATCCAAGTCTTCCTTTTGTCCTTTTCTGGACTCATTTGTAAACATTGCCATTTCAGCCAAATACTACCCTTCTAGTGTGGTGTTTCATTGATACTTGGTGGTATAGCAGAAAGTTTTCTCATATTTTTTCAAGTGTTCAGTGAAAGATTGATTCATCTTTTTAGTCCTACAGACTGCAAAACTGTTCAGAGCTCTTCATAAATGCTAGTCTGATAGTCTACGTAGAATTCTCCAACACTGAAGCACAGAATCAATTATTTATACTTCTTGTTTAAAAGAAGTGTTCTTAAGAATGAATTTTCTTCCTTCAACAGCAAGAGGTATAAGCTTTGAGTAGAAGATCTAAATATCTAACTATAATAATCAGACATAAGTCCTCACAAAGACTGAAGTATAAAATTTTTGTATGAAACACAACTGGAATTTAAAGGGGATGAAATTGTGGCATAAAAACTGACAGATTTTATGATTTTCACGTGACCTTAATAATAAAAGCTGACTAGTTTTATTGGCTGTGAGTGAGCTTAAGCAAAATAATGCTTTGCATTCAGGAAGTGGTCAGTTCTACACAAATACTATTTGTTGTTTTGGGTTTTCTGCTTAGCTGGCTCATAATAAAAGTATGCCAACTCTGGTGGGGGTTTTTGTTTTTTTTTTTTTTTACTATATGACTGAAGCAAATAAGGTGTAGTGGCTGTAATTCTAGTTATTAAACCTGTTCCTTTATTAATGGTAATCATTAAGTTGTTGTTAATCTGGCTAAAAGGACACAGGCACAAAAATGGTTTTGTGATAAAAAAACAGCTTTGTCTCAAATAAGGGGCACTAGATGTAGTGCTCTGCACAGTACATCTCCCAGAAGCTCATAGGATCTGTTTACCTGGTTGAAATTCAAATTATTTTATTATGGTGTCAATTCTTTGGTTTTGGCAGCACTTCTAAAGTGTCTATACACAAAAGGACTACCACAGTGAATGAATGCTAGTGTTGACACCACCTAACAAGCAGGGATTATGTGTTTACAGAAGAAGTAATATGATAGGTCAAGTATAAGAGGCACTTCTCAAGAGCACTTCACCACATAATGAGTGACTGACTAGAAAGTGCGGAGCTGCCACTCTTTGGCTTCGTTTCGGTGTTGATGCCTGCCTCTCTCCTCCAAAGCCCTCTTGATCATGTTCAGCTGCTCTGTTCTCATGTGGTGAATAATAGTAGAGTAAAGCTGCTTTTCTGTCTCATTTTTCTTGCTAATTTACACATTCAAGCCATTTTTTGTTTGCTATCCTTATTTGCTATTCCCTTTTGTCAAGGCACTGTTCTCTTTCTTGCCTCAGGCCTAGGAACTAATTTGAGCTTCTATAATTACTTCATGTTTTACACCTGTCTGCATATCATGCACCCCTTGTCTCTGTGCTTAAGCTGTATATTTCCTTGGAAGGAGGGAAAAAAAAAAAAAAAAGAAAGAAAGGCTAGTTTTCATACACAAGGAATCCCCAAGTTTCTCCTCTCAGTCTTCCTACAGGAGAAACACAATTAAACTGTTGAGATGTTCTCAGCAATGCAGCTGACCTTTTGGGTTCATGAAGGACAAATGAATGCTGTCTGTTCAGACAGTTTGTGTTAAGACATTGTTGAGCAAAGAGCCCTGAGCTTTGTTCCTCTTGAATGAAGCAATGGTTGTAGTCATTTTAAAATCATTAAGAGCCTGAATGCACGGTATCATTCTACAGTGTTTGCTCTACAGCTGCTCTTCTGCTTTAATAGCAGCTTATTAAATTTGGGTCAAGCACACTCTGAAGAGTATCACAATGAAGAAACTGTTCAAAAAGTTACCTGTTTAAAAAAAAAAAGGCAATTGATTAGATTTTTAACTTAAGTGACAGCTGCAATTCATTGCCTGTTCTTTGTGGTGTCCTGCAGCCAGAGTGGAAGCCTTTTGTAATTTGGTCTTCATTTTGTAAAAGCTTTCCTGAATAATCCAGGGTTGCTTTCCACTCTGAGACCGCCTCAATCCAATTAGGAGTTTAACAAGGGTCAAATTAAGGAGACTTTACACTTCATGTTTGCATCATTAGCCATAAGACTGTTTTGTGTGTGCACGACTGTGTGTCGAGGGGAGGAGGGGAGGCTGCAAGATGGGGCAGACACAAAGCTGTCATCCACCATGTGGTGCATCCCGCCGCTGAATGAAGGCACAGCAGGCTAGGAACAACATTTCCAGTTGTCTTTTGGGGCTGTCGTCATGTGGATTTCAGCTGGTACATAGCTGTTTGGGGTTACAGGTGCTAGCTAGAGCCGAGGAAGAAGAGCGCATTCTGCATCTCGTCTTTTCTCTCCTGGTAGTCTATTGTTATCGGACAAATGGCTGGGAAGAGATGAAGTTAGAAATCTCTTGAGCATTCATTATTTTTGATGAGATGACAACTACCCCAGTTCCTTGTTCTCACTATTCATGCTGTTTCCTGTTGTTTTTCGAAAACATTTTTTTTTTTTTGGCTTGTTAAGTGTATGATACAGTGTGAACTTTTTTTTATATCAGTAGTTACCAGGCTTTCGATAATCACATGTGCGTATACAGGACTACAAACATTCTATTGCATTTTCTACAATAACGAGTCATCTAAAAATGGTGCTGTTTTACTTGTGCAATTTTTAACTACTATTACGTTTTCCTAATGAATTATTTATAAAAATTGTCAAAAATTAAAGAGAAAGCCATAAGACACTCTTTTCTATACAAGATTGTTCTTAATGACAAGAAAAATTCTCCTGCTAATCAGTGTTTAGACATGTGGGATATTGCTGGAGAACTGTTGCAGTGTCTCTTTAGCAAATGCTTTGTGCTGCTACATACAAAGTAACGATTTATCTAAAAATAACACTTTCATTGTTCCTCCCCCCCTAAACCCATTAATAGGTACTTTAGTATCATGCGAGTTTTCATAGTTTAATCCCTTTTCAAAAGCTTTTCAGAATAAAAGCTCTAAATGGTCCTCAGTATTAATTTGATGTGACTTCTGTACAATATGGTTTGAAACTCTCAGAAGCACATTTTTACAGCTTACCCCTTTTCACTAGATCAGTGTGTGGAAAATACCAGCTAAATGTTTCATGGAGTCTGTGCTGCAAGCCTTTTTTGTTGTCTTGCCGATGCTGTAGCCTTCTAGTAATTTTTATTTAGCACCATCCTTATTAGATAATACTTGAGCCAGATCAAAAACTCTACATAGATTATTGCTCATTGAATTTAAATTTTAGGAAAGGCCTCTTAAAAGATAATTTTTTAAACATTTTCACCTGTCTCTTAAATTTCATTTGCTGAGAATTTACCTTTAACATCAATCTGCATAATAAATGGTGATTGCATTTAATGTAGTCTGCTTTTGTAGTCAGTCAGATCTTTGATTGCATTTAGACAGGAATATCTGGCTATAGGGTTTTGGACACCTGTAAATACATTTTTAAAATGCTCATCTCTCAGTGAAATATTAATATGATGTGTCTGATTAAAGTAACAAGAAATAATTTAAAACTTGTTCTGTCAATCTCTATAAAAATGGGAAAGTATTTTCAGTTTGGATTGCAGTGGGCACAGTGACTGGTCAAATAAAATTCCTGACTATACAATTTTTTCATAATGTATGCTTCCTGTGGTGATTTTGTTTCCTCAAAACCACTGCCTAATTTTGGAATAAGAGAGTTCAAATAGTAACAAATAGGGTGTGGGCACGTATTTTGTTTGGCTTTGTTTTTTTTTTTTTCTTTGTCGCCCCGTCTCTTAAGGCTTTTGCATAAATTGGAATAATGAATTAAGTCAATGTGAATTGTATGATAAAAGTTTTTTTGGAGATATTTGGGCTGCTCTGGATAGCCAAGAGGATCAGGATAATATGAGATTTCAAATGCCACAGATTTTGGTTCTTTATTTCTTGGTTTCTTTTGTTCAAGGAGAACCCAGTCATTTGAATATAGAAACATTTATTCCAAGTGCTGTATGCAATTCCTAGGTAAAATAGGATTTCAAAAGATAGTTTAATATTAAAGACAGCTTCCGTCACTGATTTATTATATGTTGTCTTCCTGACTGACCATTATGTGTATCTGTTCAGCACATACCAGTTTATTGTTTTCTTAACCTGGTTATCTTCAGCATGGTACTGAATTTAATAGTTTTAGCATCCTACCTGAAAAGATGTTCTTTACAAAATTTGAACAGACACCATTGAAGAATCGTAGTGTTTATGAAATAATTACATTTATATGAAGCCTATTTTATAGTCTGACATTCTGTGCTTGACAGGATGAAAAGTGCTTTATTCATTGTTCAAAATGAAACTAGTGAGCACCTTCATTTCTGCTGAGTAAAAGTCCTGTTAGCTACTTGGTGCATCCTTTTATTGTAGTTTTTCTTATATGTTTTGGAGCATAAGTGGTCTGCAGGGAAAAGGAAAAGATTTCAAAGCTGCAATGACAGAATTCACAAGTTGAAGGAAAAGTGGGTTTATGATTTGTGAACATTATAGTTGTTAGTTCCTATTTATCTTCCAGAAAACACAATAATAGAAAAAAAATATTAGTTTCATTACTTCAGTAGGGTGTTTTACAAATGTACATATGAACACTTTTATTTAAAGAAGGTACAACCTTTGAACTCTTGAGAAGTTAGCAGAGAGGGCCTTAATATCACAAACCTTCAACCCTCTCCAATAGGATTTATATAGCTGTAAGAGAAAAGACAACAGTATGATTTATGCATCCATGTAAGTTTCCAGGAGATCACCCAGTCACCATTTCATGCCAGTGTCACAGAGATCTGAAGATGTGAATGGTAATCAGGCTGTTCAAGCAAAGCCTAAAAATGTCTGTCAGGTTGGAATTTTAGATAAACAGGTTTAGAACTTACATAAAGTCAAGAATTAAATATTTCTTCCTTTACAGTAAGTCTGTATTCCATAAATTCAAAAAAGCAATGAAGCTTTAAGGGCTTGTAATCTAAACTTTGAGATTTCCTGTATGGTGTGTGCATTTTAACTGCAATTCAGTGTTGTACAAATATTTTCCTCATTTTGAAAATGAAATTTTTGACTGCTTCTGTGCTGATGCAAACCATAATGTCTATCATATATATCTATATTGAAATATGAAGTTATTTTTCTTGTAACAAACTCACCAAATACCTAATTTGTTTTGTTTTTCCTTCTTACTTCTAATGTATGAAACTGGCAACTAAACCTAGTTTTACTGTAAAAGTAACTAAGTAACTTCATTAGTTAGTTAGTTAGTTAGTTAGTTGATTGGATAGTTATCCAGAGCAGTGTCAGAAGCCAGCTTTATTCCTTTTAGAAGGGCTATCTACACTTTTTGTGTATAATGAATTTAGTTCTATTGAAAAATGCTAGATTGACAGCCCTGAAGACTGAAGTCCTTTATTTATGCATGAGCAGCAACAGTTCTGCCTTTCCCACACTGCCCTCCTGATATGCTTCACCCATGACCTGAAGGATCCCCTTTAAGGGTGACAGCTTAGTGGCCTTCGTACCCATTCACTCTCCAGTCCTCTGCTGAGAGTGCCAACAAGAATGCCAGGGTGTGGTGCCCTTTTGCTGTGAGCATTTGATATTTGCCTTTCAGGTTGCAGTGGACATCTCATTTTCCATAGATTATTGAAGAGCAGTCCAAGGGTGACAATTCTCAGGCTCTTCGGTGTGATGGCAAAGTAGAGGTCTTTCTAAAGGTAATTAAAGGCAAGATCAGGATTTGGTTAAACTACTCTATGTAGGCCAGTAAATTAGAGTTAAGGTCTCTAGTCCATTACCAATTTCCTGATTGAGCTAGTCCTCTAGGACTTTTGCAGCACAACTAATGTTTTTCAGACCCTCTCTTTACTCACTGAAAAGAAAGAATGCTTTCTGCAAGCACAGGTCACAAATAGCTCAATTTTCTTCTGGCTTACAAATGCAAAGCATAACTAATTTGATAGTGGACTGTACAAAGCTTAATTTGACTCAAAGGCCTTGTGGTTTAAATGAGTATGTTTCTGATCTCATTTATGGTAAACTAATTTTAAATTCCATTTGGGTTACGCTAGATACACATGTGGGCCTAAGCACAGGATTTGGTTCCCTGAGTATCTTATTTACTGGATGTAGGTCATTAGTCCTTTGTGAGACATAGGATACAAATGTATATGTACAATTATAATGATAAGATGGTCTAGTGCTAGCAGAAACTCTAATACTTTTTTCCCTGTAATAAACGTATTTCTGACGTTTAGCATCTGCAATACATTTATTTTGGAAATATGTGCATCTGAGCTGCAATTCAGTTGACCACTTTTGCATGTATTGTGAGAAAAATATACCAGAAGTTTGGTTTTATATTGCTAGTTATTCCAGAAAGTAACATACACATATGTTGAAAAAAAAAAAAAAACAAAACAAAACACATTAAAAAAAAGAAGAAAAAGAGTAACTGTTGACTTCTGCTTAATGTGCATATTTTCAGTATTCACTGGAGTATTGAAATATTCCAAATTCTAAATAAGAATACAAGAGTCTGTGCGCATGAAGAGCCACACATGTGAAATTATTTAAGAATTCTTAATGGATAATTTAAATGTTTGTATAAGATAATTCAGTTATATATATATATATATATGTATGTATGTATATATATATATGTATGTATGTATGTGTATATATATACACATTAAAGTCATTAAATGAAAACCATGATTCTGTATTTGGAGTATGAGAACCTACATTGTATACACACAGATACATGCAAAGCTCTCATCATATTGCTAAAGGTTATCCATGGCTCTTGGTGGAGAAAAGCTTCAATTTCAGCCTGATTAATTCATATTGTTAAAATTACTGTGTTCTTAACAACCTCTTTTTAAAACAAGACAAAGTTCAAAATAAAATTGTTTTTAAATAGTTTAATTTGCGTTTGGAAAATATTTTGCATTCATTTCAAATAATTTAAAACAACAGTCAATCTATTTATGAAAAATTATTCAGCTAGGAAAAAAGTAAATGAAAAAAACCAGAGTCAAAGTAATTATCTCATGGGTTGTAACCTCCTGAAAAACACATTTCATTTGACAGCATCACTTCATAAAGTTGTTAATAATACTGAATTATTTGTTAAAAATATATATAATGATAAAACAGTAATTAAATCACACAGTATTATAATGATCATAAGTTATTTTTCTCTCCCATGTCCTCATTGATAAAAAACTGGGGAGATATCTAGGAGGAAAATAAAATTCTCCTCAATTTCTGTACTCTGCATTGCAGGAAGGTAACAAATGAGAAAAAAAGTAGATTTTAATTTTATATCAAAGAAACCCTTGAGGTGGAAAGTTAGGGAAAGCTGCATTGGTTTGTAGCACACAAAATGTCGCTTGAATTTTGCTGCTCAGTAGTTTGATATACTCATTTGCTGATGCGAAATGACGAGGGCTTAGAAAGCAGGGTTTTGTTTTTTAGCTGTCTGCAGACCTAGTGGGGCCTTACAGAACCCAGTCAGCAGGTCATTAACTCTGGAGAAAACAGCTTGCATTAATATGCTCTAATCCGGTATAATTAGTCAAATTACTGCACGCCGACCGGCTTGTCATGTGTTGTCAGATTTGGCATGCAGGCAGGATCGCCAGGGTCCCTCTGGAATGCCACCCTGGATCAGGGAGAAGGACTTGTTTGTAGTAGTGGATTTCTTGATGAGGAAAGCAAATGGAATAAGCAGCCATGGCCTTACAGAAAAGAAAAGAAAGGGAACAAAAAGCCCCAACAATAAAAAAACCTGGTTTGTTATAATTTTGTTGAGAAATAGGGAATTTGTATCATGGGAACCATTCCCATTTGATACCCGCTGTTAGAAATAGGAGCTGTTCAGTTGCCTCTTATAACTTCCATGTATCTAACAAAACTGGAGATCCACTGTACTATATAAGATTAGCATTCATAAAAAGATTTAAAATAAATAATTACAAGAGGATCAGCTACAAATTACCTACCACACTGTGACACAGATTATTGAACTACCAGCGTGTGTGGGTGCTAGTGTGCGTATGTGTGTGCTCGTGCGTGTGCATGTGCCCCTTTTTCCAGTAGGGGAGGAGGTTATTAAACTATAAAAGGGCCATATTAGCATAAATTTACAAGAGCTCTTGTTCTGGCTGCATGATAAAAACCTGTGTTACCTTTGCATTAACACTGAATTGCTTGTTGTGCTTTTGGCAATGACAGATAAGTCAGTGTAATTCCCCATCGCAACGGAAATGATGCTCCAGATTCCAAACGCATCCTGAAGATGTCACTGACAATAATCTTCAAAGAACGGTCAGTGAAAGTGGGCTGTATGTTTGCAGGATGATATACTGCAAATGACAGGAAGAATTATGTGAGTGAAGACGAATCTGTAACATATTATTAAGCAATTTCACGAGAATAACAGGGATAAAAGGATAATGGATGAGGGTGTCATTATTACCTTCATGTAGAGGGAAAGCAAAAGCAAAGGTAGAGAGACAAGATTAATTGAGGAAGGGTGAAGCATTCATTGCTCATCAGCTCTTTTGTACTCTCTGCTCCTGAAATTCCAGACAAAAAAAAAAAATTGCTCAGGGCTGCATTTTAATGCAGCTGGCAAGACAGAGCTGAAAACTGACAGGGCACTTTTTAGTCACCTCCCTGCTTCCATAAACACACAACGGCTATTACTCCTGGAGTCTTCCTGTGATCAGAGCAGTAAACTGGTGGGATGTCCTTTTTTTTATCACAGCTACTGCTTTTAATTGTGCTTCTGAGCTCAGCAGTTTTATCTGCCGATGGTGTGGAACTGAACAGGTCGTTCCCTACACATTGTTTGCATTGCACAGTTGCAAATGGAAGCAGACTGTACATAATAGATGTCAGCAGAGGGGCGTCTTCTGAGCATAAAGGCAAGCTGGGGTGTCCTGTGACATTAGTGACAACATAAAATTATGTCAAGGCATTGAGGTTTTACAGGTTTTAATATACAAGATGAAAAAACAGGAAGTCATTTGGCACTTGGGCAGTCCAACCCTGCAGTGTTAACTCAAGTATAATTCCTGTTGAAGTCAAGATTTGCTTACTCAGAGAGTTATCACTGGGTCAATAATTTCAATTACCATCCTTATTTTCTATATATTCTCCATGTAGCAGCTGATTTTAGAAACAGAATATGACTGATTCTGTAGCAGCAGAATACAGTTTTTGAAATGTGCCATTTGCTTTTCAAAATCTTGATATAAAACTACAGTTTTAAAAGCCACTATAATATTGTATAGATACAGAATATTTTCACCTGTTAATGACGTTATCTTTAGGTACATTTTAATTTTAAAACGGGATGTCAGAGACCTGAATAATTAAGAGCATATAGCTGTTTGTATTCTGATTATGGATTCTGGGGTTTAAGCCTTCAAAGAGCAAAGTATTGAGCCTCCTTAATTTTCTTTTCTGTGTTGATTTAAGAATAGTGAATTGAAGTAAACAGTTGTTATTTGTTTTATTTTCCTTAACTGATTAAAATTATTTCAAAGTTTTAACACCAGAAAAGAAGGGAATAAATTAATTTTTCATCTGCTGACTGTTAGGGGCCTTTTCGGTGTAAGAAAGACAGAGGAAAGCCTCCAGTTTGATAAGAAAGAAAGAAGGAGTGTGGGGGGCAAATATACCTTGATTGATTGCTGTTTCTAGAAATAAATAATATGGTTTGATTTCATAAAGTTGTGTGTTTCTTAGACTGAACTATTCCCATACAGTAAAGGGCATATACAGGATTGCAAATAGAATAGCTAAGGTCAACAGCACAGGCCTACTCACTGGCAGAGTCTGGAGCTGAGATACTGTGGGAGAAGGATTTTTTCTGCTGTTGTGCAGTGGGTTAGGTTGGGAGGGGACTGCACTGAACTGTAGAACATTTATCTATCATTGATAAATATGTGTGCGAAAAGTGTGGATAGCAGTTTTGGTCAGCGTTATGCTTTGGTTATGTTTGGTTATGTTTTTAGCACAAAAACATGAGAAGGTTGTTTCAAAAGTGTGAATGTTGTGCTGCCCAGGAATTAAATGATGCTGTAAGGAGCCTCACAGGAGTGTAGAACTATTCTGGTTCATTACAAAGATTTGTTCATTAATGTGCAGGATCTTAAGCATAGACCTAGCACAGTATCTATTGTAATGACCTGCTTGAACAATGTAACTTGGAAACTGGGTCATCCCGCATGGAGAAGACATTTCTGTGCTAGATAGGTCAGATCACATTCCTTTTGGTGGATTTTACTTTGTCCTAGTGTGTAGTACAGTTGCTATATAGAAAAGTCTAAAATGACTGCCATTATCAATAAATAATTATCAAAATATGATCAGTGATAAGATAACCCTTGTGAATTCTCCTATTTATGTTCAATGGAGTTGTTTCTAATGCAAATTCAGACTGCGTAGTATATCTGACTGAAGGTATCAATTTCAGTCTTTTATCTTCTATTTTAAATTTAAATTCAAAATGTATTGAACTATTGTAATTAGACCACAGTGGCAGTGGCTAGACAGCTTAACATCAGTGAGGTCTTTTCCCAAAGCATGTAGTAAATTTGTGGCTCAATAAGAGGATGCAAAGATTCTGCTCCTAGCTCTCACCTCTCTTGTCCTGAGGAAGAGAATTCATTTGGTCCATGCCCTGCTTTTCACTTAGCTTGGCCTATTCTGTTCCTGTATTCAGCAGTGTAATATCTTGCAAAAAATTCCTGGAAAACTCTAAGAATCATTAAGGAAGTGGGAATCTAATTGTGTTCCTCTTGTCCCATCACTGCTTGGTGTAATGTTTGTTTGACTTTATTGAGCCTGTGTGTTATAAAGGAGAAGGAGGTAGAGAGTGAGAGCATTTGTCCTCCAGAGATTTTAATTTGCTATGACAAGCAACGCTCAAAAGAGCACAGCAGAATTCTTAATGATTCTGTATTTAAGCTAAGCCATGAAGAAATATATTTAGCTTTGCAGACAAAATGCAAACAAAACCAAACTTGCATATTTTTTCCCTCTACTGTTTCACTTACCAGTGTTTTGAAAATCCTGTACACCTTTATTTTACTATGTCAACATGTAGAATATGTCTCAGGTGGCTTACAGTCACTGGGGACTTTATGCAACCAGGAAAGAATCCAGTTTGACAATGAGATTCTTAGATGAGTTTGCTTGACTCATCATTATAAAAGAAATCTCATCATTTTATTCATATGTTGTTCATACATGGGCTGAACTAAGCAGGGTGGAACCCACTGTCTTTATAGAAAGTTTTGGACAAGTATGTGAACTGACGTGTTCATACTAAACAGAAGATTAATTGCCCAGGGAATTCCCCTGTGCAGGGAACCAGAGGGATGTTCTGACAAGACATAGTGATGCCTTCATTGTACAGCATCAACCCTTTTCAGAAATACACCTTTCTTTGTATTTACAGAATGCTGTGATTATGGTTGTCTTTAGTCAATCCAATGGCCCTTCTCTTTCTTTTATTGCTTAATCATTTGAAGAGAGGGATTTTTTCACTTTCTCCCTTTTTCATTTTGTTTAGTGCTGCTCCCCTCACTTTTTAATTATGTTTCTTCAATCAGAGTCTCATTTAATCCAAAGCTGCTGAAATCAGTGGAAGGATATAGAGCAACTTCAGTAGGTTTTGGATAAGATGCAGCCTTGTAAAATCAAACAGCTCTGCAATTCTCATCAAACCTTTTGCACTTCAATGTCCATGGAAGCTCTTGGATGTTAGTGGGTTCTGGAGACATGAATGTACTACTATCCTCATTGAACAGGGTCATTTATCATTGAAGAAAATTCAGACAGTTAAAGAATACAAGTTCCATCTACCTTGAATTGTGCTACTATTATGTTATTACTTGTACTACCAGGAGTTTTATTTAAAGTATTTGTTGACATATATAGTGTTTCAGTTCAACATTTTAATTTCCCACTCCTTGCCCTCTAGTGGACAAAGGAGCTCATTATTGTCAGATCCCAACACATCTGGGACAGTAATTGCCCATAAGGAGGTTTTTCTTCTTTAAAAAAATTATATTTTCAAGTAAAATCTATTTTATGTTTTTTTACTCTCTAGTTGGGGTCTATTTAGTTTGTTTGTACTGAGGTGGGAAAATATTACTTCCTGGTGTTATTCGCTGTATGCTTCAACAAAACTGGAAAAGTTTTAGGAGTATTTTGCTCAGTCTTATAAATAAAGATCTCAGCAGGATCAGACAGACTCTTCCCATATTCTAAATTTTTAACAAGAAGTTTGAAAAGTCATTTTTGTGGATTCATTACACTATAAATGGTAAAAAGTATTTGAAGTGTTTAGGTTTTTATAGAACTAGTTGACATTGTCCGTTGTGAAAAATTTATAGTTTTTCATAAATATTAAAAATACCCAAAGTTTTCCTGCTGGCAGTGAAAGCTGTTCCAATAACAACCAATTGATTTTTAAAAAGCTCTTCCAAAAATAATGCTCTCACTAGATTTTTTAAAAAAAATACAGCTTGACTTCCTTATTCTCCATGGTAAATATGCTATGATGTAATGATGCAGGGGACTTATGTAAATGTTTTACAATTGCCTTGGAAGGTTGGAATGGCCAAAGGGAAGGTAACTGATTTCATTCACTGAGGCGTTTCACAAATTATTGTGGCCTTGTTTTGTTTATGTTTCAGAGTCTTTTAAATGAATCATACCATGGGCACTTAAGGATAATTGGTTAATACCAAGCAGGAGAAATGCATGTATTATTTCTCCTCCTGAAGCAAAAAGGCTTTTCTTCTCAGCGGTTCCTTATACATAGGGAAAATTTTTTTTCATGGAACAAGCGAGTAAGGTCTCTCTACAGGTTCCTGATAGTGGGCACCTGTGTGTCCAAACAAGTTTAGACTTTCTGAAGTGCTTCCAGATTCTAGTTCAAACTTCCAAAGGTAACAGCTGTTAAGAGCACTCAGCATTTTTGAAAGCAAATAAAAAAGCAGCTTTAATATTTATAGTATCTAATGTGTCTTAGATACTGCTTTTGGAATGACAGTATAAAAAATTCTCATGTATTTTCTGTAGTGTTAAGTTTTAAAATTATTTCTAGTAATTTGTGTAAAACGGATTGCTCTGTCAGGAATGCTGACACAGCTCATTCAATTAATTTGCTGGAATGGCATAGAAATAAATGTAGGAAAAAATTTCTTCCAGTGTAGGCTTCCTCTCCGTATTTCTGCTATATCTTCATTTTTCCTAATGATTTTTGGCAGAAGAGGAAGGCAAGTGATTGTGGAAATGTTGCATCGCTCTACGTTTTGGAAGTGTGTCCTCAGCCTTGTCTTTGCTTCCTGCTAATAAGGAGAAACCTTCAAAGGAGAAACACATTTTTTAGCTAACATTTGAGAGTAGAAAATGGAAAAATTGGAAATACACAGAGGAAATAATGCTTTTTAAGGTGGAATGCATGGTTTTGGCATGTACAAAAATGCTTTACTATGATTGCATTCAAAGAGGATATATAGATTTAAATTACTTTTGTGTGCTTGACAGAGATAGCTAGAAGTGAATATAACATTATCATAAGATCTGGTGATTAACATTAACTTTGGATAGAAGAATGTTGGATGCCTATAATGATAGAAAAAAGGTTAATATTTTAAAGTGAGGCTAAAGGTTGACAGGAGAAAAATTGAGTTAGTTTTCGAAAAAGAAATTTGTTTCTTTAAGTGAAAATTGGGGTCAAGAGGCCAGAACTCTCTGCTTCAACATGAATGAAATAAATTAAATAATACCACCATAAAGCAGCAGTGTATAAGCTAATGATTAAATGGTACATGGTGGTTTTGAGAAAGATGCTGTCTATGAGAAAAAAATCTGAAGGAATGCTCTTTCAAATCATTTGGTTTGTTTTGTTTATTTGTTTCCATTGTTTTAAAATAGAACATCTTTTTTTTTTTTTCAGTTGGATGGTTTAAAATTTATGCAGAACCTTTAATTATTAACAAAGGTGGTATGCTGATTTTCAGAGAAAATTAGTTTTAATAATTTTATTCTGTCTAGCAGAAATTTCTGGCATTTCATATGGATGTGCTTTTCTGTAGCACTTCATGGTGTGAGAGACTAGATGATATTTTGCCATCTTAAATCAACAAGAGTTGACTGTGTTTCTTTGGTCCCTGTATATGTGGATAAAGATAAGATATAACATCAATCTGTAACTAGTCATATACCAAAATATACCAAATATAGGAGATAGGAAATCAATCAGTGTCATTCCCCTTCATGTCAATCTATGCCTTTGACAGGCAGATCTGTGCAGCTAGTTTACTATCATCATGTCCAGAATGGCTTACCATTCTTTCTCTAATAATAGGCATATTTTTCTCCGTTCTCTTTTACAAATTAATAGAAATAAAATTCCTAAAAAAACAAAACCAAAAACCCCAAACAAACAAACAAAAAAAAACAACAAAAACCAAAACCAAAAAAACCCCAACAGTCCTGAACATGTTATTTCCTGCTCTCTGAAGGATTTTTCCTGTCTAGGTAGCTATGTATCAAAATACAAACAGTTTTCTCAGCAGCACTTGCTTTTACTGTCACACTTTTCAGATTTTTTAAGATGGATAGGGGATTGCAGGTTCAATTATATTTGCATTTATACCTATGTTCCTTGCAGAAGTGCATTTATATCTAGACTGGTCACGGAGATATTTCCATTTGTGTGTGTGCAGCAACCTTCTTCTGTTAGACTTTTTTCTCTCAAGTCTGCAGATTGATTATGAATAATGGTCAGCTCTGCTATGTTTCCTCCTGCATGAGTTTGCAGATTGAGTCCCTAATGGGGTGTTTTAGGCTTTGCTGGAAGGCTGGGAATTACCACTTCTCCCTGGCATTGGCAATGGCATCTGCATCAACTTCTTTTTTCTTTGTATCAGCTTTATCTGTAGTCTTTAAATTGTGAAAGAGATTATTCCTTTTTCTTTTTCCAGGAATGTAAGGTGATGCATAGTTGAATACCTAATACCTCAAAATGGAAAAAAAAAAAAAAAAAAAAGGAAAAGCCTTATTAGTGCTCAGGTTAAAAAAAAAAAGTTAATGAATCTTACTGATCTCATTCACAGAGAAGCATCAGGGTGGCTGTGCCTTCAGTCAGCATATATCTGGCAGCTGAATCTAGATATTACCCTTCCGTCTGGGGTCATAGTTTGTCTTAAAAGAGTTATGTATGAATTTTCTCTAAATTGTAGCAGAGGGTCATGAATTAGTGTCTAAATGTAGGCTTGACAAGATTATTATAGTCTGTATTTCATGCCAGAAACAAAGATGAATAGAGATAGCAAGCTTTTAAACAGACTTTCTGACATCTATAATGTCAGCAGAGAGTGAATGAATGGCAGGATGTAATAACAAATCTTCATTTTTTATTATTTTATAGGGATTAAATGGACCTATGCTCATTCATAATTTCTTCCTAAAATAATTTCTAAGTACTACATGAATCACTCATTTTCCATTCTAGTTCACTTTCAAATAATGCAAATTGTTTGCTAAGATATGCATACACTAAGATACATAGACCAAAAGATACATATACTATGATTTACACTTAGGAGTAGATAGGATACATGTAGTGAAAACTTTGCTTTTTCATTTTAGCTGATGTTTATTTTTTAAGTAAATTTGTGTCTAGACCTAATAATTTTTTTAATGCCTTTTGGGGGAACTACTTTTTCAAGTTATTTAAATGACAATTTTCAGCCTCTCTTTCTATGGATTTATTGATTGTTAAATTTCTGGAACAGAGATCTACATTAGCAATTTTTGATTATTAAATTTCTGGAGCGGAAATATATGTTGGCAGTTTTTGAATGAGAAAGATAGGATGCCTACCAGTACACTACTCCCTGTTCATTATAGCCCTTTTGAAGATACATGTTTGAGTTTTTTCTTTTTTGTTTATTCACAGTCTGTGTGCAAATAGGAAAGAACCTACTGTGTTGAGGCCAAGGGCTCGAATAGTTTTGTTTAAATTTTTATTATTATATATGAATATTCATTCCCATTTCAGGAGTAAAAATAGTCTTATCATTTGTACTTTTTCAGTTTTTGCCCAAATGAAAATACAAACCATGGAGTGATGGTTGTGAAAAGATATAATGTTCAATGAGCCCAGTTGTTTTGAGATGAGAAAAATACGTACCATAATTTGCACATTTTCTTAAATATAGCTCCACCAATGGTTGCAGATAGATTTATGTCTATATACATGTTGGAATGCATATGTGTATGCATAGGAATAAATGTAGCAAAAACATATCCAGGTGTCACAAATACCATCTCATTTTCCCTTTTTTCTCGTAACTGCTGGTGCTAATGTGTTGATCTTTGTGTTAAAAGAAAGACAGGAACAGTTCCACTAAAGGAAACCAGCAAGCAGCACTAGCTGCTTTAAAACGTGTTCCCTGCACCCACTCCCCTTCCCTGTGCCAAAATAGGTTTGTAATTAAAACAAAAAGCATTGTTTCGATCCTATATTGTTTTTTTCTTTCTTTTAATTTTTTTTCCCCCTTTTTTTTTTCCTCGAGCCCATCCTGTCAGGCTGCAAGCGTGAAAGTTATTTTCTGGTGGCGTGATTAGATTGGGGCTGAACTCTCCAGCTGGCAAGCCTGTCTGTGACTGGCGGCGGCCTGTCCCCAGTGCTTGTCATCTCCTGACATGCCTGACAGGATGGGGACAGCAGCCCCAGACAGGTTCATTAGATGGTGTTTTCTACAGCTGGGCTAAAAATAAAAAAAAATAAAAAAAAAAAAAAGAAAAAAAAATAAAGTGGGGGAAAAAAAATAAAAAGGCCACGCTTTGTCAAGGCCCAAGCTGTGGGGGCCCTTCTTGTTGGTTTAAACCAAGGCCTTGTTTTGACAAATTCTGATCTGTGCGGTTTTTAGATTTTCTGACACATTTTTGTTTTCTTCCCCTTTGGCCTGCGCTCTTTGCACTCTGCCTTGTTGCTGCTTCAAAATCCTAACGCTGCCTTCCCGGGAGAGCAGGAGAATGCTTGTGGAGGGCTTGGAAGAAAAATAGAGCGCTACAGTGAAACAGCAATAAGTGTTCATTTCCATGGTGATCAGCCCAATGGCACAAAAAACAACCTTGGGACTCTCAATAAGCCAATTACAAGAAAGGTTAAGGGGTTTATAGTGCCAGAAACATGCCATCTACATGAGAAAATAGTATCATTACCAGCAATCTATGCTGTTAAATACATTGCTGTCTGGTGCTGCCAGAAACATAAGCTGTTTATGTTATTTTGGGAGTTTTGGAAGCTGCTAGAGTTTTCCAATGGCATTGTCAGGCTTTGGTGCTGTACATCAAAAATATGCATGGTTTGATTATGAAACAGTTAAAGCCAGTAATGATCTGAAAGCATTACACATACTTGATGTCACAGTGTTAACCAGATGGGTTCAGACTATGAATTTGCTACAGATTTTTATCAGATTTTCGCTTTCCATTTTTATCATAAAGACAAAGGATTTGTACATCGTGTATAATTTAAGAGTCTTCTATAAAATTTTTGAATACAAAAAGATAATACCTTGGGGTTTTTCCTACTGCAGTTATAAAATGCAATTTGATGTCTTTAATTTATGAATTAGTGGCTGTAGATTGACTCCAGGGTTATCTGCTGTTTTTCTAAGGCGTGTCATTTAATTCTGGATATTTTAGGTGGCTACTACATGCTGGAATGCAAAACGCTACTAGCTACAGGGGGAAAAAAGGAAAATATTTACTGTTTTGCTTACTTTGCCCTTCTCCTTAGGAGTGAGGAAAGCATAACAGCCTTTATGTTTTTTGCATTTAGCTGCTTGCAGTGTGAGCACTGCGGTTGCAAACCAAGCCCTTCATTCACAGAAATCCTACCACTTACCTTTCCTTTGTATTGTTAGTTACTGCTGCTTTAGTTCATGGTCTCTATGACAACTGTTTAAATTGGGATGGGCAACTGTCATCTGGAGTATTACTGAAAGAAAAGTGTTAGTGAGCACACAGTTCCATAGATAGAGCATTTCAATATAATCCAATTTTAATTGAGCTCCAGAGACTTTGATGTGCTGCCGAAGGTTGGGAGAGAGCTATTCCAGGGAGAAATTAAAGCAGCCCGGCAAGGCTTCACTACTTCAGACTGTCACCATTTTAAATAAGCATTAGCATCAGACTTAACCTTCCCCTATGAAAGATCTCACTTCTTTCCCCCTAGGTTTTTTTTTTTCCTTCAGTATGTATAAAGGCAAAGACACTTTCATCTTTTTATATACATTTCTATATTCCCTTGATTAAGTTTGAAAAGCATGTACTGGACCTGAGATGCATCTGAGGCTGTCTATTGGACCTTGTATTACATTTCATAGAAAGAAGTCAAAGCAGAGTGGGGATTATTTTGCAACAGTCAAATGGCATGCGTTGGATTTTCTCACACTGCTCTCTAAGAGTAACTCATCGTTCTACTACAAAGTTCAGTGGGGACTTATTTTAGCTTGGTTTCATCATTAATTCCCTTTCATGTAAATAAAGAAAATATTTCACTGGAGATTCTCTGACTGAGAAAATTATGGTCCTTCTATAGCTATCTTTGTGTCCACTGTCTGAGTTTTTTTTGTTGCGGTTGTATGGTTTGTTTCATGCATAACAGGCAAAAATAGTCATTTAACAGCTAGAATAACAATTTTCAGACTTTGTTTTTGCACAGTGAGGGGATTAAAAGGTGACTGAAAACTTCTGAACTGTTAAATTAAAATTTTTGCTTCATTTAATTAAACTTCTGTACCGTTTTCTTTTTCACTTACAAATATATATACGTATAAAAAAACTCTAAAAAGAAGGAAATTCATAATAATATGTTAAAACTGAGGCTCACTGTGCATTTTCCAATATATCAGTTTACATCAGGCAGCATTTCATGTTTGAGAGCTAAGACACTTTTTTACATGACACGTTTTCCAGGCTTTGAATTCACCCTTCCCCGGAGTTTTTTTTTTTTTTTTTTTTTCCGCTTCTCTTTATATCTGACTTCCTTGGCTTTCAGTGAAAGTGAAGTAAATTTTTGAGATGCTGAGATCACTTCCTGGACAATCTCAATACTCTCAGCTTGTGCTTCAATCAATGGCATTTGGCATACTCAGTTGCAAGGAAAGGATGCATCTTGGGAAATTGAGTCTATTAAAGATAGATTGTTACATAGGGTGCTTGTATTCTTTAAAGGAAATGTGATATGCATTCAATCCAGACTTAATGGCAGTAGAAATAGAACCAATCACAATACAGATCACAATACAGGCAGTAATCTGTCTATACAAGTTGATAAGGTTTTATTTTCTTCTAAAGTAAGTAGCCTGTTCCCAAAAAAAAAAACAAAAAAAAAAAAACAAAAAAAAAACGGTAAGAATCTATCAACTAAATAAGAAAATTTGAATAGTTGGCTGTTCTAATCAATTTTTAAAAATGGAAATATCTAATCTCTTTCTGCAGCTTAAGTTGAATCCCATTTTATTATTTAATTAAATAAAAGTTAAGGAGCAATTAATTGAGGCTATATGAGAGAACCCTTTTTGACTGGGATTGGCTCACCTTTTCATAGTCGCATAGTACCCAGAAGTCCATAAAATTTAAATACCTTCTGTGTTGGAGCCTCTTGTAGTGGATAAAAACTAAGGCACATTCATACAAAGTACCTCTACATGCTGACAGGTGTTGCAGTAATTTCATACTGGGAACCTGGAGTTCACCACAGGAAAGCCTGTGAATATGCCCAAATTTATGACATGCAGGTTTGCATTCCACTTGGCTAGAAATCCAAAGAGGAGGGAAATGTATATCAAATCTGCTTTGTGCAGACGTTGGGAGGCTAAATGTGTTCCCCAGAATCCACTTTTAGTAGCCAGATGAGTAGTTATTCTTAATATTCTTCTTAGTTTTCATGAAGATTTTTTGTATAGAATTAGACCCCACCAAATATTTTAATTATCTATACATTTGACATTTAAATTGTTGAAATAAAAGAGTTGATGGTTAGGTATGAGAAAGGAGGCATAGAATATACAGAATGCACATACAAATAAAAGTGTAAATCTGGCTGCATTTATTGAAATAAATAGAAAAATCATTTATGGAGTTTATATACACAGCTTACATTTGATACATATCAATATTTGTAGTTTTTGTATATTCTGTGGAGTTATTTACCAGTGCTTAGTTATGGTATGTGATAAAAATATGTTCTCTAAAGTAAGTATGGAATACATAAATACTTTTTCTGTAATAGTAAAGCAAAATAAGTATAAAGTGTAAACTAATTAAATTAGTATTGAGTAACTGCAGGCAGTTTGCAAACACTCCAAGTTAAAATTCTCAGAAGAAACTTTGCTATTCTTTCCTTGCACAGACTTAGTAATATTAGTTAACATTCTGTATATAATAATGAAAAGTACAGCAGAATTTTGGTTGCTATTGGAGCTGTGGATTAGGTTTTTCCCAGTGCTATAATTTCTTGTCTTTTCCAGAGGTACAAAACAAACTCATCTTAAGCACTTTTTAGTTGGATAAATAAAGGATCAGTTGGTATTGCAATATATTATGAAGAGGAAGATACTTTGATGTATGTTCACCATTATTCACAGGCTGCATAACTGTACTTTGGAGGCCTTAGAAGTTGACAGAACATAAAGTAGCCCTGAATCTACTGTAAATTCGGACTCCAAGCAAACTGATTTCCAGGAGTCACTTGTACTCCATACCCAACCCTTCATGCCACAGCTGTGTTCAGGTGCAATCCTGTCCCATGTGCTTTGGGATGACCCAGGATGGACCAGACCCACTATGGTCTCTTCCAACCTGACTAATTCCGTGATTCTTTGAGCTGTCGAATTTTGAATTTCTTGAGGATTTTGCTGGACTGTTACAAACTGTATTGCAGAAATTTTGGAGATTTTGAGGATTTTGTAGATGTATGATATATATCACTGAAAAACTATTACATTTCTTTTTTGCATATAAAAATTAATTTTAAATCTATTGCTAAAATTTCATGAGTAGAATGTGCTCTGATTATATTCCTAAATATTGGGACTAATGAAAAGCTTTTGTATATGAAGTTAAAAACAAAATATTTCTGGCTTTTGATCAGTCTTATATAGGAAGAGATATTAGGAAGATTAAAAATTTGAGCCAGGTAGTAGAAAAAAATTGTAGTCTATTGACTTTTATAGATCTTAAATCTTGTGCATTCTACTCTAAATAAATCAGATGTGAAACTGTTAAAATGCAAGATGCTTCCACATATCTCCTCTATGACATTAAGTTCATGTCTATAAAAAGAGGGACATGCAACTGTTTTTCTACCTTCATTTGCTAGGAAATGGGTAATGTTTAACACAACCCAGTATTTACACGTTTCCCAAGACCAGTTATATAGAATGTTAAGAATTTGTTATATGGTACATTTGAGTACTTATGCATTTTTTATTGCATTACACTTTTGAATAAATATATGCAAGTTCTTGGGAAAATAAACAATGAATCAAAACACACAGAGAATTTTATAATGGCTTTATTTTTGGGAAAGAACACATCACGTTTTTAGGGATACCATGCATTCTTTATTCCTCAAGCTATCTCTATGGTTTTTTGCTTCTGCTGCATTTTTCTCATCTAAAGCTCTCACAAATTCCGTGAAATCCACCAAAAATACAAGTTTAATAAAGCTGCATTTTTTGTCAAAGAACTATTTATTGAATAAATATCCTGCTTTGGTTTCAACTCACAAGCATTTCATAACACTGTGTTCCCCCTGAATTTTAAGGTATTAAAAGTCCTTTCCTTCAATTGCCTTACTTTTGTTGAGGAGAATGGACCATTTAAGAGAAAAAGAAGCTCTCTGTTTTTATTCCTTAAAAAAAAGTCTGGTTTTGCTCAGATTGTATCAATTTTACATCTTTTTTGGCGTGCCCACTTAACTGTAATTTGTGTGGTTCTAATTGAATTAATTTGAATGCATTTCACTACTGGGGCAGAATTGCTCAGAGCAATTTGAGTCTGAGATCACCACTCCCCAGTCTGGATTATCTTTGAGCACGAAATGTAGAGTGAGAATGGAAACATAGTTCTGTTAACATTTCTCACTAGATTTGAGTCTGACATCCCACTGTTGCCAAAGTCAACAAAAAATCATTTTAAACCTTGTGAGGTAAGTGATACAATCTGCTTCAATCCTGTGTCTACCAGAACTACTTGTGAGATTTTGCTCCATTATTTGTTTCTTCAGCCTCTGTGTTTGGAGTTGGGCTGTGCTCTAATATGGCTTTATGTGGCACTAGAATATATTTGCTTTCTACTTCTCCACATGATGGTGATGGCCTCAGCTTTATCTGTGGTTTTAAAGTTCTTAAATCAGTGAAGCCTCTGCTTAAAACAATAATTGCTGAATATGTTTGAAAGAAGAGCCTAAAAAAGGCCTCTGCCTACCTTTTTTAAGGTGATAACATCTATATCTTCTACCTCTTCCTGATGCTGTTCTTCCCAAGAATGTCAGTCTATAGCTGGCATTTCAGGAGTTGCCAAAACTGACAATCTGTTTTTATTTTGCATTGAAAGAAAACTGTTCAAAGGCACAGAGATCAAAATTAATGATAAAATAATTATTATTCAGAATTCTGTTTGCACTTATATTTAAAACTATACATTGGTGTTTCACAAATGCAGTATTAGAAATGGTCCGTTTAGAATACATAAAATTCCGGAGTAAGGTTTGCTTTTTTGCTCTAATTACTTTGCTGGAACTACTTCTCAAAAAAATCCCAATATCCTCTCCATTCCTTGCCTAAAACCAAAATCAAAATGTGCAAAACCATTTTGCTTATGAAAGGAGGAAAATGGCCTTCAAGTGGACCAACTTCAAATAATTTTTCAGATGATTGCAAATGAATGTGGGAATAAGAGTATCTGTTGTTTTAAGCTGAGTGGGCATTGTTTTAATGGATAGCAAAGTGGGTATGCTGACCAGAGAAATCAAATTTAGAAAAGGTTTGGATGAACAGAACCTCATGTTTCAAGACAAGGGGCCTCTTGAAAGCTTAAAAAAACATTGGAAGTAGAAGTATAAGCTGAGAATATTTGGCAAGGAAGTAAAGTCCAAAACCACAAAAATAATATCTGCATTTTTTAGATCCCTGAAGAGGGGGAGAAAAATGAAACAGGAGTGCCAATATTTATTTTTTAAAAAAGGTTTTAAAAAAGGTTTTAAAACTGATGTGAGTTGAGAAATTATAATGGCACATAATACTCAGCTCATCATGTACAGCATAACATTACAAGAGCTACTTGGAGGAAAGCTTTTAAGACTTACAGATGAAGAAACATTTTACACATTTTAAGAAGCATGTTTTAAAGAAGGGGAAAAGAGAGCTTAATGTAGAGAGAAAGTGAGAACATTTTACTAGACCAAAATGTGCAAAGAAAAAATGATAACAGTATTTTGGTGAGATTTTAGAAGTATTTAAAATGAGTATGGGAATTGAGGCCAAAGAGTTGTTCCTAAAGTTGCCTAAATGTATAAAAAAGTAGTAAGACATCAATGAAACACAAGGATATTGAATTCATTTGAATTGTCATTTCTGTCTATTTACATTCACTGATTCTCATTTTAGAAAAGCAAAATAAAAGGTGTTTCATTATTTGATCTTACCTGATTTTGAATTTTCCTAATAAATATAACTTCTTTTTACGCTTGTCTATCTTGACATGATGTATCACTTGTTGTAGTGTACACTTATTTTTCCTGCTAAATCTAAAAGTTGATCATACTCAGTACTTCATCAAACATTTTGAAATTATAAAATGCTCACTCAGTGTGGTATTTCATAAACCCTTGGAGTGGGATTCCATGCCATCAATGTCTGTCATCTCAATCTGTATTTGGAGTACATGAAGCAATCATGCAGTCTGCCATATACCTATGGTTAACTCTGTCTTGTTAGATTGTTCTGGAGAAGAAAGTTTGCTGTGTAGGAGCCATTTGTCTTAACCCATGAGGACCTGCATTCAGAATTTTACATTTTCCTTGCTGCAAATTGCAGTGCTAGACAACTTTTGAAAAAGGGAAATCCAAATCTCTGACAGGACGGAGTGATTTTCAGTAATCAATTTCATGCATTTCTAACCTCTAAAAGCACACAGTGATGCCAAGCTATTTTCTAAATGCCTATTTTGTCCATGGGCCAGGTGTCCATAACCACACTTCTGTGGCTGGCTGTAGATGGCACTCTGATGAAATAACCAAACACTGTAATTCGTTTTTGTGGGAAGTTCTCCATGTTTTCTCCACCATGGAGCGTGCTCAGCAAAGGGCACCAAGGGCTTGTCAAAGGACTAGAGAACATTTCTTGTGGGAAACAGCTGAGGGAGCTGGGGGTGTTTAGCCTGGAGAAAAGGAGGCTCAGGGGGCACCTCACCACTCTCTACAACTCCCTGAAAGGAGGGTGCAGTGAGGTGCAGGTCAGTCTTTGCTACCATGCCTGCAGTGAGAGGACCAGAGGAAATGTCCTTAAGTTGAGACAAGGAAAATTCAGATACTAGGAAAAGTTTTTTCATGTTTTTTTCACTGCTCATCAAACAAACCCACAAAAAGACAAATATATTACATGTTAATGACACATGTATTTTGCACTAGATATAAACAAAGCTTGAAAAATGTTACAAGTATCAATCAACATTTTCATTGAGAAATCAGGTTAGAATTAAAATATCCTGAATTAGAAATGTGGTTTCAAAAGACAAATTATGAACTTTCACTGAAAACAGTGGATTCAATTCACATACATAGTCATTATTGAATTAACCCAAAGAGCTATTTTAAAAGAAGGAAATATGTAAAAATGCTTTGCAACAGACAGAAAAAGTGATCCTTCTTACTAAAAAGTTAGTGACTGTGAATAAATAGGATTGTCCAGGCTGTTTTCCTTGATTTCCTTATAGCACCTGATTTTGTAATGACTTCAATTCCAGAAACAATAATCAAAAGAAAAGGGCCAGAATATCTTTTTGAATGCTGTGTCTGGTGCTATGACATATCAAAAAATAGTATCAAGCAGCAAAAATGAGCCTCAGTACTTAAGTGTTCCTTCTGTGGAGATAATCTAGCAGGAATTCAAGCAAAATGGACACTAGTACTTCAGGTCTTCTGGTTAGTGCAGAATTCCAGCTGTTAAATAACAATTCATTATCAATAATTGAATATCTACTGAAGAATGCTTATGATTAAAAATGCATTGACTCTTAATTGAAAGGAAAAAAAGATCTTGATTACATCAGAAATAAAATTAAAATAATGGAGCCTTCATATCTGATCCAAATAGGAAAGCTCTTGGGTAATGGTTCTGTTTCTCTTCCCTAGAGCTTTCCATCTGCATCCCATGCTACTCTACTAACCTAATCTAAATAAGTGTCACCAACAGATGTATTTCCATAGAAGAGAATCTTGAGTTTTAGAGACTTCTTATTCCCTTGTTAGGTGAGAGCTTCATCTTGCTGCAATCAATTCTAGCAAATTGGTATCTTTAAAGCATACACAAATTCCTAAGTGAAAAGGTTTTACGAGGAGAAATGAATTTTAAAGCAAACAGCAGAAGCGGATACTAATATTGAAAAGTGTGCTTCGTTCAAATGTAGATATTGGTTGGTTGTTTTTATTTTAATAAAAACAGCTTATCTAAGGTGTACCTAGAATTCTGGGCTTGCTCATGATATTTCAACTATTATTTTCAACATGCCTAGGCAGGAAGCCTTCATGAGTGTTTTTAGGAGGAAAACTCATAAAACTATTAAAATAAGGAGTACTGACTTTAAGTATAAACAACCAAGTGTTGGAACTCATGGAAATTTTACTTTCAGATAACTTAGTAACATAATTTCAGTATACTAGCATAGTGAAATGGTTTTATGAATAATGAAAGATACAATACATAAAGTCTGTAAAATATATAAAATAGATAGGACTTCATGAAAATCTAAAAATCATTCTGAAGAAAAAAAGAGGCATATAAGCCTTTTAAAGGGTTCAAATTTAGAAAAAATAAAATTACTTTGAATTGGCTGTTATAACAGCAGTAAGAAAGAATCCTGCTACAATGTCAGTAATATCTGCTGTAAATTGTAGATATCTAATAATGGGAGGTTTAATGCATCACAAGAAAATGGTGTAAGATGAATGTTATGGAGGATGGCAAAAATTGGTAGTATATCTTGGACAGGAAAACGTTACAACAGAAATACTGAAATAATTCAGATAATTTGATAATGGCAAGATAATCTGATATTTGTAGGACTAATAGACAGTTAAGAAGAGTGTAATTGAGGACATTAATTGAATTATAGACTCCTTTATTTCCTCTGATTTCCTATTCCATTCTACTGTTTTACTGGAGTGCTATCATATGTCATTCACTTAATAGTGGGTTGAATGTACCTCTGTGTAGTTGCAATTGCTTTATGCTTAATTAAAAAAGAGGAGGAA
Organism: Serinus canaria; assembly: GCF_022539315.1. Taxonomy (NCBI): domain Eukaryota; kingdom Metazoa; phylum Chordata; class Aves; order Passeriformes; family Fringillidae; genus Serinus; species Serinus canaria. The sequence continues at coordinate 48,847,799 of NC_066313.1, forward strand.
GTAAAAGGCAAGCAGTGTATGATTGGTATGCAATATGCTTTTAGTGTTGAACTATAGTAACTATGCTGTGGTATATATCAACACATCATAAATGTATTATTTTGAATCCTCTAGTATGTTAATATATTAAATATATAGTTAATAGTAAATATTTATCTTTACAAAAAAAACAGCTAGAAACATTTTTAATATGAAAAGTGGTTTCCTGAAGTATGATGCTTTGTCAAGGAACTAATTCTTTGGCAAATTTGCTGGCTGCTGTAGATCTGGTTACAGCTACATATACATCAAACTCCTCCCTCTGAGAGACTGTTCTCATATTTTAGCTTTTTAAATGTGAGTGGTTTCCTCAGACTTTCTTCTCTTTAAAACCTGTGTATTTACAAAAATTATGTATCAGATAGCAGCAGAATACATTCAAAGAAGGAGAGTACTTAAATCTTCAGTGTCATTGTTCTTATCCACCTGAATTTCACACACGTGATACCAGCGGTATCCTAGCATCTGATCTCAATGGAAGAAAATCAAGGAAAATTTGGTTTATTTAGATTATCAAAGAGAAGGCTAAGCAGTAAGTGGATCAAGTCTGTAATTACCAACACAAGGAAAAGTTACCTGATACTAGAAAGCTCACAGACTAAAAGTGTCACAAGATCTATCAGAGTTCAAATGAAAAAGTAAGGTGCAGATTTTTAACCATTGCAACAATTTAGTGTATGAGGTAGCATTCCACAGCTGACCTGTGACTGAATAGAGGGAGCCCATAGTCTTTTGCACATGTCTGGGTGACCTCCAAAGAATCAAGCTCCTTCTCTTCTTCCAAGCTGTGTTTAACTGGTGTGGAAAGCTGAGGTGAATGAAACAGTGTCATCAGCTGCAATGGTGGTCTAAGAGTTCTGTCTGTAACTTACTCTTGTGTAAGCAGTACAGGGGGAACGCTGTGTTCCTCTCACCGGTCTCTGTCGAGGACAGAACTAACATCTGAATGCCTTTCGATGTGCTGAAGCACTTTTTTGTTGTTGCTGTTATTAACATCCTCTCTGAGATAGACTCATTGTGGTTATGAGAAAAAGGCTGTGCACCAAGTGCACAAACTGAAATTAGCTTTTTCGTGTATGGAGATGTGCAACCAACTTGAAGCTGCATCAGTGAAAAGATTGAAGAAATGCAATTCCCATTTCCTCAAGCACGAAGGATCAGTGACAGCAGCAGTATATGGTCTCCCTAACATTTTCCTGTTCAGAAGCTGGAGGAGGTCATGATTAGGGAGAGTAAAGACCTCAGATGAGTGAGTAAAGCATTGCGAGCTGGTGTATGACAGTTTTTATGTACCTAATGGAGAGCAGAGAAATTCAGTCTCTTAAACCTGAAACGTTCCTTTAGGGAAGGTTTTCATGATATTTCTTTGTTTCACCGAAGCTGCAGTTCTCTAAGTGGCTGCAGCCTAGGTAAAGGCACAGTCTACACAGGCTGGGAAATGCAGATGGGTGTGGTGAGGAACCCCATCCCAAACAAGTGATTCCTCCTAGGAGTGCCATGGCAGACCTCACTTGAGCAGAGGTGCAGGGCTGAAGGGAACTTGCCAGCTGATGAAAATGATGGAAAATAATTGTTCTACAGTGCATGATACAAATTAATAAAAATGACATATAAATAAATTGTGTCTTTTTTGTCTACTTTCTGAACATCCAAAATGCCGAAAGAAAAGTGAAAAAAGATTATTTGATATTAATATCTAGTCTTATTTTAATACACTCAGTTGAGAAGATTTAAAACAGGAAAAGCAGTGCTAATTTAAAACTATTTTATTTTAAAATATTTTCACATTAAAATGCAAAATTAAAACTGTTATATTTTGTCTATGGTTTGGAATATTTGGTGTATCTAACTTCAGAAAAATTATAATGGTGACATAATGGTTTTACTAATTTTTGTTCTTATTAATAGAAAGGGAGGACTTGCAATTTATGACCCTGAAGTGGATGTGAATAGCAAGTTATATGATTTTGGTTGTTCTTTGCACAAGGCAGCCTCAGAAGTAAATCTGGTATCTGATAGATAACTGACAACTGTGTCATGCACACTCTTGGAAGAAGATAAGCATAATTGCAAGTGTGTCTGTTTCCCTGTACTTGTTCGTAGAATTTGAGTTTTTGGTGTTTTTGAGGAAATTAATTTGATGTGACATATGAGAAATAAGTCTTTGGAGTATCAGGTTACAGTAATTCCTGATATTCTTCTAACAGCAGGTACTCCTTTTTTTGCATTTCTTAAAAACATTCAAGTTCATTTTAAGTCACTGGTTTTAAGTGTTAAAGGGACACGATTACCTTGATTGATGGGTAAAATTTCCTCTGTTCTTATATAGTATTTTATCAAAAATTTCCTGCTAATAACTGTCACCTTGACTTTCTTTAAAGGTCCTTGCCTATACTGAAGGCCTTCATGGAAAATGGATGTTCAGCGAGATTCGAGCTGTTTTTTCAAGACGTTATCTTCTCCAGAACACAGCTTTGGAAGTGTTTATGGCAAACAGAAGTAGGTCATAGTTTGTATTTGTTGCATAAAATTGTGCTAGTGGTTATTTTGTGTTTTATTTATTAATCTTAAAATTAAAACTCTGCGCTTCCTTTGACAAAGTGCTTATGGCTGTTCTATAATGTTTCCTCTCGTATGTGCTCAGTGCAAATTATATTAAAATCAATCATATAAATCAATCTCACTGCTTTCTGTGCAGCAATGGGATTTATTTACAGAACCAGATCATTGCAATTGGTAAATTCTTCAAATCTTGGATAGGAAATTTGCTTTTTCTATTGTCTCACCCTTCTCCTCAATTATCTGTAAATATTTTAGTGGAACATTAAAATGATATTTCCTTTCCTAATTATAAAATGAATTAAAGGTAAAAAGTACCAGAGCAAGATATGGATCCATTCAGTTTTCTGTATCTGTTACTCTGAATCACTGCTCACTGGCTGGTGAGGTGTGTCGTGGTCTTTTACCCACAGGATCTCTGATGTAAATTTTGATTTCAGCTGGAGAGGAAATTGAACAATTTCTTGTTCCTGGCTGTTTTAAGGCACTAGTTTGAAGAGAAAATGCCATGCCAGCTAATGAACAGCTTCTCAGCCTGAGAAGAGATTTTTATGGTTAATGGTAAAGTGTTGTTCCTCTGAAGTAAACAACTCTCAGGTCTTCTGCAAAATGGGAGACTTGATGCTAAAATGTTAACCAGCTAATTATACACGGGTGTGCAGAATGTCAGGAATTTCTGTTGTACCTTGGATCCCCAGGAGGATAAAAGTGGAACTGACTTCTCTCCCCAAATAAAAACCTGAGCCTTTTAAAAATACATGCAAGTGAAGAAACAGACTGCTGCACATGTCTTACTGGTACATATTTTCCTTTCTTCATTTAGCTTCTGTTATGTTTAATTTTCCTGACCAAGCAACAGTGAAAAAGGTTGTGTACAGCTTACCACGTGTTGGAGTAGGAACCAGCTATGGTTTGCCACAAGCCAGGTAATTTATTAACATAGTTTTTATATTTTGTGTTTATTGTATTATACAGTTGATATTTTTAAAATAACAGTGGTAAAACATTATTCCTGTCAAGAAACTCTAAACTTTCTTTTTCTTAAGGTTAGTATGAGAAACATTACCTTTACTTACTATATGGCCTGTTAGTACATGAAATAGAAGTAAAAGAAGTAAAAGATGAAAAAGTAAAAGAAGTAAAGTAGATAATTAGATTTTTTTCCTTTTCAGTTAGAGGAAATAACAATCTTCCACTGAAAATACTTACACCTTATCTCTTCAAAGTTTAGCATCCAGTCGTGTTTTATAAGTGTATAATCAAACGTTCATCCTTGCTGTGATTTTTATGCAGGATGTGAAACAGAACTTGACCTTTTTTTTGTGTTTGCTGAATGTAAATTATTTTATATATATATATATATATGAATGTGTGGGATTTTACTTCATTTCTTATCAGCATAGTGGCTATTTTGTAATTCCCAAATTTCTTCCTTTCATTAGTATAATGCATTCTTCTTCTTTTCTTTCTGAGGAGGATATATATTTTGAAAGAACAATTAAGGTTGAGTTTTAGAGACTTTCTCATACTATGGACAACTACAGTTTTTTATTCCCTTATCAACATCAACATCAAATCAGCCTATGGCCAGAAATAAGGCTGGAAATTGTCAGATCTTATAATATAAAAGTATTTCTGTTTAAGTGATAGATGAGATGATCTTCATGTGTATTTCACTGTGTTGGAGGGGGGACATTTTTCTGTTTGCTTTTCAGTGCAGGATTAACTTCTAGTCAAAATGAGACAAAAATAAAGAAATATGAGGCAGTGAGGAAGCAGCATGATATTAACAAAATATGGTGCTTTGGGCTCAGACCCCCATTTGGCTTGATTTGGCCAAAAAGCCAATGACTTAATCATCAGTGTAATGTCTGGGATGTGTCTTTCTCTTTCTTTAAGTCATTTCCTACAAAACTAACACTTCACATTGTCCTTGTTTTATCCCAGTGCAAAATGTGGAAATACTCTGAAGTGTCAAAGCATTTGTAGAATTGGAGAACTGTTTTATTCCCAGATGAACATCATTCCCTGCCATGAGCCCAAGAATCTCATGATACCTAAGGCTTGATCTCCTGAATGTGCTGAAGCCTTTAGGCAAACTGCCAAATTTCTCAAGTTTTCAGTGAGATCAAGGAGAAGTTGGGGCATTTGTTTGGAAGGCGCATCTTGTTAATATTTGCATTGCTCTTCCAGATACTAAAGTTAAGGGAAATGCTGTCTCTAAATGGAAAGTAATAGCATTCTTTTCTGAAATAGAAATGGCCACATGGTTCTAGCACAAACAAAATGCAAATTTCTCAATCAGAATTTCATATTTACAGTGACATTTTTTACTTTTGAAATTCATATCCTTTGTGCATTATTCAGTGAATAATTGTCTGAAAAGTTTGTTGATATATAATTATTTAGAAAAGTTTCAACCTCAATATAATATGCACTTATTTCCATACCTTTTTGATTAAAGTTCAATTTGAATCGAAAATGGGCTTGCTAGCCTTCAGAATATATCTGGCATTTCGTAGTGAAGTTATTTTTCTTTCTTTCTTTTTTTTTTTTTTTTTGTGTAATCAGGGTATGATTTATGCACAATAAAAACTCCATAATCATGTTTCTTTTTCTTTTTTCCCCTGTCTACATACCCTTATTGTCTTCAGTAGGATTGCAGTGGAATAACTGAGAGGAAATCTGGCTCTATAACTGCTCTGTAGTCAATCTTTTGTTGATGTTAGAATATAATTTTCTTTCCTGTGAATGTGTTGGCTCTGGAATGCTGATTTTTAAAATTATGCTTATTTGTATAACTAAGGCGAAATTATGCTGAGTAACCAAAAGGAGCTGCTATACTGAGTAAAACATTATCCTTTTTTTTAATCATCACAGTTTTCCAGATTAAGTTGTACCTTAAAATACCTTAACAAAAGGAGTTCTTTCTGGTTGTTTTGCTTAAGTTCTTTAGTTCTGTTTCTGCAAGTAATATTTCCTCTTTGATACTACTCTGATAAATGTCACCTAGAGTTAATTACAGTATCATAAAAGCTTGTACTCATGATGGAAACATTCCCAAGAAGTAAATTACTTTTAATGCAATACATGGCTTTTAAGTGTATTTCTGTTTTCCTGGTGAAATCCTGGAATTAAGAGAGGTGAAAGGAAGTAGAAGTAAATAGAAATATTTATGATCTAATAGCTCAAAGGATTAGAAGCAGGTGAACCATGATGACTTCCTAAGACTTTACAGTCCTGCTGTTCAGAGCAAGTCTTCAGTTTGCCTCTGCTGCCTTTCCAAAGAGCTTGTTTAATGCTTTGATTCAAGAGAGTTCAAGTCTGTGCTTAATGTTACAAAGAAGTAATTACATCCTTAAAGTCAGTCACATGTTGAAGACTTCAGTCTGATTTGGTAATCAAATTAATCTGTCTTTGATAAATGCATTTTCAGTGTTCCTGAAACATGTTGTGTTGATTGTAGTTTCCTTATGACCTTGCCAAATGATACAACTGGGCAAACAATGCTGTGCCTTTTAACTCCTGCAGCTCCATATGATTCTACATAGGTAGAATAATATCCACTTTTTTAGCATGGTATTATAAGACTACTTTTTATGGTTCTAACCCCTCAGTTGTTAAAGGGGACACACACATTACTGATGTCTTTTTGTTGAGGGCAACATCACAGCTCAGAAACCAGCTGTGAGCTGCCCAATGGTTTCCTAGCATACTGAGATCAAAGAATTGGTAAAAGATACAGTATCTTTGCCACTAAAGATACTGACACCTTCCCCTGAAGTGCTGTGGGCTATTAATGCATTAGAGAAAACAATGGCTTCAGTTAATAAAACCAAGAATTTTTTTTTTTCCTGAAAAAAAAAGTATTTTGCCTGTTACAGTAACTATATTCAACATCAGCTCAGTTCTGCCATGTCAGCAGCTTGCTGATGGGTCTCCAGATCTCAATACAGCTGGTTGCAGAAGTTGAATTTTGTGAAGGGTGAGAGATATAAAAAACTAATATTTTATGCAATCAAAGTATAAAACACTTTTTAGAACTTTGATTAAAATGAATGTTGATGATTTTTTTGCCTTTCCTTGGGAAATTACTTTCCCAAATCTTTATTTATTTTTTCCTCTGTACAGGAGCTACAAAATACCTGACATCATGCAGGTGCAAGATAGTTAAATATTTTTTGTATGAGATTGCATTGTATCTAACTAAATTAAAAGTGACTGTGAAAAGGTGTGTGTCATATTCCATATATGGAATAGATAACATCCCTTCCTTCACCAAAATGGCCTGAATTGTTTTCTAAATAAATTTATATGTATAAGAATTGAAAAATTGGATCATTCTGTTTTACATCAGTCTTCTGCATTTCCCATTTTGAGTAGATGTTTCGTGGTTCTCTAGAAAGCAAAGGAAGCACATTCATTTGTGCATCTTCATATTTGTGATGGCATATTGAAGAAAGAAATGGTTTGATCAAAGTTGGGTGGTTTTAGCAAAACAGAAAACAGTGGGTCTTCCTGTGTTAGCTGAAACAAGCTGGTGTGGAACCAATTTATTGTGCATAATTTCTTCCAGTCTCTGCTGAAAAAATGTGAATCTTTCAAACATGGTAGATAAGGAGTAAATAAGGATGTTTTTAGTATATTTTGATTTTCTGTAGAGTTCACTCAAATCAGGCATTCAAATGCAAAGTCCAGCACTTGACAGTTTATAGATTTTTGAGACTCCCTAGGAGATTGTGAATAAAGTCTGAAAGCAGCTACTAAGCCGATACATAAATGTTTTGTCATGGGAGGAACAGAAAGTCTGTGACATAAATGCTTTGTAAATTTAATGATTTCTTTAGTATTTTTATTTTCTGTGTTTATCGATTTGCATGTAGCATTAGTCAGAATTTACTGGAAAATACATGTCTTTGAGAGTTGTACTGTAAAAATAGTTGTTATTCTATGAAATGCAATATTAAATATGATACATTTGGATATTTCTTTAGATAAATTGTTTCATAAGCATTATAGAAACAACTTCAAAATATTTTGCATTGTCTCCTGTGTACTAGTATTTATGTTTGGTATCTATAGTCTGCTGTAAAATAAGGCTAGCCAAGCTGGCAAGACCTAACATACATTAGGTCCTAACATATGTTATTTGGGTAAATACCCTTGCATGGTCATTTTTGTATGCCCAGTTTTGGAAGCTGAAATGTGGCAGACTTTGAGAACTTACACACTGGCAATTTAGACAAATAATTGTAATAACTGTAATACACTCCAGTCACATGCCAATACTCATTCATCCTTTCTCTGGAAAGAGTTTAGTGCATCTCCAGGAGTATGTGCATGTATCTTTAGATGTGTGGTTCACATTTTTGTAAACACTGCCCAGTTTGACACCTTGAATATTACTAAGTTTTTAGAAGATACTCAGCTTCCAGAGTCTAGAAATAACACAAAGTGTGCCCAGGGTGCAAGTGAAAGCTGAAGCATTGTGTGTCCCTATTTAGTCTTGATAAGCTGTGTAAATACTACTCTACATTCTTCAAATTCATTGAATTCAGACTACCCACTCGGAATTGTCTTTTTTATTTTTGATGTTCTTAACATGTAGAAACATTTCTCTATTTTTACACATTTCTAAGATCTAAATTTTTTCTTAAAAAGTATCTGAGGAGTTGAATTTATTTTCTTTTTAAAGATTTCCTCATCTTTCTCCTTTTTTAAAGGCAAGAACTGTTTTCTCTAGAAATGAATTGTGAACAATGAGACTGCTTCTGCCTGTTGCAGGTTTTTTTTCTTTAATGCATTAGTCTAGACTGACTCTAGTCTCCTATGTTTTACCAACCAGGGACACAATGGTCAATTTAAGACTTGCTGCATGGTATTTGTTTATTGTGATGTTGTCAAATTGAATATAGAACAGTTGAGGTTTTCTGCTTTTATCTTCCTTGGCAAGTAGTTTGACTCTTTCTCCCTTATCCAGCCATGTAACTTTCAAAAAAAATATGTGGAAAATGAGTATCATAGACAGTCCTGCTCCTCTTCCAAATTTGAATGAAATGCAATTAGAAGTCATTATGAAGAGACAGGCAGATGAACATGTGAGCAGATAACTGAGTAAAATTTGTTTCTTTCAGAAACCAGGCTATAAATAGAAATCTTCAGGTTTACTGGGATATAGGAAAGAATCATGGGTAGTTGACCATAGAGGAGGTGCACAAATTGTGTAATAAATATAGTCAACCTGTGTGATGGAAGTGTACATCACTTTACTCTATCACTCACTCACATTAATGAATTTATCTCAATATATCCTTTTGAAACAGGGAAATGATATTCCTCTTTTATTCCTTCTGGACAAGCCTGGCACCAGGAGGTCTGCGGGTTCTTTTAATCCCAGTCTTTTAACCAGATTCAGAATAAAATAAACCACAGAATATAATATTCTGATTTATTGCAATGCTGTAGTAGAGATAAAATAAAATATAGTTCCTAATTTTAGACATTTCTGAAATAAGGGTACTAGTGTCTTCTTGACTTCATTAAATGAAATAAAAAAGCCTCTGAAACAATCTGAAATTAATCACACTAAAAATGTTTCCCTACATCTTAACATTTAATGAGACTCTTAAAAAATCATTCTTTAAATGCATTTCCTAGGAGAATCTCTCTGGCCACACCCCGACAACTTTATAAGTCCTCCAACATGACTCAGCGCTGGCAGAGACGGGAGATATCCAACTTTGAATACTTGATGTTCCTCAATACTATAGCAGGTAAGGCTTCTGGCTCTTTAATCCCTCATAATATGTTTATGTTTGTCAAAGTCTTAAGCAACGTGACTTGATAGAATACATTTATCCCACTAGAATTCGGCTGCAGCTTTGTGATATATTCTGAAACACAAACACATTACATTTTATGAGAAAATGCACAACCTATCACGGAGATTTTACATTCATGTATTGCTGTGAAGGTTGTTCCTTGCTCCCCTTCTGCCATTTCCTCTGCTGACAGCTTTGTCTGAAGCTTTATTAGAGTCAACAAACCATTGCCAGAGAGTGTCTGGAAATAATAATGGGAAAATGTAATTTCGCTACTTCATCATTCTCAGCAACAGCAACTAGACAGCAGAATAACAACAGTATTCTGCCTAGTACAGATGTCACCTGGATTGTGGTATGATTAGATTACAGCATCTTTTCTCATTTAGTTCTTTGAGATGAAATATAATATCAGATTAGGTATTTAAAATGAGAAATAACTGCCATAGACATCCATTTGTTATTGGCAGAAGAAGAGCTTTTCTGGCAATTGCCATTACTTAAACATTCAGGAAGATATTATTCCTTTCACCTTTCCCTTTTCTATGTGTTAACTCCAGTGTTAATTTTAAATGTAAAAAGCAGCAGTTTTCTACACCATATACAGAGATTTCCAGGAGGTTGTCTACTATTATGATTCCTGCCTGTAACACACATGCTGCTTATGAACCTGCCTGTGGAGAGCCTCATACAGACTTTTCACTTCAGTGAGCTTTAATTTGAAACCCAAATTAAATTCCACCAGGCATCACTTTGTACTTCAGTGTTACAACTCTCATCTTTACTTGGTCCTGACTCTTACGCTGGAGGTTATCCTCAGGCCAGACATAAGACATGTGTAAGTGTGAAACCCAAAGGTAGCGCTCGTTATGCTGACCAGTCTGGGGACAGTCACTGCACTTGTCCCAGTAGGGCAGTGGCAGAATTCAGGAGCTGTCAAACTCGCCTGCTTTGAACCCTCAGGCTTTGGCCTCTGTGCTTGGATGGTAGTCATTGTCCATGCATCGAGTCTTACGGATGTTAATAAATGTGTCATCAGCTTATCCCAGTGTGATACAGAAGTGTTACCACTGAACAGTTGGAAATCTGAGGGCTTGTTTACCTTGTGCAGTGAAGCAAAAAGCAGAATCCCTGAAACTACCGGAGATCTGAGCTGGAAAGTCCATATGGTGAAGTCCAATGCAAGTCACCAGCTTGGTTCCCAAGCATTTGAGCTGCGGTCCCGCAGATCTCTGCTGGAGGAAGGAGCCCTGCTGAGTGTTTATTGCCTCTGGTGCAGTGCCAGAATGCCTCTATCCTGCTTCTGGACACTGGCCTGTCTCCAGCTGCTCCGTGCCTCTCACGCATCCGCTGCCCTTCTAGTGATGAGGAAATGCAGGCAGACCCTTGTTGGCTCCCTGGCTGCCTCACCTGAACTTGGAGGATTTACTGGAGAACTGGGAAGTTAGCCTAGGTCCCCTCAGTCTTTGTCCAATACATTACTGACAGAACTGTCCTTCACTGGTAATTTCATTTTTATGTATTCATTTCTTCTGTAAGCAGTGAATTTAAGCTCTTTAAATGAGAGTAGACAAGAGATAAGCCATTTTTATATAAATTTTTAAAAATTTTTTAATCAGTTTAAAACTCCGAGGTCATTATTTTTAGGTACCTCACCAAAGCATTCAAACCTGGAAGACAGCATTATGTCTGAAGTCATTTAGAAATTGCAGTAACACTTACACTAAATAAGTGTAAATAAGATTCAGCCTGAGCAGATTCCCTCAGAGTGTCTCAAAGGTCTCAACAAAAATATGTTTTGACCTGTTTTTTGATACTAGTACTACTGGGCAGGCTTTGTAGCTGAACACTTGGGGTGATTGCATGAGACAGGATTCTCTTAGGGTCATTTAGTGTCACTCATCTGCCTTATAACATGATGGCTTGATATTAGCATTCCAAACCTTGCTATGACCAAGGTTTGAAGGATTACTGACTATTTGTTATTTTTGGTGTGTGCCCATGAATTTCTGTCCTATTTGAAAAAATTGTTTGGTCACTATCCCTAGGAGTGTCTCTCTCTGACTCAAGGCATTTAATTTCTAGCAGATTTATTGGTATCAGTGTCTTACAGATAACTCTCATTCTATAATGTAATCTCGTGATTGCATAGGTAAATTGCATAGGATGCCTTGCTCATGTCACAGCATTGTCTACCATCTCATAAAATCTTTCAGTAGTATGTGATTTTTAAAAAAAATTAGAATAAAATTTATCCTTGGTAGCTGAACTTGCCAATGACACACACAAAACCTTTTCTGAAAATAGCACCAGAGAATGGAAGCTGACTGAAACCCAACAGGCAATTCTATACATGACAATAAGCTCTTTATTCTAGTTTGGAGCAAAACCCAAAGTTTTCCAACTTTTTGACAGAAATAAAAAATCCCCTCAAGTTATTTTTTGGAAGATCAACCAGGTTTTTTAGTTTTAATGAAGTCTGCACTTCATCTAGAAAGCTCAGTTCCAAAAACTCATTAAGTACTTGGTAGTATTTGCTATGAATCTCCTCATAAAGTTCCTGGCAAGGCAGAAACCCTCCCATAGTAGAGTGCACATGAGCTTGAAGTCCAGTCACTGGGGAGAAAGTTTCAAAAAAGAAATATGTGTTAGAAAGTCTAGGAGTTCTCCCATCCCCAAGCTGATCCTGGTTCCACCATTGCACGGCCTTGTACCACCAGGGGCTGAGATCTGGGAAATGGCAGGGTTGAGAGCTGTGAGGCAGTCTGAGTGACACCACTGCTTTAACTGCTGTGCCTGCATTTCTGTGAGTCTTTTTGAAAGGTGCTCCTCAGAAATATTTCCCTTACAACAAATAGGTGTTTTCTGATGAAGCAGTAAAAAATTAATAACTATCAGAAGTACAGTACTGGAAGTGAAGAACCTCTACTACTTGTTTTGATGATTGCCCAAGTGCCCCTGTATTAAACAGACACAAAATCTTATATGTATTGTAGACAGGACCCTCAGCAGTCAGAAGAAAATACAGGATTTTCTATTTTGTAGACAAAAATAGAGTACTGAATATACTTGTGACCTCCTTTCCTAAGTAAAGATGTATTTTCTTTTCTTTCTTCTTGGAAATCCAATTCCCAATTACAGTCCTAATTATACTCTTTTGTAATGAGATTCCATAAGAACTATCTCCTTATAAGTTACAACTTCTCTGCCAGTAATTGTTAATGCAGCAGCAATGACCTAGTTTTAGTAAATAACTGTTTATTTAAGCAGCATCTTATTCTCTAATGGTATTATTGTTTTCAGCTATTGAGAAATATATCAATCCTCTTTTTTTTTGTTCATGTTGCCATTAAGCTCCTACTGGCTTATTCATCTGAGCTGTAGCTTAGTCAGAAACATGGAGGTTTGACACTTAAGAATTGTGGATTATCTGCTGGTAAGTGGGTGATAAGTAAGGTCACTTCACTGTTTTTTCTTATCATCCAGATAGAGTTCCACTAACCAAGTGGGTTAGCACATCTTTTGCCAATTCTTTGTAGCTTCCTTTTTTTTTCTTCCAGTGGTGCTTAATTAGTCTCTAACCCTCTACAAAAGAGTAAGAAAGCACTCGTGTTGCTTTGTTATCCTCCTCTGAAGTTACACAAGAAGCCTTGGAAGAGTGATTTTCAGAAATGAGGGTTCTGACACCAGCTTATTTCTCTCATTGTGATATCATGTAGCCAGGTCCTTCCCACAAGTAGTCCTTTGCCTGTTTATTAACACTGTTAAATACACAAACTGGTTGGTCTCTGTACAACAGAACTGCTGAAATAAATACATTAATATCTTCTTAAATCTCTCCCTGGTTTGCTGGTATGTCTGTCCTGAGAAGCATGGCCCCTGGCTGTTCTGTAGGTCCTTAATATTTGAAGTATCCTCTTGAAAAAAAATCCATCATTCTATGACATTTTCTTTAATTCTTGCATCATCCTGTTATCCCCTAGAAACATTGCCATGCTTCATGTTTAGATTAATTGTTTCTGCTGTGATCTGTGCTCACAGACCTTATATGCTTAATAACTTTCTACTTCAGCTCTCAAAGATCTCTCTAGATCATTTCCTGTCCAGTCCTATGTGTGATTGCTGGCACTTGTGTTGGCCTGATGTCTCGTTGCAATTTCAGTTCAAAATCTCTCTCCATCTTCAAAATTCTAAAGCCTTGTTTCAACCTTTTTCTCTGGCCCTCTAGTCAGCTATTATCTCACCTCCCTCTTCTGTTTCCAAGCTCTTCACCTCTTTCTTGCCCTCTTTTCTGGCTCGAGCATATTTCATCATGTTTACTGCTCTGGGCTTTCCTCCCAAAGGTAAACACTGCACTCTGCTACTTATCAATCAGTCTCAGTGTTATACTCTCCATGGCCCTGTTTTTTGTCCTGGCTCTGTAGACATTAGCTTTCCTGGTCACCTCCCCCTCCTCCCTCTACCTGCTTCATTCTCAGGGATCCTTTTGTTTTTCCTGTGATAATTGTCCTCTCTGCATGGGACCAACATAAGCCCTCTGAGTGAGATAGGAAACAAGTAATTTTTACTATTCTCAATTAAAAGATTATTAAAAAGAGTGCTTAAAAGTAATCCCACTACAGCAAAAGGTATCAAGAGGAATGGGAACAGGAAGTTTTTTAATATCATTGCAGTGCTCACTGTTTTAGCTAGAAGTCTAGCTAGAAGCTAGAAGAACAGAAGTCTAGCTTCTAGCTAGAAGTCTGGATTTCAAATCCATTTCTCAGTATTTAACTAATTTCTGCTTTTGATTTCAAATTGCAGTACATTAAATGTGTGCTTGCATTTGTATTTATTGGAATTTTAAATCCTACATGCCACTGCTTTTAAAAGAAATGAAGAATAATTGCATCCATAATTTTTGTGAGTAATTTCTTCTAGTGGAAAGGGATTATTTTTAAAGGTTTATGGAAAAAAAATGACATCCTCAATTAGGTAATAAATTCAGATGAACTTCTTTCCCCTCACCTTTTTTTTTTTGCCTGTTTAGCATTTTCCACTTTTTTACTCTGTGATGTACAAGCCCTCACTGGTTAATTATGTATATATTTAGCTACTGCATGTGTTGGGCTTATTATTGTCATCTAATTAGATGTAACTCGAACTACTTACTTCTAGAAAAATCATTAAAAATTCTTTCCTAATGACCTAGAGATGACAAAATGTCTGTAAAGTGTGAAGAAGCAGACAAGCACAGGAACATCGCTCTTAAAGAGTGTTAATCCAGATGCTGCAATCATCTAATTAAACAATATTTTGCTGTCATTAACATTTTCACCAAGGAATTGCAGTTATAATTTCTTTGTCAGCTGTCTCTAGCTCACTTTACCTTAGAAACTAAAGTGCCATATAAAAACATTAAATTGGATGGTTTAATTAAAAAGTTTTTTTTTTTTAATGAAGAAACATATCCAGTATTTCTGAGATCTCATTTACTATGCCTCATTTTTATTGTTCAAGTAGATTAGTGTCACAGGGCTTGCTATATTTAATATTCAGCCTTTAATATTAATCTCTGTAAGCCTACTTGAGGGGAAATCTGAAGGCTCTGAAAAGGTATAGGGACTACCAGTAGTCATACAGGTTTATGTTCTATATTTATTTAGCTAAAGAAGGGACCAAATAATTCTTGTTGGAAGGACCAGACAATTGATGAGATGGTTAAGTATATTCATCTGCTGACTTTACTCTGAAAATAATCAATTGTGAAGCCAGAACACATCAAGACAGCATTTCTAACAAAGCAAAGCCACTAATATTTATGCATGTTTAGTATTAGGGATTTGTAATCCCATTATAGGCCTAGATCACTGTCCTCCGCTCAGATAAGTACAGATGTGTGGTCTTACTTTGTAGTTTGGTCTCCTTTCACAATTTAAACTAGGTTCATCTTCTTGAGTCAGTTTTATTTGTTGATATTAAGGAGGAAATTGTTGAATTGAAAAAAATAAATCACTAACTTTTTTATTAAACAAATTGTTATCTTCATAAATAAAACATGTTTTATTAAAATTGAAGTATAAGAGAAGAGAATATTTTAGGTTTTTTCACAAGTCTTATATTTACCAAATACATAATCTTGAAGGCTTCATTATTTGCAACTTATCCTACCTAAACTGAGAGAGAAGCTGCTTCAAATCATTTCTCACTATGAGGTAAAAAAGAGAAGTTACTGCAATGCTCTGACATGGAGCTCATGTCACATGATAATTTCTTCATGTGTCTATACTATAAGTAGCCCCTCAGCAAAAGAGCCAGCAAGGCTCAGGACTGGTTTTTCCTTGCCCTATGTTTTTCCCCTATGGAATAGGAACAGACAAAATCTTGTTGACTGAATATTGACATTGAATTGATGTGAAGTGAATGAAATAAGTGTCAAAATTTAATGAAATCACAGTATGAAAAAAATCTAAATTTCAAAATAAAACATAATTTTATATGACCCTTCATTTCCTTTAAAAATTTAGCAAAAGGGGTTTTTGCTTTTTAAATACTTCTATAAAATGGTTACAGTTGAAGATTTTTATTACTGTGAGCTCTTTTCGATACAAATTTTGATTCTGCAGTATCTTCATTTTTGCTTATGCTTTGTAATAGACTGCAGTCCTCTCAGTCACTCTCTTCCTGGATCTCAAAGCTATTTTTTTCTGCTCTAAACACAAAAGTCTTTCTATTGTGAAAGCTTTTGCATGCTCTCCTGCTAATTTAATTAAAGATTCTGATGGTGAGAAAAACATTTATGGTATGAAGCAGTAGTTTTATAGAGGCCTTATTTTAAAGCACTTTAATTTGATAATCTCAAGAAACTTTACAAGTCATATGCAATTAAACCCTTGCCAAAGAGGAAAATAATATTCTGGTTTTAAGGATGTAGAAAATGAGGCAGATTTTTCTTCCTTCAAAACATATAGAGCCTCCTCCCAAAAGTCTTAAAGTATAAATATACTAGCAGAGCATACCTTTCTATTTCCTCCCTTACAAGGATAGATTCTGGTGTACTTCTTGATGTATTTGTTTGACACATTCTTGTTCTGTCCAAGAGTTGTTTTGCATTCATTCATTCATTCATTCATTCGTTCATTCATTCATTCATTCATTCATTCACTGTTGCTATTAAAGAAGAAGTGGTTTTGTTTCTATCCATCTTTATTTGTGTATGTAGTGCACAGTGCTGAAATTGCTTGCTTGACAAAGTTATATTTGCACCTTTTTTTTTTTTTCATTTTTGTGAACATCTGTTTTCAGAGTGTAAAAATGAGGACACATAATTAATAAGAATATACACTTCTCCTGTATTCAATGAAACTATGTACAAAATAAAAACATGCTTTTTGTTCATCAACTTCTGTTGAAAATATAAGGTGTTTGTAGAGCAGTGAAAGTTTCACATTTCATTAAAGCAGAACTGATTTTTTGTGGAGAATTGCAACTGCTACACAGAACAAGGAAGCCTGTGTTTTCCTGTGCCGGGTGTTGTACCCCAGGAATCTGTCCAGAATCTGGAAGGAAGCAGTTAGTGAGACAGGGCTGTAAATCTGCTGCAGGACTGGGAATTGTTAACCTGGATTATTTCAGTCTGCTAATTATATTATATAAATACACACACACAAATATATTTATGACCTGATTTTGTTTTTTAAGACTTATGTTGCATATTGTGTGGTTCTCACTATAGCAATAGGATGGACAGTTCTGTACTAAGAAATTTCATTTGTTTTATCACAGAAATGTTAGATTCTGCTAAATAGTAGAGAATACAAAAAATAACAGCCTTTCCTAATCATGCTTTTCTTTGTGATGAATTCATAATTTTTAGTTCATTACAGTTGAAGATTGTTCTTTTGAAATGGTATCTATACATAGTTTTTTGCACATTTGAGCTGCTGGGATGACAGCTGTGTTTCTTTCATGGCTGAAGACAGTGGCCTGGGGTAGTCAGCTCTGTCTTTTACATGAGAGAACTGTTTTTTAAATTTCAAAGTGATTAAAAAATCATGCAAACATAACTTTCATCACTTTGATTTCGCAATTGCAATGGAATCTCACCATTTCTTCAGTGAAGAACCATAGGGAATGATGGATTAGCATGGACTATCTGGGATAGACCTATATTTGCAGACCTCAAATTTACACCCTTGCTGTTTGGAATCTCATTTTATCTTTGCCAGCTATGATACTTCATGAAGTTACTAGGAACTAATAGTCTAGTTCTTTTGAATTTCTACATTGACGCTATAAAAATATCTTAATGAAAATAAAAAGAAAGTGTTTATTGGCATATGGTGAATTTTAGTTGATCTTAAAAGATACTGTGCTTTTTATATTACTTCAGTTTGTGTGTTGCCTTCTGGTTCAAGATAAGTGCACCTAAATGGCTGCTTTTGTCTGGAAGATTTATACCTGATTCTGGCAAAGTGGTGGGAACTGGGAACATGTGATGCAATAAATGTAACCACTACATTTTTTTCTATCTAGACAAGTGGACATTATTTCCTAATTCTTAAAACTTTCTTTTTCAATAGGACGAACGTACAATGATCTGAACCAATACCCTGTATTTCCGTGGGTTTTAACAAACTATGAGTCTGAAGAGTTAGATCTGACCCTTCCAGGCAACTTCAGAGATCTATCAAAGGTATGCTTCATTCTTGTTAAAGAACAGTAAGCCAACCCTTTTAGAAAGATATTTTGGTTTATATTTATAGTCTGGTTAAGTAAGGTCTTTATCTTAAACTCATAAAAGTCGGAAATTGACTTTTTTTTTTTTAGAACTATTTTATACTGAATCTCTATTATGCTGCTTCCATGTCCCTGACTTACCTGGTTCCAAATCTGCAACTCCTCTGTACTTTCTGACTTATGGAACAGGAGTGCAACAGACCACTTGATCTCACTAATTATGCCTCAGCTAGTTTATACAAGCTGATCCTTTGGAAGTAAAAAGCTTGGACTAATATTCACTTGATTTTGCAGTGACTAGAATAGTAATACAGTATCAGCATCTTCTTTTGATTTAATAGTTAGTAAAGGGGTATTTTGTATTTTATATCCTGGAGTATCTGATCCTTATTGTTATTTGTTGGGGTTATTTTTGGGCACTTAATGCTTTACAATAAAAAATTCCTAGCGGTTTTTTTTTCTCTAAGGGCACCCCATTGTGATCAAGACCCAGCTCTGGTACTTTGGTTGTGTTAACAAACTGCAGAGAAGGCCTGTCCTGGCCAAGCATAGCAGAAACATATGGAGAGGCTCTACTTTTGGCCAGCTAAAATAAAGACAATAAAAAAAGAGTCTCAAAACTGAGCAGTGGGAAAGTGGGAAGTATCATTCCTGGTTGCCATCAACTAAGAAAGTGTATGCACTCTCTTGCCAGTGAAGGTGGCAAGATAGTGCATAGCCCTGCAACATCCCCAGTGTGAGGTTTCTGTTGTCTGGTGTGTCAGCCTTCTTGCATCCTTCCCACAGCTCCTCAGCCAAGAGGGGGAAGTTGCTTGTACAAATTGAGTGAGGCTCAAAACCACAGGAAGCTGTCACTCATTGCCTTTAGGAATGAGGCTGGAGAGGAGAAAGTGACCCCCAAGGCCTGTTCTGCAGTCCTGTGCTGCAGACCCTGCATTCCCTTCTGCTGCTGGGCAGACATGAGTGTTTCTGGGGTTTATGCTTTAAGTCTGGATTTCTTTCCTCCTCTCCCTGCAAGCACACATCCTGGGGAGCAATGGAGACATCCTGCCCTGGATATTTGACAGTTTCATCTCTGCTGGAAAGAGTGTGCTTGCAGTACCTCCAGATGTGTTGTAACCATTCCTGGAAGCCTGCTTTTGTAAGACATCCAAAATAATTTCAGGAGGACTTGAATTCATAGGAGTGGATAGAGACAGCTAAGCTTACACTCCCTTTTTTTCTTAGACAAATAAAAAAATAAATAAGCAAATAAACCCAGAATTTACAGTACATTCACAGTGTGCCTCAAAAGGAAATAAATTGCTTGATACTTCCGTTAGGTTATGTAAAACTTCTGACCTTTCACAGTGTTATAGGTATGTTTCACAAATGTGTTTTTCAGTTCTGTAACACCATTGAAAGCTGTGCCAAGAACAATAAAAGATCCACAGACATGACTTAAAAAAAGACCTGTGATCATTTTACACTGGCTTGTTCCCCAGCATGTATAAAAGTAGTGCTGGTTTAGAGTTGTTCAGAAAGATAAACCTTTCATTAAGGTGCTTACACTTTTCAAAATCTCTCAAACTCACTTTATGGACATATTAATAGCGCTGGATGTGGTGAAGTGCAACAAGATTAGACAGTGTCTCATGAGTCCTTCTCTAGGTATTTAGTTTGGTTCAATCCAAATTTTTACAGCAATCTACTAAAATATGTAATTGCTAGAGGAAGTAGTGTGATAGCTGAATAGATGTGTTTTCCTCATGAGTTAGTAAAGCCTCATTATGGAATTAGTGCACGTATAGCTTATTAAGTATCACTGTGCTGTTATTAGTGTTCTCCTCAAAAGGAAATGTAAAATCAAGTCCATGACTATTTATTTTTCATCAAGAATCCATGCAATGTGCACCTTTTCTTGCCAAATTGAAAACTTAACAAAAGCTATCAGTGGTTTCCTCTGGAACAGCTAGGATTTTGACCACTGAAAAGCCTACACAGTCAAGGAAAATGACTTTTCTTTTCTGGCAATATCTGGGCTCCATTTATCCCACGGATGTATGAGAAAACACATGTGAAACCTGTAAAGTATTGTGGAATACCTCAGGATAAAAGGGTTGTAATTGCCAGTTTTTTGCAGTGTTCGTTATGAAAATATCTGATAGAATTTATTTCAGCATGTTTTTAAATGGAAAAATAGGTTAATGGTTTATTTTAAAATGCAGTGGCCGTTTTGTATGGAATGCTTGACTTGGGCTGTTCAGTGCTACTTGTGTCCTGTTTCAGTTTTTGCATTATCTGTAAAAATGTTAAAAATTCGAATGTCTCTGAGGTATTACCTTCTCAGTTCTGTTTTCATTTTTGGTATTATCCTGTATCTGTGAGCCCTTCTCTTTTTTTCTCATGGAGGTGAATCCTGAGTAGCCTGGTGCATAAAAGCAGGAGTTAGTAATTTATTGTTAACAATATAGAAGGTGGTTGTGCTATCAAGCCTCAGCCAGACCTCTGGGGCAGGCCCACTCAGTATCCTTTCTATGAGGAGCAACTTCCTTCTGTCCAATTTTGCCCTGCAATGGAGACATGTTCCTGCAGATCTGATGGCAGATCAGAACCTCCAGCTAAACTGTTGATGGATAAAATCTCCTTTGTCATTCCCGACCTTCTGTCTCCCTGTAAATATTGCCCTTCTTAGTTTCACAAAGCCTCTGTCATTGCTATTTAGCAATTAATAGTCCTCAAAAAATCTTTGCAATTATTTAGCATTTTAACACTATTGCACATATGGTAAAAGCCCACAAAAGCAAAGAAATTTAAAGGCAAGTCACCGACCATGCTTCGTTTTCTCGGTTTAAAATAGTTTTTGTAGATAAATGTAGGTGCTAAATCTAGCTTTTAAAAAATATTTTGTGTATTCTTGCTCAAAGTTCATACAATACTCCAGTGTCAGTTCTGATAATTAACTACACAATTTTTCAAATTTTTTTAATGTCTGGCTTCCAGGCTTTCTGTATAAAATATAATACACCACCTTTGTGATATCACAACTCCTAAGTTAACAAACATATCAAATGCAATTCATATGAATATGATTTTTGGAGATGGAATTTGGGGTGTTTGTCTTGCTGAGGATGTCAGTAATGGAGTAAAACATGCACTTTTGCATTTAGTCCAAACTTAAATATTTACATTTGTGCAAAGCCATCTTGAACATGTAGCTTGTCCTTTCCTTCCATTCCATTTCTTTCTGGTTTTATGTGGCACTCCTTATTGTGGTATTTTTACATCCAGATGTTCTTGTTCTCTCAGAACAATTATGTTTCAACATTAGTCTGAAAATTCCTCTGTCCTTTTTCTTTTACGTGTTTGGAAATTCTGTTCTGAACGCTTTTTGTTTTTTTCCTTTTACATATAGTTTTAGATTTAAAACCAGGGTTCATGGGCATGGAATGTGCCATAGCAGTGGGATATATTGGACCTCTCATTTGATTAGACAGTGTAGGTTCAAGTTTTATTCATTACATATACAAGGTTAAAGGTTATATTTATTGTTTGACAGGATCAAAAGCTAATGAAAGAGGCTGTCATAGATACATAGATTATCTTTTCTGTATCAAACCATCAGGTGATCTGCTTATTTTCTTCTTTGTTGAGATTTCCTTTAGAAGAATACTTCGGATATTAAACATTAGTCCAGGAAACATGTACACAGCTCTTACTATACAGTGATTTTTTGTGAGGTTCAAGTCACTTAAAATGTGGTATGGTTTGTTTGTAAAAAATTGTATAACTTTTACTGCTAAGTTATAGTGAATGCATGGTTTTGACATGCTGCATTGTCCCTGCTCATTAAAGTGTAAATGGGAATTTCTCCTCATTTACTTCCAGTCATACATCCTGTTAAATAAAATGATTTCTTCACCAGGCAAAGTAATACTAATATTGACATGTGTATGAAACATCACACACCCATTCATTGAGTGGAAAAAATTATGTTTTGTTAATATAGAAGGTGTTTGACTGATGGGTGGTGATAAGCATAACCACTTTTCCTTATTACTGTGCCATTTCAAGAAAAGGAAGTGATAAAGCCCCAAGGCTTCTAAATGTAATAATGCAAATGAACACATCCAAGTGTGAATATTTCAAGGCAATCACACTTAATACTTCCAAAAATGTATATGCTGTGGAATGGAGTTTATGGGCTTATTAAGAGCCCTTCACTGGAAAAATGAAATAATTTTCTGTAAAATTAAACTCCTCTCTTTATCATATACAATTCTTCCATCAGCAGAAAAACTACACACAATTAAAGCCACACAGTTAAACATGTGTTTTTCTTAAATAAACAGTTCATTTATTGAGTGAAACTCTGTTACTGTGAATCTGTGAATGCTCTTATATTTGATATTGTTAATATTTGGTTTTCATATTAGAATAATGAAGAAAAATCTGTTTACTAATTTGGATGCAATTGCAATTTGTTTTTAAGTTTAAAATATCATCCTAAGACATTCTATTTATATGTTGTTGTTTTTCAGTGGGTGTTTTTTAATAAAAAGACAGGCAGTCAGGAGAGGCTCAGTCAGTTTTCAGCTGGAATCAAATAAAGCCAGGTTCAATATACCTTTCTATTGAGCTACAATTTTGTGCAGTACATCACAAAAAAAAACTAACAAAAAAAAAGAAAAGAAAAGAAAAACAAACAAACAAACAAAAACCTAAAAAAAACCAAACCAAAACAAACAAAACCCCCCAACAGGTAAGGTAGCTGCTGCATGAATTAGAGTCAGGTTAAGCAAAATATTTCAGTGGCTAAATAAATGGAATGCTCTCATGAGAGAATATAGTTCTATTTGGCAAACAAATAGATATTCCTTGAACTAGCATAACGCATTCAGTGGATATAAACACCAGCTGGATAAAAGGTGTATTGACAATATGTATTGACTTGTTCAAAGGTTAGATATCTAAAGACATTAGCCAGCTAAAAAAAGAAAGATGTAGTAGTGTGTTTTTAATGTTACAGTAAATATTTGTCTTATTTTTAAACGGAAGAAAGAAACATAAAATAAACTGAAGCAGCAAGCTTAAGTTCATCAAAAGTAAAGTGGCTGAATAGGCATTGTCATACAGTGACCTGTTCTTTTTTTTGGAGTAAAGAATACCTTATGAAAGTGTTATGTAGGAAGTTAATTCTATTTAATATGAGTCCTTACAGAGAGAGATCTGCAATAAAAAGACAAATGGTGTGTTTGGAAAAAGCATTTTATAAAACATTATGAAAAAAAACTTTTTAAATAATATTCAGAACAATTTATTTTATTCAAATTTAGTTTCTGTATTTGTCTTATGGTTAAGATATGGACTGAGACAGTATATAGATTGGGCTTTGCCTTTGTATTGTTTGGGCAAGTCATTTTAATCAGTGCACAGCCCAATGAATCTCAGTCAAATAATATCAGTTTCTTCCATTATGTAAAGTTACAGGGATTGATCCATAAATAAAATTTAACTGCATTTTATAGCCATGATATTAGATTAAAACTGAGGTAGTTGACCTTCTGGGCTGAGAATGGCGCAGTAAAGCCTCGAAAAGTGGCCAAAACTCCATATACCCTATACATTTCACAAGAAACGTGAGAGACTACCATTACTGCAGAACTTGTCAACTAATAGGACCCGTGTTTCATTAGAGTAAAATTGGGTTGGCTGCTAGTTTATGCAACTGAGATTTAAGGTGTTTACAGAAATGTCTTTGTCTTTACTGAAGAATGAACTCATACCATTACTCTGGTTAACAGCATTTTCCCACATGGATGTTAAAATAACACTAAAGAAGCCAGTGGAAGACCTTGCAGAATTTACTCCCTGCTATTTTATTTTTGGAGGGTTTTTTTGCTTTCAGAAAGTGCCTGGTCTTTTGGTATACATAAGCTGTTCTCTTTGGGGTTAATAAAAAAGTTTTTAAATTGCATGACGACAACAAAAACACCAGAGCAAAGAAAAAAAACAAACCAAACCAAAAAAAGCTCCAAAAAACATAAATAAAACAAAACAAAAAATAAACCTACAACAAAACAAAACAAAAAACCAACCAACAAAAAAAAAAAAAAAAAGCAAGAAAGAGATTTAGATTTGAGCGCTTTCCTTAGCGTTTTCAAAGTGCATGGTTTCCTGAATCTGGAGAGATGTCCTTTGCATTAATGTGCAGAGAGGTGGTTCACATCAGGGTCTCCCTGAATGCACAGAGATGTTTCTCGTATTTCTTCACCACAGGACAGAGATAACTTATGTAAGGCTGAAGTAGAAGCTGCAGAGTTGTGTAAGCATGGGCAGCTCCCAGCTCTCCTTCCCAGGCAGTGCTGCATTGAGACACTTGTGCCACTTCTGGGACCCCAGTTGTCATCTCTGCATCTCTGTCATCTCTGCGTCATGTTTGCACACTACACCCTCTGGAGCAGCTCGGGGACTTCCAGCTCACTTTCCTAGTGCAAACTATAGACATACCTGAGCAGTCTCCTCATGGACACTATAAAGGCTTATGGAATGACAGGAATTAACCCATGTCTCCCAAATCTCAGGCTGTCAGACAGATCACTAGTTCATCCAATCCAGGATCTGTCCTGAGAAGTTGAGGTGAGGCTTAATAGCTGAAGACAAGCTCTTCCTCCCTCCCTCTTTGCCTCCCTCCCTCCCTCCCTCGCTCTCTCTCAGGAAAGGACCCCAAAAATTATTCTTCCCAGAGATTTTCCCATGAAAATTGCAGGGTCATGCAAGAACAGAAATTACTCTCATTGGTATTTCACCTAAAGACTCCATTTTATTCAGATGATGTTTTGTGCATTTCAAGATTTTTCTAAAGTAATTGAAAGGGGAAAAAAAAGGTAATGACTCTGAAAAGAATATTGTATGATGGTAATCCAGAATACAGATTTTCAGTTTATAATTTAGTACAATTAATCATGTATTTTCTGAAGGTAGATTATTTTAGGTACTTGTACAGGCATTTTGATATGAAAATGGGAATGCATGATCTTACATCATTGTACCTTTTATCTTTTAAATTGAAGTAACACCTCTCATTGAACAACTTAGAAAACATAACAATATTTTTGCATTAGTATTTTATATGACTTTAGAAATTATTGTCAAATTGTTGACAGAAATAGCCTTTTTATTAAATACAACAATATTATATTAAAAATGTTATTTAGAAGTACTGATTAAACCACCATTGAAATTTTGCTAGTCTATAAAATAAAATACCTCATAATTATTTTGTGCATTAGTTATACCTCTCAGGCCTTGTTACTATAGTCAATTTACAGTGAATAATGAAAACACATTGCTTATTTGATGGAAGACTTCTAATCAGCATCAACTGTGTTTGGAAAGGCCAGGAGTTTTCTGTATTTTCAATCTTGTGTTAATCATCATATTCATTCTCCACTGTGCCTTCAAACCTAGATGTACAATATTATGGTGACAGATGACGTCTCTGTCTTCCATAGCCTCGGAATTCACTGCAGCATAGGATAAGATCCACCTTTGTAGTGGAGGGAAGAGATATTCTCAGGGTGTTTCTCCATAACCAAATACAATCTCACCAATTTGTCTGCTATTTTGTGTTCCCTTCTCGGAGGGGGTGAACATTTCATTTCAACAGACTACAGTGTGAATTACTGCTTTAGCTCTTGAAATGTGCAGTTGGGACTGGGATTTTTTCTGCCAGAGAAGTGGATGCACGATACCTTAATGAGGAAGGTGTCAGCAGGTTCCATCCAGTCCCCAAAGCAACCCAAAGCCTGATATAATTTAGCAAAGTGCACATATATCTGCACAGTTTGTCAGTCTAATGGGAAAAGAATGTCCCTTTCAAGGAGCTGTTGAACAACCATTTTTGTGTAATGATAACTTAAAGGCTATAATACTGCCAGTGTGTTTCCTGACACTGGCAGGATGTCTAACGAAACCAAATGTAACAAAAATGCAAACATTTATTTTTTCCTATTGCCAGTATTTGGGAAATGAGCCTGGAAAGTGTTAGGGAATGGCTCATACTTCTTTTCCAAGAATGTTTTGTGAGGTCTTTCAGTGTAGTCTGCTCCAGATAACACCAATCCTTTGGGATTACTCAATCATTTTACACGAATGAGAAAACTATAAACATCTCCATGACACAGCAAAGTATTAAGCATCCAGAGTGCTTAATGTGAAAAATACTGAAATCATAATGTTTTAAAATGTAAAGGTTCACCAAAGACTGCTATTTTAAAACAAGCTCTAAATCAGAAAATATCATGTTCTATGTCAGCCTTTTAAGCAGCCATCTCAAAAAACACAGCAGTGCTGAAGGAATAAAATACTTGCAGCTTTAAATTTTTTAGTTACATATCTAGTGTAGTGAAACACAGAGATTTGACCTTCTACAGATATTTCCTTTCCAAATTACTTTGGATTTTAATTCAGTAGAAAAATTATGCTGTGCAATAAAATGTGAAAATACTGTTAGCATTTGGTCAACCCTGTTGCCTATGTATATATTTTTAATACCCTTAATAATATCAATTCTAATTAAACTTTGATTAATGCAAATCGAGTAATAATTTCAAACTACAATAAGTTTAAACAATTATTTGGTGTGGCAGTATGCTCTCCTCTAAGTATTAAACTCTGAGTGTTTGGTTAATTTTACTGTAAAAGCTAAAACCTGTATTTTCTTTATCCAAGTAACTTTTGCATCATACAGTAACAAGTACTTTTTGAAAAAGCTTCTGAGATAAAGTGGGTTGAAAAATCATAAAAAATTGTATTCTTCAAGTAGGCACATCAAAACCAATAGTTCCTACTACTGCCTTGCATCTCTTTTGTTTTTCACCTAATTTGTATAGATTGTCCTTTAAATTCGCTCAGAATGGACTTTGAATTTGTGAATAATTTCCACATTCTATTGTTTTCAAGTACAAAGCTTGTTTGCTTTGCTCAGTAAAACGTGTCTTTGTTCAGTCAGAAAGTACACCCAGTCCTAAGGACTATGCATGGTTTTTAAGTATTTCTGCTTAGGATCACCAGACACCATCAGCAGTTCTGCGTGAAATCTTTTCATCATGAACCGCGCATTACAAAGTATCCTGTGCGAGCAAAAGTCAGTTTTCATTAGCTGTGTGATTATGGTGAATGACAGCAACAGAAATATTAGTTTGGCCTCAATGCATTTTAAATGCAGTTTTAGAAGTCTATTTCCAGAAGAATGTTACTGAACTAATTGGGAAACAACTTATACTTCAAGAAGGTCTTGAAAGTTTGCAGATGTGGATCACTTATATTTGTCAGTTAAAATAAGGAAACTCGTAAGACTTTTAGTTCACAAAGCTTTTGAAAATAAGCTTACAGCAATCTCAGGGGTTGCTACAGCAAGGAATGTGTTTGGTTGCAGAGTCTCCTGTTCAGTGAATCTTAATGCAGAATTAACTTATGCCTTATCAGACAGCTGATAATATATTTGACCTCTTATCACTTTACAGCCAATTGGTGCTTTGAACCCAAAGAGAGCTGTCTTCTATGCAGAACGGTATGAGACATGGGAAGATGATCAGACTCCACCTTATCATTATAACACCCACTACTCTACATCTACTTCTACCCTGGCTTGGCTTGTTCGTATTGTAAGTATTTCTGGATCCTGGTTTTCGTGCATATCTTTAGTTACAGCATCTCTTCTGTCACTTACCTTTGTTTCGTTTTGTTTTTATGAAAGCACCTTTCTATTAAAATCTCATTGCTCTTCCCTACCTTAAAATCTCAGAAATTCTCTTGAAATTAGTTAAATACTCATTTGTAGTGGTCCAGGTGTCCTTCCTACCCAAACAATCCAAAATAAATGTAAACATAAAATTGTGGTGCTATTAGGATGCATACAATGAGAAAAATGCATCTAAAATGAAATCCACCCCCAAAAAAATATCTCAAGACAGAAATCTGATACTGCTCATATTCATTTATTTTTTAGGGACAGATCCATGCAAATAAAAAAAAAAGTCTTTTGTAAGAACATTAAACTGTCACATCGAAAGGGGAATTATAGAACCAGTTTTATATTAAAGCAACATTGAATAATATTTTATGCAAATGAACTATGCTTCTAAATTAATGAACATCTGTAGAGTTGTTCAATTTTCAGAAATGTAGAAATGTGGATTCTAACTTCAAACTGCTATGTTTCTGGAAACCTCATGCTCCTATGACCAAAACCAGATCTATGGAAGGGGGCCACACTTCAAAGATAGAATGAATCTGAATTCAGTTTATGTATTATCACAATTATTTACAGAATAAAGAGTGTTGATGTGACACTGAAGGTTTCACAGAGAAGCCTGAATTAATGAAAAATTGAGTGGCTGTGTAATTACTGAAGTTAAAGTATACCCTGCCAATAAAAATCTGTTGCATAAGGTGTATACTAAGCATATTTTGCATATAACAAAGCAAAACAGAGCCACAAAAAGCTTGATAATCGAGTTTTCACTCATCTCAGCTTCCTTTAGACATGTTCATTTTTTTGCTGCTCAGGAGGGAATTCATGTGTCTGTGAGTTCAGGATGTACTTCGGTAAACATGGGAAACTAAGTGTTGATTACACTCCTGTGTTGGTGACCACTGTATTCCTTTTAAATGTTGCTAAATTATTCATCTACTGAATACATTTTATGGTACATTTTGTTGCCTTTAAGTAGATTAAAAACAGTAGTTTTATTTGGATGTTTGTCTATTAATTTTGGCTGCTGTACAGTAAAAGATCCCCTCTTGCTAGTCAGCAAATTCTCTGTGCTGAAAGTCTGGTTACAGGCTGAATGTACAACACACCAAGGAGAATTCTTTTCCTGCATTAGGTTAATTCAATGTCACTTTTACTACTGTTCTTTATGTAATACTGTAGATGCTCTTGATCTCTTTGTGTTCTCACCTAAAAGAGCAAGACAACAAAGTCTTTGTCTTGATGGCCTTGCAATATAGGTCTTACAAATTGCATTTGTTAGAGCAAACAATATATGTGAGGATAGAAAGCAGAAGTGGAAACCACTGATACCCAAAAAAGAGGTTGCCAATGAAAAGGTGAAAACAACAGATAACTTAAATACAGAGACACTCCTACACAAGTATTTTAAAGATTATTTAAATATGATTGGCCAGCAAAGAAAAGCAGTCTCTAATGGGAATAGACAACAGCACTGAAAGAAGACAAATCCAGGGGAAATTTGAACCTCAGAAAAGGAAAAAAATATAATAATATGATAAGACTGGATAAGGCAGCAAATGGAAAGCCTAAATAGATATTTGAAAATAAATGTGTATAGAGGAAAAGATTATGGTAATGAAGATTATAAAGTCATAGTGATCTATATAGAGATACTTATGTTACAAAATAAAGGATGAAATATCCTAAGGGAGAAGATTGTGCCAGTGAAATTTATAGATAAGACTAAGTCAGATTTCTGTAAGTTAAAGTAATATTTCTTGCTCGTGAATTTCTTGAGCTAGAGCTTTGAAGAAGACTCTGTAAGAAAAGGTAAATTACAGTCTAGTCCAGAAAGAGGAAGGTGATATTAAGAGATGCAGAGATTCACATAGAAAAATGCTTTCAGTATTTTGAAAGACTGGAGGAGAGTGATGGGAAAAGATGTGTTGCTGTGGAGCTTTTTGTAGAAAGTGACAACAAATGGGAAATGAAGGACGGGAGTAAAAACTAAAACCATGGGAGAAGGCTATGTAAACCAAAGAGAGAAGGAAAAGCAAAAGAAATAGAAAAAAACTAGGAAACAAATGAAAAACGTATGAAAAAAAGATAAATTGGAAATGGGAGTTTAGATAGAAGCAGAACAAAACAGTATGTGGTAATGGGGATCAGAGGGGATAAACTGCCTACCTAGACCTTAGTATTGTAGGAAACAGTATTTGCTGTAGGTAAGGAGTTTCAACCACTCTGAAGTATATATATAGAGAGAGAGGGAGAGAATTGTGTAATTGCCACAAAACCTTAAAAATTATTTTAAGTCTTGCTTTTCAGCTTTGACAGATGCAATCTGGTTTCTGTCAGTTGTCTTCAAAATATTGCTTTTAATATTATATTTTGGAGTCAGTTCTGTGATAATCTGTTCCCTACTGCCTTATATTTCCCTCAGTTATTTTCCCTTATCTGATGTGTTGTGGTGGGCTGGCTCTGCCTAGATGTCAGGTCCTCACCAAAACTGCTCTACTACTCCCCTCTTCAGCTGGGCAGGAGATAGAAAAAATAAGGAAAGACGGAAAGACTCATGGGCTGAGATAAATGCTGGGAGAGATCCCTCACCAGTTGCCATCATGGGCAAAACAGACTCAGCTTGGGAAATTAGTTTGAATTATTGCTGATCAAATGAGAGTAAGATAATGATAAAATAAAGTCAAATCTTAAAACCACCTTCCTCCCAACCCCTCCCTTCTTCACTAAACTCCTAAATTCTCTCTTTCCTCTCCCCACTGACACAGGGGAATGGGAATGGGGGCTGTTCATCACACTTGTCTCTGCCACTCCTATCTCCTCAGAAGATTCCACACTATTCCCCTGCTCCAACGTGGGATCTCTCCTATGTGAGACAGTCCTTCATGAACTTCTCTAAAGTGAGTCCTTCCCACAGGCTGCAACTCTTCCTGAGCAGCTCCAGCATGGGTCCCTCCTGCAGGGTGCAGCTCCTCAGGAACAGACTGCAGCAGTGGGTGCTCCGTGGGCTTGCAAGTTCTGCCAACAAACCTGCTCCCACGTGGGCTCCACTCTCCCTGGAAGCACAGGTCCCTGCCAGGAGCCTACTCCAGCACAGGCTTCCAGAGGCTCATGACCTTCCTCAGACATCCCCCTGCTGTGGCATGGATTCCTCCAGGGGCTGCAGGTAGAGCTGTAGTCCCCTCTGGACCTCCATGGTCTCTAGGGGCACAGGTGCCTCACTATGGGCTAGAGGGAATCTCTGCTCCAGAGCCTGGAACACCTCCTGGCTCTCCTCCTGCACTGACTTTGCTGTCTGCAGAGCTCTCCCATATGTTCCCATTGCTCTCTCTAGTGTTCTTATGCAGTTTTTCCCTGAGCCTTCTTAAGTCTGCCATCATAAAGGCACTTTGCTAAAACTCACAGGCTTAGCCTTGGGCAGCAGTAATCCATCTTGGAGCCAGCTGGCTTTGGCACTATTGGTCATGGCAAAAGCTTCTCACAGAAGCTACCCCTGTAGTCTCCCCCACTACCAAAAATTTGCCACACAAACCCAATACATGTTTCAGGCTTGTTTTTTAAGAGAAACGGTATGTCTTAACCTCAGTTCTGTCCTGTGTGGGTAATTTTGATATCTCTGCCTTTGTTTCACCATTAATAGATATTCTGTTGTATGTATTTTTGTGGAAATGAAATTGAATATTCATAGTTTATCACTAGGTGACCTTACCACCTGAAGACTCATTTTCTTCATGTGCATTTCATCTGGAGCAGTGAATATTTAAGTTGCAGAAGATGGAATAGTTTAAACCAAGAATGCCACTTCACAATGCCAAATTGTCCAGTGACTTGAAAAGGAGACAGAAGGAAAAAGAAAAATAGAAGAATGAATTCTGGCTTGAATCATGTAGAATGTGAATATCAGCACTGGTTTCAGATTTTTAGGAGAAATAGGAGAGGGTTATGGTACAAGTGAATGTTCTTGATAATTGCTCCTGAAGAAGTTATATTTGTGTAAATCAGTTGCATCTTCATGGAAACACCAACTACTGTTTGTGTGCTCTAATGTGGTAGTCATGATGTTTGTAGAGAATAATTGTCTTCCAGTTGCTATTACAAAGAGTTCATATTTGTACAAGGTAGAAGAAATTCTGGATTTATTATGAGTTGGATTGGGCTGAGTTAAAATTAGTTTTTAATGAGATTCAAAGATGAGAAGGACTGGATGTCATATGGTAAACAGAAGTGAATTTGGCTCTTCTTTTTGTTAGATTTTAGCAGGACAATCACAGATATATCAGACAAAAGGTACGTATCACTCTGACAAACCCTTACATACTCTCTCTCTCTCTTACAAATGGATGGAAAGACATTTTTGTGTGACATGGGATGTCTTAGAATGACCACATCCCTTCCTCCTCCCTCCTCTACTCCCACCATAAATTATTCAAATGAGTCTGGGTACTGCTAAAAGTGAAGGGCGGGAGAGAAGGGCTATTGAATGGAAAAATTTGTTGTTCTCACAGCTCAAGCTTGTGTTCAATGTAATCAAGTCCCCCACAAATTTCTCTCCTTGTTGGCAGTGAACAAGGCGTGAATTTTATTCAGAATATTAGGAATGAGTGAGATGGAGTATTAATGAAAACATTGTGCTGCTTTATAGCTTTCACAGCAACAAAAGCTTTACATGAAGTGACAGTAATCGGTATCATAGAATAACAGTATTTAAATTAGTATATAGAATACAGATATGAATTATATTTGTATAAGCACTTGACTTCCCAGAGAATAAAAATTATCTTAAAATTATGTTAGAGGTCTGAGATAAAGGGAGTGAAAGCTCTGAATTTCTGCTAAGGATTAAAAATCCAAAAAGATAGGCACAACAGGCCATGGCAGGATAGCATAATAGGGCACCCTGTAGTGCTCAGCTACTAAAAGTTTAATCCTGATTATGAATTTTATTGCTTTTGTGTATTTGTCTCAGATACTTAAAATAATGTTGTCATGTAAGTTTGGATTAATATTTTTACATAATTTATTTTAATTACATCATTTTCCTGGTTTCTGCTTCTTTTAAATCCATTGACTGCTTCTGATTTCAGAACCTCTGCAATGATCCACAGTCTGCTCCACAATAATATTCATAAAAAATACACATATCTTATCAAGAAAAGAGTGATGGGTAGGAGTTGTTAGAAAACAGAATTATTTCTGCTCAGATCAAGAATATATAATGTTTTTCAGTCAAAGGGGCAAGCTAGAAAACAGCATAATTCCTATGGCAAATATATACAGATAATTGGGAGAAGGAATTAATTTAAAAGCAAAGCAATTCTAATATTTAAAAATTTAAATTTAATAAAATTATAATACTAACATAATTTTAGGATAAAATAATATAAATCAATTTCTGTATATATTGTTTTCCATTTTGTACTTCTGAGTCTGAATCTTACACATTTTCATTTATATTTTGCACTGAATTCACTATATGTAGCACTAAAAAATCTGGATAGATAAAAACTTATTTTCTGTCAGTATTTCACTTCATTGTGGTAGTTTATACTACTCACCAAGTTGAGCTAGTGTTAAATTTCAATATTCGATTTAAATTATAAATCTCTTCTTCACCACAAGGCCATTCAATATTCACGAATACAAATAAAGCCATTGAGCAGTGAGATTTAGTGTCCTCCAACAAGAAATTATATTGTGATGATTTTGTATTTAATTCTATTATTTTAATTAAATTTTTGACACATATTAGTATTCTCTGATTGGAATACACACTCAGAAAAAATATATTTATGAGATACTATTCTTTTAAAGACTATTAAAAACTAATTTTCCCATGTTTTAAAAGGAAAAAATTGATTAGAGTTTTTTCTTCTTGAACAAAAGTAACCTGTGTTGACTGCTGTGCATGACAGAAAAAACAAACTGGGAAAACATGTGGAATAAAGGTAGAGAAACAATGGTCCCTCAGAGTCAGAATTCCATCTTTTATTTTCTTCTTTTTTTGGATATTTTCACTAGTTTTGCATCTGTGCTTTCCTTGTGTATATTTTAATTTTTCTTAAGGATTGTGTAAACATAAATATCTTCATAACTTTTTCATCTGGGGCAATTTACACACAAGTGGTATAATTACTTCAAAAATTCTTAATTAATGTAGGAGTTCCCGACTTGTTTAAAAATTTCATAGAAGAAAACAGAGAATGTTTAGAATAAAATTCAAATAATACATGAGTAATACTCTAATAAAAATTGTGATCTGGTGATCATGAACTGCTTTGATTACCAAAATTTTCAGATGATCAGGATATGAAAGGAAATAAGTCTGGGTATGAATTAATAAAAGGGACTTTCTTAAAAGCATTCCCCATGAGATTTTGGCAAAGAGAAAGAATGAGCATCCATCCCTGCACGCACACTGCCAACTATTAGTTGAAAAGAGAGCTAATGGAGTAGTGGTGGAAATCCAGGTTTCTGCCAATGATCTCAGTATTCAGGTTTTACGGTCAAGTTAAGGATTTGGTCCACTGTTAACCCCTACTCTGCAGAGGAATGTAGTGACATAAAAATGGGTTATCCAGACTGTCTAATACCTGAGCTCTTCCTCCCCAAAAGCTGGTTTCCATTTAGTATAAACTGGGATATGGTTTGAGATAGAATTAGTGAAAGACTGTAAATATTTAATCTCTGTATCTCTGCCCCAAAGTAAAGATAAAGCTGCACATTATGGAACCACTGTCTGCCTCATAACAACCTTAGAGCCATTCATCTCACCTTGAGGCAAAGTGGAACCTATTGAGCTCTTTTCAATTAAATGAAAACACAAGAAAGATTTAGAGATAGGATTTTTTTATTTTGACATACCAACATGCAAGGAGTATACAAAGCCCAGTTATATAATTAACACAGAATGTGTTTGTAGTGAGTGCTGTAAAGGAGGCAGTCATTGTGAACTGGAACCAGGCTACTTATGTCAAATGGGCAATTAGTCTTATGGTATAGAACTCAGGATTTGTTTGTGCAAAATGTGGTAGTTCCAAAAAATATACTCAGATGTTCAGTGCAGAAACCCATGCAAACATATAACTATGAGGTGCCATGTTTTTCTTTAATTCTGCCTTTATGAAGTATCTTGATCTGCAAACAAGATCTGCAACATTTTGACAGAAAGGTGCTGCATGAGTCCTTGTACTGTTTTCTTAATCTGTCATAATTTCATTACCTACAGGAGCCCTTTACAACATTCTTTCTAAATGCAAATGATGGCAAGTTTGACCACCCAGATCGAACCTTCTCTTCAGTGGCCAGGTCCTGGAGGAACAGCCAAAGAGATACCTCAGATGTGAAGGTAACATATATGTTAAATAAATGGATAAATATGCAATTTCATTATGGATTTTTTGTTTATGTAAACATAAAGAAGATGCTGGATTATATTTTATATTTATATATATATATCATTTCTTTATATACAGCACACTAGGTGTAGCATAAATAAATAGATGCTGATAAAGTTTATTGTTCTAACACAAAAAATCAAGGATTCTTTGAAGTTGAGTGGACAAAAGATGGGAATTTTTTTAGAGAAAAACAACCTAACTGATCTAATTTAGATCAGATAATCAGGAGATGGAGAAAAGCTCAATAAATTGTTCTTTCCTGCTGTTAACTCAATATTTGGCCCACTCCATAAAACACAGCAGGAATTGGATTTGACCTTAAAGTGTCATATTGTTATAGCTTGCCTAGCTCTGGGTTTGCATTGCCTGGGGCAATTAATAAAGCATTAATGACAAGACCCATTTAAAATGTTGGCTTTTCTGTACAGCTTTAGCTTTTACTTGAATGTGCCTGGGGATATTATGCAACAATACACATTAGATTAAAACAACTTCTACACTATATACAGAAACAGCCAGAGAGCAGGGTGATTTTACTGCTGTTATTCCTTACCTTTGTATTTACCTTGTTAAATACAAAGAGTTATTGTTCATAGACATGGGACCTTATCAGAAAGAAACAAAAATCTTGAAATATTTTGAATAATATGGTCCCTTCTTGATTCTCATTTTCTAGTAATAAAGTAGGAAAAGGCTTCACTATAAAAAATGCTCTTTTTTAAAAAACCCCACATTTTTCAGTGAATATATTTCTCTTCTATTTATAAGCTACCACTCATACTAGTAAATGGTCATATTGCCATATATATTCTATTTTTATTTTTATTTTTTAAAATTTATTTGTCTTGGCAAAGAAAAAAAAAAGAAAAAATATGTATATTTGTTGATTAATTTTTATTCCAGAGGTCCTGTTTGCATAAGTATTCCAACAGTCTCAGAAGGGACAAATCATGTTGTTGTTATTCAGTTACTAGTTAGAATAACTAATTGCAAATTGTATGGTCATTCTAACATATGGGAGAAAATGCTTTTTAAAGAAATCAACCTGAACCTCTAAAAACCATTTTATGTTTATTCATGCTCCTCTGTTAGTCAATCGTTTTTTAAGTACCATCACTCTTACTCATGTAAGCAAACAGGAAATTTCCAAATTTGGAAGCAATTTGAGGTAATATCTACTATATCTGATATATCTTCAAAGTGCTGAAATTTTGATTTTTACTTCTCAATGAAATCTGTTTTTCCTATAATTCCACAAGAATATCTGGGAGAGTGACTTCCTAGAAGTGGGGCTCTAACAAAGGGTAAGAGCCTTAAACTGAGAAACAAGGGAAGACAGTTGGAAGTGACTGTAATCTTCTTGTCTGGCTTTAGTACACAGGAGGAGGGCAGTTAAATACATCAAGGCATTGCAAAAGATAAAGGAATATCTGTGGACAGACGGAGAGATGGTATTCAAGTGGGGTATATAATTAGTGAAAGGATTGTTCTTAAACTAGCAACCAAATGAGTTATCAGTGAAACAATTAACTGAAATGTTTGTCTGAAAATACCAGGAGTCTTGTGAACCAAGTGGGATAATTTAAACTGCTGTTGCCAGCCATTGCAAGGATGAAGGAATTAAGGATGGATAAGCTGCACTGCATTGTATTAAAAAACCCCAGCTTTATCAAAATAAAACAAATATTAAAACGATGCTCAGAACCAGATACCTTCAGAAAAGGAAGGCAAAAGGTGAAGAAATGAAGTAGCTATGTTCTTTACTGAATGTAAGAATGGGAATGGGGGATAGCAGGTAAAATAATAAAAATTAAGGGTCAGAATTGCTCTAGGGCAAAGACTGTAAAACAAGGTGTTCCAGAATGCATTTGGCAGTCTACTATAGAGCCCCCAAATCAGATTTATACATATATACACATTTCTGTTATGCCATTAGAAAGAGAAATACTACTTGGAGCTAAGTCATTACAGAAAATCTAATATGGGAGTAACAGATGAGGTATGTTAGTCCATAAATGTTTTCTCCAGATAATCCCTGTCCTGTCCATTCAGGGATACATTAGGGATTAAAGCTGCTGTTTAAAATATAGGTTTGTTAATTAATGAAGATACAGGGAAGGTGGGTTTAGAAAATAACATTGAATTGATTTATTTTGAATTGATTCAGTTCAAGATGAAAATAGATGAATAAAAGCAGATTCAAAAATGAACCGAATCTTTAAGAAATGCTAAAACAAATAGAAAGCATTCATAAATTACCTAACAAAAAAAAATCCCTATAAATTAGGGGAGATTTAATACCAGCATTTGATATATTGCATTTCCAAAATAATGTATTGTATAGTAATACAAAGCTGGAATAAATCTACTGAGATGCACTTCAATAGCCTAAGCAAAATATGTCAATGCATTCCTATTTTGTCTTCAATTAATGAAGGAAACTAAGATCAACAGGATGGCACAAAGTTTATCATGATACTAAAGGTTTATCCTTAGGGTATAACAACTGGAGTATCTCATGAAATATAATTTTCACCTTAAACAGTCTTATTGGTCATTCATTCAGAGCCATTATGTTCTCAGAGAACATATGTTATTGCTTTTTTCCTTTTCCTTGTCCAGTTTTTAGTATGAATTCTTACTGGATAAATCAAATGCTTAGTGCTTTCTTTGCTGGAAACCATCAAGTGTAAGATATACCTAAACTGGAGTTAGCCATAAGAAAAGAAATGCATTTCAGGAGTTGGACACAGGTATAAAAATGTGTGTATGTGTGGAGTAATTAATGACTAAAGTGGAGACATAGAAATAATATGAAATATGCAAACATATGAAAGGGAGAAGAATTTTTTCTCAAGGAACAAAGAGGGAAGGAACCTCAGAGGAAAGGGGTCAGAGTGGAAAAATGCTTATTTAAGCAAGAGAATTTGAAAAGTTAGGGTGAAGTTGAGTATTCTCTGAGTTTGAATATCCCCACAAATGGAAGCAGCAAACTCTTTTTTTGTAACTTTTTCTTTTTTCCGAAGCAGACTGGCAAAGCACTGGCAAGGCCCTTTGATTTGCAGAGTCTGTGTTTCTTAGTGATCAATCAAGAGTGAGTACAGCAGCTAATTGTTGATGTTGTTTGTTCCTTAAGATCTTAATGAACTTCATTTCTCAATGCCATTACATCAGAGCCAACTTTTCCCTGAGGCTTTGAAATTCATTCTGCAAAATGATAGGGAAATGGACTATTATCAATACTACAGATACCTAATTTTTTTCAGATTGGTTGTGCTACTGCTTTGAATACCTTGCAGGCTTTTTAAACACTTTAATCAAGTTTTCAGGGACTTGAAAAGCAGAGAGGTTTGGGGAACTACTAAGAAACCCCCTCAAAATTTCTGGTAATTTTTGTTACTCTCCTAAGAGCAGCATCCACTGTCTTGCACCACAGAAGAGCTTCAGCTCTGAGAGTGTGAATTATTCAAAAACTAGTGGTCAGCTGTCTGGCAACTTCTAGTGTTTATCCAGCAGTCCTGTAAGAAAGTACAGAGTGGGCAAAAGAGAAGATGTGTACAGGTTGTATGTGAGTACAGAATCTGAAGGCATGATCCTAAAGTTTTCTGTATACTTGTGTAGCTTCTTCTGGCTCCATGTGTAGCTGGGCTTGGCAGTGTGGATTTCCTTGTGATATACATGCTCTAAATTCTTTTACCATCCTAAAGATTTTTTAAGTCTTTATGGTAAATATTTAGTGCATGGAATAAAGGCTATCCATCAAAGTAGCAAACTTTGAAAAGTGTTAAGACTAGCAAGTGTTCATTTTTCATGTATTCCTTATCAGAAATTTGAAATTCATCTGAGCTGCTATAAGTACTTTTATCTCTGATCCTACTAATCTCATTAATTATTGTAGCACAGATTATGAAATAATTTTAAAACAGCGTATGCAATGAATTAATCTGACATTCTTCATTGCTGTGTGTTGTAGGATGGCCACAATTTTTGCTCTCATGTACTGTATTAAATAATTATATGAACTGTCTTTATTCTTTATTAACAAGGTGTAATTTAAAAAAAAAAGGTTTTTTAGGAAAGTAAAATCTGGAGGGTTTTTTACATCAGTTACTCAGTTACTGTTTAAGAAAGAGGAATATGAGGTATGTTATTTTCAAGTGCTTCAATAAGTGCTGAAGTAGGTTAATTTTAATTAACAAACTGAGATTTTTAAGTACTGCAGATGCTTTCCACACCTGTTCTTTTACAACCTCAATATTGTCTGAAAAAATACATCCAAACCACTTTCACAGAATTCTGCATTAAAATTTAAACCCCGAGTACCTGAAATCTGAAAAAGAATGTGTCTCTCTTTAGGAAGCTACATTTCTGTGTGTCCAGCTCCTTTCCTCCCATGGCTGTGTCCTCCCTGGCATTTTCTCTCTGTTTCTTCCTTTCTTTTCCTTCCTTCCCTCTCCCCTTTAAATATGTGTAGTCTCTTCTGGGACTGAATTATTTCACACTGAGCTAATGAAAATAGGGCTGTGGCAGTAGCTTAATCAGCCTGAAAACAAGCTGTAATTCCGGCATCTCAAATTGTGGCAAAAAGTAGACCACCTTTGAAAAATGAAGTCTATGATAGATTATTGCCCAGTAAAGGATTAAAGATTTACTTAGACCATTTTGTTCCTTACTCTCGGGTTGTTTTGGTTCATTTTCAAGAAACTCATTCACCTACAGTGGATGAAACAGAATTAATGCAGTATGTGCTGTGTTGGAGTGGTGACACACAAGGGAGAACCTGGATAACACAGTTTATTTTATTGTGTCTCCCTTTATCAACATCGACCTTCTCTCGAGATAATCAGTACAAGCTGGAGGAAGAATGAACGTTCGCGGGGTGACCTTTGAGGAAGCAAGTCACCCGGAAATGACCACAACTTGGCCAGTCAGCTTGCACATTTTTTCCTTTCTAACCCTCCCCCCCCTCCCCCCTCCAGTTTTTGGTAACACTGACTTCCCCAGAACCTCCTGTTCAGACTCTAATCTTTCCTAATACCTCTCAAACTTGTTATATTACTTTTTGAATAGTCCATTTAGGAGTTAGAAAGGTAGCTCTGAGAAAATGTCAGTAAAGTGCTTTAGTGTGAAATGGAGGAACTCATGACTGACTCATTGACCCAGTACTAGACTCTTGTGGAATTAATGGATGCCAGGGGATCAACCTTTTGGGAGGAAAAGAAAGAAAGAAAAAGAAATGGAAGCTTTAAAACCTTGAAGTGAATTATAATAGAAAAGTGAAAACGTCTGGGTTGAATTTGATTTCATTGGGAGGCCATAAAATGGCATACCCTTAGCAAAACATATTAAACAGAAATGTCAGATTCAATGCAAGTGGTGTACAATTATAATAGTGTTAATAGCAGTCCTCTATCACCTGAAGACATATTTTTAAAGTTTAATTTCTCAGCAGTTTGGATTTGTCACAGGCTTGTAAATTAGAAAATGCATTTGGGGGATGTTTTCTTATATGAAGACACAAGGCATATAATACTGTTAACTATACCTTGGGGTTTTAGTATAGCTATTAAAATAAACAAGAGATCACATTTACAGACAAGAAATGTCTGTTATAATATTCATTTTGCTTTTTTTTTTATACACCCTTCACTAGCTTTACTGCATCATTCTTCATGTGAGAAGAGCCAAGCTTCTTGGGCGGTTTGAAAGGCAGCTGACTATTAAATGATGGAAAGCTAACCTGTCTTATTAGAAGTGTGAATGAAAGGGGAGCAGAGGAGGTTACCAGCTGATGAAATGTCAAGGACAACTAGACAGAAATTACTGCAAATAGATTTAGATCACTAAAATCCCTATTTTTATTAACTCTTTGAACTCTAGATATTTCTTGTGGTAAGAAATTACCCATGACAGGTAATGTATTCAGAAAGATTTATTTAGAACCTTCAATGTCTTTTGGCAAGAGCAAGGAAGCCAATAACATTTACTGATTAGTTTCAGTTAATGCAAAATTATAGGTCAGCTGAGTTGCATGCAATAACATATGCATTTAAAATACTTAATTGGTCTGTGGATATTTTTAAAATTCCAGACTCTTAAAAGTTTTGTTTTCTGTGTATTTTTTCTTTACATTCCCTCATTTTATGCCTGCTAAATGATGTAACTTGTAGGGAAGCTGTTTTATGGGTTTGTTTCCATATTTTCCTTCATGTCTTGATTTGCACTGGCTGACACAATGTGTGTATTGTAGGAAAAAATATTTTGAGATTTATGTTTCACGAACATTTGTTGCTTGAAACCTAAATTTCTCAAAGTCATGGTAGCTTCAAACTAGCATTTCTTTGCACAGATCTGGCTTTACATTTACCTTTTACCCCTAGTGACACTGAAGGTGCAATAGGCTTTTTAAGAAACCTCTCATCAACTATTTTGTCTGTCAAGCAGAAAGCAGATTTGGAGACAGAAGGTCCTCTGTGTCCTATCCCTTGACGTAAATACGGTCTCTGAGATACATTTTTCCCCCGCTAATTTTTGAGTCTCCTTGTCCCTATCTTCAGGGTGAATTTAACAATGACACTTCTGAAGTATGAAACTGGTGATTTGTAAAAAGCTGTGTTGTATGACAAATTACACTCTGCTCTGAAGTGAATGAAAAATAGCAGATGCTGTCAGAAAACTATGCAATCTCCATCTCCAATGTAAAGACTACAAAGGTTGAAAAAAACATTTATTTTGGCTTCTGTGTGATGAACATGTGACAAAATATGATATGGCCAAAGTATATAAAGAAGTAAATTAGGTTATGGAATGTTTAGCAATAAATCTGCTAGCTGATTTAGGAAGGTTAGAGGAATATTTTGCAGTTCTGTAACAAAAACAATGGAGCAATACATCATTATCCTTAATTTAGACTTTTAGGAGCTTGAAGGCTGTAAATCTGGTAAGTAATGCTTTTCAAACATGCAATAAACAATGCAAAGAGAAAACAGTAATTTATTCTCAGTATCTGGGTTGGGTTGATAGCTAGGATGAGGGAAAATTTACTTAGATTGCATAATGAAGGATTCAGGGCAGTTATTAAGTAAAACTCCCCAGATGAAGAACACTGAGACCAGTTGATGGAAGAATTGTGGAATTGCCCTCACTCAAATTCTGGGACAACAGGGTAGACAGATATCTTGCAGGATAGCTGTCATAGCTGAACCTCATCTGGAATGGAGAAATGGACACAGTCACCTCTCTGAATATCACCCTGAAACAGCTATTTTTTGAGGTATCTGTTTCCTGTCCATAACAGAAAAAGTACCAAAGGAGCGCCTCCCTCAAGCCGTAATCTTTGTTAGAATATGAACTGTCACATGCCCATATGCAAAACAAATTAAAAACAAACTCTAGCTGAGAAAAATGTTAGTAAGTTTTGAAAATAACTCTAGCCCTTGCTAGTGTTATATTTTCCTGCATTCTTTTGTACATTCTTGTAACTTTCAGTGGCTTCTTAGTTAACACAACTCTCTCTGGGCCCCAGTTGTCATCTTGTCTTCTCCTCTGAGGTTCACTCCTGTCTGCTCCTTTTCCCAGAAACCTCCTGGGCTCCATCCTTTCTGCCTCACTGTCCTTGCTAATCCTTCCTCTCTCTGCCTCTCCCAGTTTATACTTCTCCTAGTAAACATGCTCAGGGGCCCTGGGGAAGAGGATGTTTGCCCTTCTATGCCCAGCCTTTGGCATGAGATAGAGGAGACAGCTTCTTCAGTTTCTCACAGCAGAATAAACAATGTACACATAAAACCAAAATTTTTATCAACCATCTCTAGCTTGGTTGTATTTTCTATGCATCTAAGTAGCTAAATAAATGAATCTGAAGTTCATACATACAGGATGCCACAGGCTTTTATACCGGGCCTGTATTTTAGTATATACTAATTCATCCTCTAGAAATGAGAAGGAGATATATTTATCTGAGCTATTTTTAAGCGCTGTGATATCTTAGTCTAGTAAATAGTGGAGACAGCAAAATTACAAGACGAACATCAAATGTTATGAAAGAAAGCTGAATGGTTAAAACAAAGTATGGGAAATATGTAAGTATCTGGGAAAGGTCACATGTGACATGGCTCACATTTCAAGAAAAATTTCAATTCATGCTAAATAGCACTCAAATAAGCAACATAATTGTAGGCTGCACTAAAAATAACATTGAAGAGAATGTTGAGACTATAATACAATGGGTTAGTTAATGTTTTTAAAATAGTATGTTTAGGGTTTTTTTGTTTGCTTTTTACTTTGACTGAAAAGAACCAACAAAACCTACCAGGAGATATGTAGCTGAAATGGTTAGGATTCTAGGGAGAGTGTTATTTGAAGAGGATTCAGAAGTCTGGCACTGGTTAACTTCCAGAGCACAGGAATAAGACAGCTCAAACTAAACATACACAACACAATAAATCTTATAAGGAAAGTTAATCACATACTTCTGTTTATTCTATTTCTATTTATGTTTTCTGCTGTACCAGACAAGGGAACATTAAATTACCCTGAAAGCAAAGAGCAGCAAAGATAAACTTACTAAATAGAAATACCTTTAAAAATATTCAGTGACTTAAATCCCTTTGTTTCAAGATACCCCACAGCCAAAAGGTTAGTAGAATTCAGTTAAACACTAGATGTGTCTCTGAGTAGCACAAACTTTCAGGTATGTTAGATGTAAAAGTCCACAGTTACATGCTATGACATTTAAAACTGAAAAAGGAAATTTAACAAATAACTTTTCTTTAATGGAATTGAAGGACTTGGTTGCTGTGACATTGCAGGTTAGTATGCCACCACATTGAATAAAAATTGATAGTAATCACAACCAGTGCTATGTGCTTCAAGGCTTTTATACAAAGTAGAAACAACCTTTGCTAAATTTTTCTTAATGAATTCTGCTTCATTTGAATATTGGCTTTAAGATTAACTTTGACTTTTTGATATTTCTGAGGTCCTTTTGAATTTTTCCCTTTTTTAA
Source organism: Serinus canaria (assembly GCF_022539315.1). NCBI lineage: Eukaryota > Metazoa > Chordata > Aves > Passeriformes > Fringillidae > Serinus > Serinus canaria. The sequence goes on from NC_066313.1 coordinate 48,892,073, forward strand.
GGCAATACTCTTAGTTTGTCAGTAATTTGGGTGGTGGTATATGTTGGGTTGTGAGTTCTGAGTTAATGATTTGTTGAAGTCCTGAAAGATTTCTGTATAGTTTTCTCCAGCTCTGAGGACCATTCATTCTTTTTTGGGCTCCATTAGAGGAAACCAAAGGGAACCTGAGATTTAGTGAATCATGTTTTGGGGGAAGGGGGGAAGATTGTTTTTAAGAAATTCTCTGAGTACATTAGAGATGTCTATAATAAAACTTAAGATAGGCATTAAATGAATCTTTTTTCTTTTAACATTACAGGATATTCATGTTTTCTCTCATTTTGGCTATGCTCTGGCTGCTGTTTTATTATCTACTACGTCTAATAATTTAATTCTTTCTTTTCTGTTTGGAATTGTAGCTTGTTTCATGATGAATTATTCAGGTTCAGACATGCCTTACTTAGTAAATGTTTTATAGTAGTTAGGTACTGATTGTTTTTGCATTTTAGTCTAACCTATATTAGTATCTTATGATGTAAACAAGTAATCAAATTGCCTTCCTAAACACACTTAAAATTGTAGCGAATACACTTTTTTTTTTTAATTTTAAAGGTTGCTTTAACTGCTCTATTCTCTATGGAGTTGCAGATCAGATTTAATTAGATAAGTTTGTGTCTGCAGTAGGTTTTTTTTTTGCTTCTCATATCTGCAGCCTCTGAAAGGACCACAAAGACTCAGATTTCAGGTGCTGTGTCATCAGTTTTTATCATGCTACCCAGATGAATGTCATAATGCTTTTAACAATGTAATTTGGTGAATTTAATCCATATCTGGATATTAGAGAAGAGATTTAGAGTGAGCTTTAAAGCTTTTTTGTTTTACTGCAGTTCAATACTTAATGCTAAAATAACAGGTGCAAACAGCAATATTCATTATGTCAAAATGGATTCCTGTTTGGCTATTCTGGAAATTGGAAAACTTCACACTCCAAGTCACCTATTGTTTATTGTATGTTGCAGTTTTTGATCATTCACTTTTTAAGTAGCATGTATATCTGTCTGAAGGACATTTGTTGTACTGATATTTTTCCCTCTGTCTATTCTTGAATTTTTCTTACAGTAGAACAAGATCTTCACCATGTATTATTTTTCATTGTATAGGTAATTGACTTACCATCTTTTCTTATGCAAGTAAAGAATTAAAGAAAGTAAGATCAAGACACTTATGTGTGTAAATTTTCCCCTTTTTACATATTTTTATTAAATAGTAATTTAAAAATCCCATATAATTTCATATTGAAAGCTTAGCATAAATTTTCTTGTACCTGCTATTCTGAAGAAGTCTTCTTTACTCATATGCACTGCCTTATCTAAAGTCATGCTTTTCATAAAAGCAGATATGGGAAAAACAGTTTGAATATTTCATTATGCAGAATACATTTGACTGTAAGTCAAAGAAAGCAGGATATAAAATTTCTTTTAAAAGGTGCACAGAAACATAAAAAACCCCAGGAATGCTTTAATATGTAGTACAAGAGAGCCTGATTCTTGGAGTAACATTTAGCATCTCTGTTAAATATGAAATCTCATTGTGTGTTTTCTCCCTGCTAGGAGTTAATTCCAGAATTTTACTACCTACCTGAGATGTTTGTCAACAGTAATGGCTACAATCTAGGAATCAGGGAAGATGAAATTGTTGTGAATGATGTTGATCTCCCTCCCTGGGCCAAGAAACCTGAAGACTTTGTCCGTATCAACAGGATGGTAAGCTGTACTTAAATTTAGTCTAAAGGGCTCTGTATTTTAGTCAGCTAACCTAGTTCTGTTTTTCATCTCTTTAGAACTGGATTTAGAGAAATAAAATTTAAAAAGCAAGGAATTTGCATTCTGTCTTGCTTGACAGAACCCTTTATTTTATAGTAGATTTTCCATCCATGTGCCCAAATAACGGAAAGTTAAATTCAGGTATTTATTCTCTCATGAGAAAGCATCAGACCTGCATGAACCTGGAAATACAAGATAGCCTGAAAAATTCATGTCAGTTCCTCCTTGCCATCTTCTACATCAAAAAATAAAAAAATACTATTAATGCTGATATCTTGCAAGCCATCTTGTAGTCATTATTCACCTGAAGATTTGCACTTCCTGTTCATCAAGATGAACTGGAACTGTAGAAATGTGAACGTAAGCGAACAACTTCAGTCTTTGAAGAAATTCTGCAAAATAACTACTCTGATGTAAATCATCATGTGCCCTCCAGAATTTAAGCAGAAAGAATATTTCTGGTGTATATTTTTTCTTTGGCCATATGATCTGGCCAGCAATGCTTCAATCTATCATATTGTTCTGGAAATAGTTCTTCCTTAAAATGCATACTGCTTGTCTTTCTTAAAGAGTCAGGGCTATGATTTTAGTAAGCTGTGGGTTTCCATACGGTTGCAGAACTGTTCAGTTTATGCATTATTTCCAGTAGTGCTTTTGTGGTAGCATTGCAAGTCTAGCAATGCATTGATTTGTTGGGGATTTTTTTCTGATCAGTTTGGTAACTTAATTTTAAGAGCTGTCTATTTAAAGAAAATTGTTCTTCAGGAGTTGATAGAAAAAAAAATAGCTCTATGAAGTTCAGAAGAATAGAAGAATGTTATAAAACCAAACCTATTCCTAGATGTAGATGATTTAGAAGTGTCCTCCATTTAGAAGAATAAGTGGTTTGACATATGTGCAGCAGTCTCCTAAGGAAGTGATGGGAACCTCATCACTTGAGACATATGAAATGTACTACACAAACCAGGAGACATGTATTCTGTCATTGACAGGAAGAAGCTGAACAACCTTTCTTGGCCAAGCTCTCTTATACCAGATATACTGGAAAATTATTTTTAAAAACAAGTAATTGTCTCAGCTGCTGAAAAGAAATTCAAGTGCAATTTTATTAGAATAGAGGGAGGTGTACTGAAAGGATCACTGGAGTCCATTAGGATTCTCAAGTGTGGGATGTGCAGTGACAGGCTGGTGTCTCTGGAGTGCCTGTGTTGCTGCACAGAGCCCTTTTTGGGTTGTGGTTGTGGCTAAACCCAAACTGAGCCCAGGTTTAAGCACCCTAAAGTTGACCTAGAGGTTTGTTTTTGAGGTCTGAAAGAACCAAAGTGTGATTCCTTGGTGTAAACAGAGAAGCAAGCTGCCACCTATTGGGGGATATAATGAGAGATGCACAGTAAGGACTCCCATTCTTAAATTTTGTAACAATCTTCCTTTTGTATTCAGTTGCATTTCATTTATATTTTCTTTCCACAATGTTAGAATTATTTCTAGGAGGATAAAAGGCACTATGTGATAAGAGATCACCTGGAAAAAAGCTTAAGCTTTAGTTTATTAAATTTCCTTTGTGCAATTCCTGCTTTTTGGAAAGTAGCATAGCAGCTCTCCACATAAAGAAATTGTGCTCTTGAAGAAAACAGCTGCTTACACAAATTTAGAGTATAGCATTTAGGCCTCCTTAGAGCTACAGGATTTGATAGTGAGATGATGACTGATTCCACATCTAAGTATGCTCAGACTGCCAGGAGACAAACTTATACTAAGACTAGAGCAGTATCACAATTACAAGCTTCAAATAATTGAGTACTTTGCAGTTACTAAAATCACTAATTATCACCCATTTGTATCAGACCCTTCCTCTACTGTTTTCCAGCCCTTTCCTCACAGATGTGAGCATTATGCCATTCTTGTACAGGTTTGCCAGGAGGCAGTTTCTGTATGGCCTTTATTCCCCCATCATCTACTTTTAGCAAGAGCATGATCAGGAGCTAAAATTCATCTCTACACAGACACATGCTGTCTTCAAAAGAGCAGTCAGGAACCTTGAAAATTATAATAAAGTCAGGAACTGCCTACAAAACAGGAGAAAGTGGCATGGATTTATTTGAATTAGATGCAGAACATAGACTGAAAATCACCTTGGGAAGAAAACATAGAAGATAATAAGAAGCAGAAGTCTGGAAACAAAAACAGTACCAAAAATAGAGCAGTAGCAAGGTAGGGGTGACAATGAACAGCAATTATATTAGACAAAATTCTGTAATTCTATATCCACCAGAAATAAGTGTATTTTGATGCTATCTATGGAGAATCATTACATCACAGAGGATGTAAACAGTTGTACCTATCTATGGTCCTTTTGAGACTGCACCTGGAATATTGGAATCACTTCTGGGTGACTAGAAAACAGAAGCATTCACATTTGGATGGAGTTCAGAGGATAAAAGCAAAGTGAATAACTTTGGGAGTTTAAAGAGCATGATATGTGCATAATATTTTACAAAGCTTATTATGAAGAGCAAGTAGCTAAAGAAGGATAATCCTTTTCATGAAAATGCAGATAGTATGTATAGTAAGAAGTAATGGAATTACAGTTTCAAAATGTAATAATTTGAATGTGTTATAATTTTTAGAAAACCTTCCTCATGTAGGGTTTTATTAATACACACAACGAACTGCCAGTACCCCATTTTTTGGTCACTGAAGTAAAACTGGTCAAAGGAACAAATACAAAGGGATTGGAAAGTTTGAAATTCCCTACATAATGTCTGATTCCATTATTTGAACCAGGCAGCAGATGTATTATTCAGTTAGGTCATCCCTAGGCCAGGCTTTGGCTGTTACATTTTTTTTCTTGCAGAATAAAAATAGCCTGGGTGTGATGCTGATGTGTAAAACACAGCAAGATTGTGCAAGCCTGGAATCTCTACAGCAGCTTAGCAAACCAAGTAGAGAATAGGTTTACAGAAAACTAAGGGATGTTTCAAGTAAGGGTTTCCCTGATCCCTTATCTATTAAAATCAGCAGTAGTAATTTCATTTCAGTGGGAAGAATCCAGAATTTAGTAGTAGTGCATAGCATACAGTGGGATCTTTTTTTCCATAGCTGATGCTGTTTTCTTTTGTTCTTTTTTTTTTTGTGCTTTCTGCAGGCATATATTATGTGTAATTTTATGTGGGAGTAAATAAAAATCCTCATATACTACTTGCACATTTATAAATGTAAGCATTTTTTTTAAATAACAGCAAGAATGCCATCATTTCACCCTGATACTTACCAAAGAAAACACATAACAGCCTAGGAAACATCACAGAGGCACAGCGTCATAAACCAGCACAATTTAACCAATTAGTTAACAAGCTTTACTAAAATGAAAATGAATAAATAGCAGGCTGGGATCTGTACAAATGAATAAATAGCAGGCTGGGATTTTGTATTGTATCATTTGATTGTTCAGCTGGTTGTTTTACACTTCAAACTAAACATGGAAGTGGAAGTGGAAGTGGTTTTCCATCAAAAGAGATTCCTTTAAATTTGTGAAAATTAGACTTATTAAAAAGACTGGAAAAGACAGTCAAGTTACTTTCAAGACCTATTACAGTATCTTCACCGTTCGATTTATACATCAGGGATTGTTGTAGCAGTTTTATTTATCCATACAAAGCTAGACTGATTACTGTGGAGTTACTCATGAAACATTAATAAAGCACTATGTTCAATGCTAACATGATTATGGTCTGACCTCAGCAACGGTACAAAGGACAGAGGCAGAAAGTGTCCCTGATAACATTACCCTAATGCTGGGCTCATCAATCATAATCTCCCAGTTTACCAGGGGAAAAAAATCCACGCATAAAACCTTCCACAGATGTGCATCTGCAGTCCTACTCAGCCTCTCAGTCCCCACAGACTCAGAGCAGTCCGAGAGCCAGAAATAGAACAGACTCAGTCAGTAAGTCAAGCATGTTAAATCAAGGCAGGGAACACCACTGTGAAACACTGAAGCACAGCTTTTATAATAAGCATTCTTTAGTTTTGAAACAAAAGATGCAAGATTGTGTAATTTAAAGTTAATTATAATGATATTTTAATTATGGCTTATGCACATATTAAATTACAAATTGCAGTGCTGAGAAAATGTATTCATGATAAATTATACTTTTGAAAGACTAAATGATGTCTTGATTTTGTTATACATATTTTGTTCATATTACATAACTTTTGTTAAGATTGAATTTTCTTTCTGTCTCTGAAATGATTTATTTGCACTCCTCTGCTGCCAATTGCATTTTTGTACTATTCCCTGGCTATTCAGAAGCATGCATAGTATTTCCTAATTAAAAAGATTCTTGAATAGTCATTAGAAATATCTAGCATGAAATCTCTGTGCTATGAGAATCTGGAAGGTCTTTTCCTCTTCCTTGAGTTGTGATTCAGCAGCAATTGACATTTCTTTTCTACCAGATAAGCAGTAGATAAGACTTGATATTACTTCCTCAAAAGTTGCTTTGATTTTATTTTGTGTATTGCCAAGGTTATGCAACTAAAACTTATTCAGGCAAAAGGGGTTTCAATCTACTTCAGATTTTTTAATTACTTTTAGCAGTGATTTTTTTTTAAACTTGCTATACTGCTGAAGAATCTTACTTATATCGTGAAGACGCTTACATAAAGGATCAGTTTCTCTGCAGACATCCCTGAATAACCGAAATCTGTACAGTGTACTTCTTTGTCACTTCTGTTAAAATATTACTTTGCTTAAAAGAACATAACTAACCTCAGATAGCAGTATTGCCTGAAATACTTTATGAGGAAAGTCAAGGATTTCGCTTTGATAGTCAGTGCAAGGAATAGTAACTGAGGAAGAGAAATGTTTGGTGTAGAGAACCTGCAGTTGCTGCAGAGGACCATGGATATGAGGGTAGAGAAGAGAAACCCAGCCCATGGGCTGAAATGGCTGCTGATTTGTTTTTGAGCAGATCTGTAAAACCAAAGTATCTCGGAGTAATTATGGGAAAATATCTTTAAATATATGTTACATATAATTCAATAGCAAAATGGAAAGCTTTTTGGAGAGACAGAAGGATATGGATATGGAGGGCAAAGCAGGAACTGCAGAAAGAGAAGGTGCAACCATGGGCCAGACACCAGTATCAGGGTTTTCCACTTCTCTGGTGACAAAAAATACCTGGAAAGATATCTTATAAATCCAGAACTTCTGATGTTTTACACAGCAGAAAGTCTGTATTGCAATAAAAACCACTGCCTCCTACTGACATGCCTGTGAAAATACTTTTAATATCAAATTAGAATGAGCATAGGGGAAAGTGTGCAGTGTTTATAAAGGTCAGAAAAGAGCTATAGTAAGAAGTAATTTGGTTTATAATGACTTTATTTAGTTTTAACATCAACTTACTAATACCTCTTTCTATTTTACAACACTACAGGTCAAATTTTCAGTCTGTGGAACATTGTGCATACACTTGCCTGTAAACAGGCAAAACCCACAAAATCTGTATACACTAGATGTATACACTAGATGTATAATAATGCTTGCAATTTACAAATTAACAATAAAAGTCACTCACTGGAAACAATAACATGTTAAATACCTTCCTTAAAGCAAAACTCATGAAAAAAAATTTGACTGGAATGTTGCTATTTGAAAATGAAGCCCTCATAACTGTTCAAATAAGTTAATTTTAGGAGTGCTTGAATAAAACTCTGTTTTGTGTACATGTTAGTTATGATAGATAACAAGGTGGTTGTTAGCTCATTTCTGTTTAACTTTAAGAATCTTTAAAAACCATATTACAAATTATATGGATATTACATAATTATATAAGTAATAATTATTATTTTTAAAAATGTTTCTATAGCTCATTTAAAAAATCTTCATAAAATTAAAGCCCTCAAAATAATTTAAATCCAAAGTGCTGATTTTTATGGCCGTCACCAGCCTATTTTAAGGATATTATTGTTGTCTTTCTCTGTATATTTTTCCTACTGTACCTACAAGTTATGTTTTATACAGAAAAGTCCCTCACCCTATTCCCTACTGAGCATTGCATATTCTCAAGAAACCAAATGATGTACCATTGACAGTGAACAGCTCATAAATTTTCAGGAGGCACTTATATGGAGGGGGAGTAGCCTGTGCGTTAGAGCAAATTAGGGAGAGGATTCTGCAAGAATCGCATGAGTAGCGTTGCAGAAGTACTTGGAAGAAACCAGGTCAGACCTGCTACAAGAAGCTTTCCCCAGACTACAATAAATCCTGATTATAAAGCCTTGACCCAGTGAGGGCGGGGTGAGATTTTGTAGCATTTTGGTGGCCCTTTCTTGAGGGCACCTTTCCTGGTTTTCATGCCTGGTGCCATACCCCACAGGATACCCTGGCTGGGAGGCCGTGAACATCATACAGCACCCGTTTCATCGTGCAGCTGGAGGGCTGGTCATGCAAGTGGAAACTGCCTTAAGGAAATATTACATATGTGTTCAACTCTTGTAAGTCTTTTAACTTGTAAGGTCAAAAAAAGTTCAGTACCCTTCATGAACAAGACTGATAAACTGGTCACAATGAGCAAGGTACTCAGGGTACTTTCTACTTAAATCTTCAATGGCAACCTCTCTTCCCACGCCTCTTGAGTTACTAGACTGCAAAATGGGGACTCAGGGAGCAAAGTCCCTTCTACTTTAAGAGAAGATCAAGTTGGTGGCCCTCTGAGGAACCTCAACATGTGTGTATGGCACCTGATGAGTTGCACTCCAGAGTCCTGAAGGAATGACCTAGTTGTCAAACCACTTTCCATGAAATGTCATGGCAGTCAGGAGAAGTCCCTGATGATTGGAAAAAGGACAACATTGCTCCCATTTTTAAAAATGGTAGAAAGGAGGGGCCTGGGAACTACTGACCACTTGCCTGGGAAGGCCAAAGAATAGATCCTCCTAGAAGCTGTGCTAAGACACATGGAGGGCAGGAAGGTGATTTGGGACAGCCAACACAACTTCCCCAAGGGAAAGTCCTTCCTGACCAACCAAGTGGCCTTCCATGATGGAGTGACGGCACCAGTAGACAAAGGAAGGGCTGCAGGTGTCATCTGTCTGGACTTGTGTAGGGCTTTTGACATGATCCCTTGTAACATTCTTCTCTCTAAATTGGTGAGAGATTAATTTGATGTGTGGATTGTTCAGTAGATAAGGAATTGATTGGACAGTTACATCAGCTTGGTGACATCAGTGGCAAGTGGGGGTCTGCCCTGAGACCCCCACTTGCCATTTAATACCTTCAACATTTAATATCTTCAACATTTAATATCTTCAACAATGTACCATAGACAGTACCATTAATATCTTCAACAATGACATAGACAGTAGGACTGAGTGCACCCTCAGCAGATTTGCAGATGGTACCAAGCTGAGTGGTGTGGTTGATGCACCTGAGGGCTGGGATATCGTCCAGAGGGATCAGAACAAGTAAAAGAAGCAGCCCATGGGAATCTCATGAGGTTCAACAAGACCAAGTACAAGGTGGTGCATCTGGGTCAGAGCAACCCCCAGTATCCACACAGTCTGGGGGGCAACAGATGGAGAGCAGCCCTGCCAAAATGACATGGGGATGCTGGTGGATGAGAGACTGGACATGAGCCAATAAAGTCTCTTTGCAGGTTGGAAAGCCAACCTCATCCTGGACTGCATTGAAAGCAGCATGAGCAGCAAATCAAGGGAGGTGTTTCTGCCCTTCTGCTCTGCTCTGCTCTGCTCTGCTCTGCTCTGCTCTGCTCTGCTCTGGAGGGACCCCATCCTGAGTGCTGCATCCAGCTCCGGGATCCTCAGGAAGGACATGGACCTGTTAGAGTAGGTCCACAGGAGGGTCAAAGAAGGCCAGGTTCTGGATTATCTCTCCTATGAAGACAGGCTGAGACAGCTGGAATTGTCCAGCCTTGAGAGGACTTATGGACTTGGGGAGACCTTATGGTGACCTTTCAGTGCTTAAAGTGTCCTACGAGAAAGATGGGGACAAACTTCTAGCAGAACTTGTTGAGGTACGGCAGTAGGTAATGACATTACATGAAAAGAAGATAGATCAGACAAGATATAAGGAAGAAATTTTTTATAGTTTATAGGATGATGAAACACTGAAACAAGATGTCCAGAGATGTGATGAATGTCTCATCTCTGGGAGCATTCAAGGTCAGACAAGACAAGACTCTGAGCAATCTGAAGTAGTTGAAGATGTCCCTGTTCATTGCAGTGGGGTTGAACTAAATGACCTTTTAAGGTCCCTTCTAACTCAAACTTTCCAGTGGTTCCACGTTTTTTTGATTCTAACTCCAGTGAGAGGATATTAGATGAAAAAAGTGAGAAATACACTCGTTTAAACCAAGCATCGATTTTTTACAAATGCATTGTCTGATCTTTGAGTAATCAAAAGTTCTGCTGTTTTCCTGAAATGCTCTTAATATTCTAGAAAAAAAAGCTAATTTTGACCAAAGAAATACCTGATTTTTTTTAATTACATGTTAATAAACAAATAAAATAATAATAAAAAGTATATACAGATCAAAAGAAATTATAAATATGCAGAATTCAGATGCTCAAGAGAACTTTTAGGCTGATTGCTGCAAATGGATTTGAGGTGGATGCTAGAAAGATAACTGGCTTTAAACTTTAAATTCTTGAAAAGCTTTATTACATACAAAAGGAACATTAAAAATTGATCATTTAAGAGTAAGGAAATGCTTTATTGGTTGTTGCTGTGGCATACCTAATTTTATCTTTGCATGCTAGCCTCTTGCACTCTAACTGATGTAAAAGTCCTATGGAAGAGATTATATGGAATTATGTAGTTGCTGACTGTATCATTTTGTACATGCACAGTACAATATAATTAAAGACATGGCATTTTAAAATTATTTGTTGGGAGGCATGAATTGAAACTAAATAGTATTATTTTAATATTGTTTAGTATTCAGTCATATTAATTCTATTTTATTAATTTTGCATTATGCATATGATGGCTTCTGATTTTGAAAAGGAAACAACAAAATTTTGTGTAGTTGTCTGCAAGATTTCTTTATGGCTTTTTATGGTATGCTGAACTTAAGCCCTTGAAAACTGAGCTACATGTCAGCTCTTAAGCCTGAGCCTTCCCATCCATTTTCATCAGAGATAATAGTCACTGGTTTTGACAGAAAAGGGTCCAGTTTTCCACCAAAGCACAGAGAGTTCCTCTTCCACGAGGAACATTACAGGGAAAATCTCTGAGGAATGGTTGCATGATGACCCAGGCATGGTTTGCCTTGTCTGAGGCGAGTCCTGCTTGTGGGGAGGTGAGAAGGGGGCTGCTGCCAATAAACAGGGCATGGCGTGGTACTACACCACCTGATGATTAGTTCTGAAGCAGCCTCCTTTTAATGTAAATGAAAAAAATGAATAATCTTTTTCCAAAGTTTATCAGCTTGTAAAATCTGAAACTTCCTCAGAAGGACATGAAGCTCCTAGCTGGGAAGTGTTCGTGCTGAGTAGTGGCAGTGTGATAAAAACAATGGAGGAATTTCCATTTTAGATTGAAAACTAATTATAACTAGTTTGAAAATTAGTTGCAAGACTACTTTTTTGAATTCTCTTTCCCATTTCCATCTTTTTTGTTTTGACAAATTAACTAGCTTAATTGAAAAGCCTAGTAATTACTAAAATACTTGCAGCTAGGAGAAACTCAGAAGTTGAGAAGAAAATTGGCATGATATTAAGGTAAAAAAAAGAGACTATCTTTTTGATGCTTCTCTCAATAGAATAAGTTAATTTTTTTCAATGTTTGAAAGATGTCAAATCTATCAAATAAGCCTGAAGAGAAAATGTAATGATGCCTGCTATGTTTTCTCAGTTACATCCTAATCCTGAGTTTCACTTGCAGGCCCTGGAAAGCGAGTTTGTATCATGTCAGCTTCATCAGTGGATTGACCTTATATTTGGCTACAAGCAACGAGGACCAGAAGCCGTGCGTGCACTCAACGTTTTCCACTACCTAACATATGAAGGCTCTGTGAACCTGGACAGTATCACTGATCCTGTCCTCAGGGAGGTAGGTGTTTGCTGTCATTTCATGCTAAAAACTTCTGTCATCTCACAAGAAATGGTACTTTTTCTATCTTTCACTGCTGAACAAAATGGATGGGTTTGACTTGATTCGGAATTTAGGCCCCAGGTGATTTCAGAAGCAAGTATGAAAAATCTAGCAATGAAACAAATGAACCTAATAGATTTAATATTCAGTTATGGTGTAGGAAATTACATTGCAATGTATATTCTTTAATATAGTGTCTGCTATGTTTTATAATTTACTTGTATTAAGTTCACTTAGTAGAACTGAAAAACTGGAAAAAAACCTGCATCGTAGTCATAGAGAACAAAAATCTAACCATTACAGTCAGTTGATGGTGAAAATGAGTCTGAGAAAGAATGTATTTTCTAGAGTGACTGCAGCAAATATTCAAATGATTTTTAACCACATACAGTATAATCAAATTGTTATCAAAAGAGAAAATGCTTTCTATTGTTTGTGCATTCAAGTACTTATGTTTATATATGCATATTAATGAAATATATATATATATATATACTTTTGGAATATATACAAGTGAGTGTTTTTAATTAATCAGTACATTTTAAAAGAAAATTGTTCTAGATATCCTGCTACATTTCCTTCCAGTGACTGTATTTGTTTTCACTAGGCCTAATAATTTTAATGAGGGTTTTCTAGTACCTGTTAATTTGCATGATGATTTTCTAGCAACATTCATTTGTTGGCTAAAACAATTGAAATTTGGTGGAAAGTGTGAGGAAGCAACAGCTGCTAGATGAGTACTGCTGTGATGAAGCCCTACACACAATCTTCCATTCCCCCAGATAGCTGCCATCTGCTGTATGCAAAACAGAAATAATGTACATTGCCAGGCAATGGGGTTTTGTTTGTTTGTTTGTTTCCAATCTTGCAGGCAGAAATCTACAGATTTCAGAAAGAAGTAGATTCCAGAAAGCATTCATTCATCTAACTAATGAGTTTTTTCATGGGGTTTTTTGTTTGTTTTTTTATTTGGTTTGGTTTTGGTTTGGTTTGATTTAAGGTTTTGGGATTTTTTTTTTTGTTTATTTGTTTGTTTTGTTTTTTTTTTTTTTTTACAAGTGGATTGCTGCATTCTGTTACATTTGGTGATTTTTTTAGGAGCAGAACTGAAAAACCATTCAGACCCCAGGCTTCCTAAAATTGGATTTTCACTCCATGCACTGTAAAGCTTAGATTTTCTAAACAAGTAATATTTTTTTAGTTTTAAGACTGGCCACAATTGCTTTGACTCCCCCAGCCTCAAACATTTCATGTTGACATCTGCATAATAATTTTCTGGATTCAAAACATTGAGCATGAGAAGAGTCAGGCTCTTCTGAGGTTTAAGAAGAAGCAATGTTTTTTTAAAGTATAAAGCAGGTGTCCAGCTCCATGGATACAAGGCATTTGCATGGCTTAGGGTCCTGATCTGCATGGGCAGACTTTTGTGTCTTGACTTAGGGTCTATTCCCCCGGGGCAGCTTGTAGGATTGAGGTCTATCTGTCTGTCTGTGCACCTTATCTAACATCTTATGACATGATGAGACTCTTCAGCTCTCCTGGGGCTCTGCTTGCTTGCATATCTTGTCATCAGAAATCTAAGAAAATTCATGGAGACATTTTTGTTCACTCACTTGTACATCTAACCCATGCCCTTTAAGTCAATAGCATGTAAACATCTTCTTAGGCAATTTACACTGTAAATTTCTAAAAGCACAACTTAATCTTCATTGCAACAAGTTATTTTTTTACATAAATTTCATTGATAGCAATGAGAACTAAAAATTACGAGAAAAAAATAAATCCTCATTATTTTTGTTATGCATAGACAGTAAAGTTGTAGGCGTCCATTTAAAAATAGTATACTTTTACTTCCAAGAGATCTCAGGATTGTTGATTTTTGGTTTGTCATCAGAAAGTTAAGAAATACTTTAAAATAATTTTTAATCAGAATTTACAGCACATGTTTAAATATAGATGGATTTAGACCTGCTTTCTATTTTCCTGGGATCTGTTTATGAAACTAGTGCACATTCTGTGGCCTATAATAAAGCATTTGACATCTTGATGATATAGAGGACCATGTATTTGATGGTCACGTTTCTGTTGTGAGTATATGTGATGGGGTTTTTGCTTTTTTATTGTTGTTCGATTTGTGCTTGTTTGGGTTTGTTTGACTTTATTCTGGCTTTTATTAAATATACCAGAAAATAAATTAAAAGCAAAAAGATATTTTAAAAGCCTCTGAAGACCCATTGTAAATACAGGAATTAAGGACAAGAACACCAGCGCCTTTAAAATCATGGTAAAAAGTGTTTTTCATATTTTACAGTGGTGGGTGGTGGTATCTGGCCTTTTAATTTAGAAACACTGCAATTTAGAATTAACTACACCCTGCAGTTATCCAGGAAAATGCATCTATCTCTTAGTATCCAAATTCTCTTGATGTTTATTTTGTAAATAAACTAAAATATTGTGGTCCTGTGTCACAGAAGATGGTAAATGTTCTTAATACATGGCTGTAAAATGAGCCAATCAATACAGCCTTATTGGCAGCAGCCATTATCAGGCCAGTGGGCTCAAGTATGGCACAAACTGTGGCCATAACTAATTTCATATTGAACTGAGTCCCAGGTGAATGTATCCAGTGAAATAAGTCTCCAAATAAAAAATACCCTCCCATTTAGTCTGAGCTGATTGAAAGACGTAATTTCAAAAGGTGGAAAGGATGGTCACAGCACTGTGACCTGTTTATGCTGTACCTTGGCCCTTTCACTTTCACCCTTTACTCGAGCACCTCACTTAACCGCTTAAAAAATATGTTCTTAGCTTTCTGTGAAAAATATTAAAGTTATTTCTGTAGTCATCCATCTACAGAAAAAAATTCAGCAGTGGAACAGCTGATCCCTGCGATTCCTTACATCTTTCTCATATGCTTTGGGAGCTCTCCAAGAAATCTCTGCTGTTTAGCATTGGAAAAATGGCCATCCTGTGTTGTTGTTCTTTGCAGATCTATTAAACAGCAGATTATTAATCTGATTTTCTTTCTTCATTTTCCATATAGAAAATTCCTACAGATAGGAACCACAATACTGGGACAGAGTTAAGTTTTAGATTACTTCAGTGTATGAAATCACATATACCTGCCCCTGGAAAACCTCTTTGGCAACTTAAGGTCTGCACTGGATAGGTAAAATAAACTAGTTTAATTTCAACATAATCAATTTTTTTTTTTCAAACAACTTCATCATTTCTAATACCACAAAATATAATTGGTCACGATAATTTACCTCAAGTTGTTACAAGGGCAACAGGAAAGTCCTGACTTACATGGCCCAAGGAATAAGAGTATAAAATTGAATTTCATGGTTTCAATCTTTTATGATTAGAAATGGGTAAATTCTGCAGTTCTATCAGCTGTAATGCTCTCTTAGTCACATATTGAAAAATGATTTTCATATTGTAATAAAGAGAAAAAAAATGTGTAACAAAATAAACATTTTCCAGGCCCAAAATCCTTCTTTTTTTTTTTTTTTCACTTAAACCTTTTTTAAAGTAAAAGCAGTGAGGTGGAAGCTTAAACTTGAACAGCTTAAAGATATTGATTCATTCTTACTTGACAGGTGGAATAATGGTTGCAGCACTAACCACAGCAATTACAGCATTAAAATGTCAAGAAATTAGAGGTCAGAATAACAGATAATTTTCTTCCTTTTGTCAGATTAAAAATTGACATTCTTTGACAGCACAGGATTTCTGGCTGAGAAAATTATGACAGCTTAACTCATCTTGTACTTGTAAGGCAGTAATTGATAATGAACTTTACCATGACAGTCTTCTCCTGTGGAGAAACATGACAGAACATCCCTGGTACAAAGCCTGTATCTCTTTTTAATATGTAAACAGTAGTTATATTGGACATTAGATGTTATTTGGAATTGTCTTTACTGTTAGTTTACATCATAATCCACATCCTTTTCCACAAGACAGACTTGGCTGACTTCAGGGAATTGATGCTGAGAATGCTAATATATAAAGAACAATATAGGAAATACAGTTTATTTATAGTGCTTTCATGTTGCAGCTCCACTTCTTTGGGAAAATATAGTTCTTCTCCTGGTTTCTCCCAGAATGTCTGTAGATTTTAGGAGCTCCTTTCTTCCCCAAACACATGGAAATGAGGGCACTCAAAAATCCATTGACTTCAAGTTAGGAACTTGGATGACACAAAGTGTTGTGGCTGAAAGGAAACAACACAGCTATACTGGTCATTAGAAAATGCAACAGATGAGACAAAACTAATTTTATTTATTAATACATTAATTTGATGCCTTGTAGATGAAAAACAAAATAATTTAGTGGAAAGCTTAGTGCATAAAAGGCTAATCACATGTAGTACTGTAAACACATCTAACTTGCAGAAAGGTACTATTTGGGGTTTTTTAATTGTTTTGGGTTTTTTTTTTAAATCATAGCCAGTTCTCTGTTTATTTTCTTTTTTTTCACTTTCACCTTGTTTGTTATTAGAAATATTTTGAAAAATCATTTCAGCTTTTGGTTTGCTTTGGACTTAAGGCTAACTTTGTATCATCCTTGTGCTGAGCTGCAAATCCAACTTAGCAGTGCAGTACAATGACTTTCCTGTGTCTGTTGCATCTTCACCATATGCTTGCACCTCCCCAGTCCAGCAGGAATTATTGCAAGAACGTAGTAAAGCAAGGCAGTGTGAACCTAGTGGGCTCAGATATTTTTCCTGAGCACCTGTCAAGATACCTGAGCATACTTGCAATGCACACAGCAAATTGAAAAATGATTAAAATTGCTAGTGTTTGACAGGCAGTTGCTGTGCCCATAAACTAATCCTAGTAGGACAGTTTTTCTGGCAGCTAACAGAGCATATGGCCTATGCAATATTTATTTCTTTGCTGATGACTTGATATTTAGCATATTTAAATAATTTGAGAAGTCATAATGATGCGGTAGTCTTGCAGTGCTTTCCAGCTTCCCTCATTTCTGGGTTATATTTTTCGTCTTTTATTTTCTTCTGTTATCTCTTTCTTTGATCTGACAGGAATAACAAAGCATCCCTCTGGATCTGCTATAGTGAAATATGCCCACAGGAAGCAGAGTAGATCACATCAGTTTTCACTTTTTTTTTTCCTCCTTTCTTTTTTTTCCCCCTCTTCTTGCTGAAACACTTTTTGCTACTACAGAGGGCTGACATGATAGGGCTGTCAAGACTCAGCAAGATAGATATATCTTTAACAAAGGGAGCTGGAGTGCTAGCCCTTCCCTGGTGACTGAACCTGGCAAATTTATGAGGAAAAAATTAACACACTATTCTAATAGCGCTATATAACACTTCCAAGGTAGCACCAGCCCTTGCCACCAAGTGCTTGTTCTTCCTTTCTCTCAGAGTTATTCATGTTTATTCTGATTTCATTTTTAACTTGTTAAGACCTTTTTCTTCTGGGAGCTGTTTCTTTGATGTGACAAGAATATCAAAACCACCCCAATGGATCTGCTTGATTGAATTGTACCCACAGCACTGGCCATTTAAATGTTCACTTGTATTTAACTGCCTCCATACAAGGAATGGTCTTTGCTTCCTTTCTGGGAGCAGCCCTATTTAACTGTGAATATGGATAGTGGTGAAATTAGTTGGAAGCTGCAGGCAGTATCAAATCTGCTTTTTTCAAAGTTAAGTTAAGGAATTCAAGGAAAAGGTATCATCAAAGTAGAAATTATTTTCCTGCATCCTAAGAGCTCTATTCTCTAAGAAATGTGTGTTGCATTCTATTGATTTTTGTCAAGAAATCTACTTCTTTTTCATCCCAAATAATTTTTTTCCTGGACACACAGAACAAAGATTTTTTTTCCAAATTAAACCAAATTTATACTAGTTTGGGGAAAAAAAGCCTTGATTATTTTGTACTATATTTGGCCTGTGTGTTTTATTGGATTAAGGGATTATCAACAGAATATTAATGAATTTTTTAAATGTTTCACAGCAGGAACATGTATGGACGTAATATAATAAGTTTCAGAGCTCTGTATCCTTCTCTAAATGGAACAGGGAGAGTTTTAATTTGCTGTCACTTTGTTATGATAACTCCCTGTAGATCAAGAAGCAAAACACAGGGACTTTTTGAGGGGAAGATATTTATTTTTGTAGGTAAAGATTCCTGCAGAAGACACAGAATATAGGAAAATACAGATTCTATTAAATCAGAATATTCAATAAGGAATTAATATAAATTGCATGAGGTCAGTTACTACACAGTAATTGCCCAATGTATAGGCTTCTACTTGGATATTAATGTATGCACTTCCATATGTTTGTTGTTCAGAGGAAAGGGCTTTCAGAAGGTGTTTTCTTCAGAATTACCAAAACATTTTAATTATGCATCCAGTTTGACTATGAAATTAATTTTTGGGAGGACCTACCCTACGTAACACAAGCCATTTATGACAAGAAGTCAAAAATCATATTCTGATGCATAGGACTCCAATTTAAAAATATCATTCTACCATTGCTTAAAACAATTATCTACAGTTAGAACAATGATTGATCATGATATCTCCAGTTAGTGAATGTATTACAGATGAGAGATAATCAGTACTTCAAAGAATCCATGATAATCTGAATTCATGACCATTCCTGGATCATATTATTACATTTTTATGGGAATTCAGAACCTTTTCAGATTTAAGAAAAGTCTCTTAAAGTAAAACAAGTGGTGTTTGTTTGTGGCATACAGGTGAGGTTTTTGTCCAAAATTGCCCGTTAGGAGGTTTGGGATTTGTTTATTTTTATTGTACTTGTGAACAAAATGCTCTTTATCCAGGCAGAGCTAAGCACTGCCAGTCCAAGAGCACCACCAGCTTTACACAGAGCATTCAAACAGAAGAGCTGATGGTAACTCACTAAGCTGATGAGACTTGAATCAGCCTATTTATTACATATTTCCAGTCATTCATTCATCTATACTGCAGTGAGTTTGTAAATAACCCATATTCCAGACAAATACCTTCTAATACTTCAGCCTACCTGAAGTATTATTTGGAATAAATTGTTTTGCCCATTCTCATCTACTAATTTGCCCATTAGAAATTCCATGTGCATTTCAAACCCTGGAGTCTTACCCAAGCTGAGTTTAATGTTTTGCTGATATGGAAAGAACATTAACCACAATTGCTCTCTTTTATTGCAGAAATATATAAAATATAGGTCTTGTGCATGAAAATTTCTTCTTTATTGTCTGGGGTTTTTTTGTTGTTTTTCTCCATATGGATGACAGGTACCAATTATTGATTTTTAAAATTAGCAACAAGCATTTTCACATACACTTAAAGTAATATTTTATGCAGGGGAGAGAGATGTGAAAATAACTGCAGCCAATTGTAACAGAAATAGCTGGAAGGGGCTTCTTTTTCCTATTAGCACAGATTTCAGTTGTATTATGCTGTCATTACCTCAGCATAAATTAACCATTATTCAAAACATTTCCCACAGAGTAGTTTATTGGAACAGATATTACACAGTCTAAGTATCTAGCCATTCACTTAGAAAGATGCAAAGCTGAGCTTTCTAAATGTTTTAAACATATTGATAATGTGCCTCTTTAATGCCATTTTGAAGCCTGTATACAGTATATCTATATTATTGTTTTCAATTTATGTCAAGAACAAAGTGAAGTTTTGAAGAATGTGTTCTGGGAAATAATCCAAACAAAATTATTTCTTTATAAACTAAACCCTACAAATAACTGAGAACATTTATTTTGAATGTAACAGTATAACCTTGTTCCAAAACTGAAATTCTAATATACACTGAAACCTGATGAAAACTATACGTGACACCTTTCAGTATGTACGTTTTACCTATTCCCCATCAGTCCTTTTTCAGATGTGAGTTTTGAAGGTTTGCCTGTTCTCTGAAATAGATCTTATGTCCAGCAGTGGATAAATTGAAGGCTGGCAGATGGCTGGAACCTCATCATAAGCACAATTTGTAGTAAAGAGTATGGGCTTTCAAAATCTCAGTGCACCTTCTTAAGGTGGGAACAAGTCAGATGATTTGTGATAGAAAGACGGAGCTGAGAGCAAAGAAATAAGCCTGCAATTACTTTCTGCTCAGATGAAAAATGAAGCCACTAATGTTATATTGCCACATTCTTTACTTTGTTTTATTTCATTAACAAGAAAAGATTTTATTCAAGGGGTTTGAGATTTCTTTTTGTCAAAGCAGAAGTAGAACGTGAAGTCGCATTTTTCATTTTCTATAGTTATATGTTTATAAAACAAGAATAAAATACACATACTAGATACTGTGGTTTTCTGAGCCTGTTTTGCTTTCTAAGCATTAAAAATGTCTTCAGTCATCATGTTTTATTTCAATAATAAACCAGAAGAAAAAAACATCACAGCTAAAATGCATTCTTTGATGATTAAGTACCCTTTCCTCTTTTATTACAGGCCAGCTTTCAGAAGGCCTGTTCTGCTCTTTACTTCCCTGTTTTTCCTCATTTTCTTTTGTGTTTTCCTGAAGGGGAAGTTCTTAATTGTAAAAATAAGTGGAGATAAATATAATGTCTCTGCACTGAAACATGTGTAAGTCGTTCTTCTGGCAGCAAAGGTCACTAATTATTTGAGGTATTAATAACATCTATTTTCCATAACAATTATATTCTCTAGATTTAATCCTATACCTTCATTTATTTACTTCCACATAAAAGATGTCAGTGTCCCTGCAGTTCAAAGGACTACTTCCTTATGATTGTCTGAATTCTTTTCAGCTACTGGCAAAATTGCTGCAGGATATGAACAGTTGCTAATGGAGCCCCTTTCTTTCAAGTTTTGGTTGAACTTCCTCTTGGTGTGTAATTTTCTATGTGGGTTTACCAAAAAGATCTCAGAGAGCTCAGGAAGAGCATACTAGTGATGAGAGTAGAAGGACTGACTTAGGGACAGGATTTCAAGAGCTTGACAGAGAATAAGAGTCAAAGCAGATGTGTGGCAGAAAGGCAGGAATATGGAGAGTTACTCATGCCAGTGTATATAGGGATATTGTTAGGTCTGGTGCCAGATTAATTAGCATTTACAGGGTCAAATTTGGATATGAAAGTTTAGATGTAATTGCAGAAATTTCCAGAGGTCTATAGGTTATAATTTGACTGTACGGATCTCATAAGAGATATTGTAGAAGCCTCATTAAATGGATCACCTTAAACTAGAATGAGCAAACACTGTGAAAAAGAATTTTTAGGAAGAATGTACAGTGTGGGAAGATGGAAAAATTTGGGCTTTTTCACCTGGATCTTTTATTTTGTTATGTTTCTTTATGGTGATAGCTTCAAGCACAGCATGAAAACAACTGCGTTGTAAGTAACTGCATTAATCTGTGCCTCGCTTGACTACATTAACTTCCTTTCTGTGCTACTGTGATTTTTTCTGTTTTAATTCAGGAATATATTTTAAAAATTTTAATTTCTGAAAAATTAATGTAGAATTTGGTTCTGGGGGGCATTTTTAATTGATACATTATGGATGAAAATTTTTCCAGACAGCCAGGTCTTTGGAGCCCTTCAGTGTTTAAGACCCTGTGTGAGTAGCTGATGCTTTGATGATTTAAGTAGACCAAAGTCTATGGGCTTAAAATTTGTGGTCAGTAGGTGTCCTGAGCATCGACCATGTATAGATTGCTATACAGCAAACATATACAGTTCTTGCAACCAAAACCAGTTGCATGTAATTGACCCCAAGTCACAAAAATTAAATATTGTCCTAAAGACTCACAGTCCTTTATTTATTTTTTACATTGCCAAATTTATCTGGGGGTAACACAAAATGTGTAGTAGTTTTACAGAATAGAATGCAAGCATATGTGTATTTCCTAGGACAGAAGGAGGAGAGTATAGTGGAGGGAAATGTAACTGAAGTGGAAGAAGAGTAAGGAAAAACTTGGGACTTTTTCTTATAAAAAGGATAAAGTCAGTTTATGGACAGAAAAATCATGGAAGAGGTGGAATTATTGATGTATTTTTGTTCTTTAAAAAATCATTCCCTCCCAAACTAGGCTGTCATTGCAGAAACTTTACATGCAATTTTTATTTATTTTTTAAAGGTTTAATTTTTAATTTTTAGAGGCTCCCAATTTAGGTGTTAAAATAAAAAGCATAGTTAAAATTATCTGTAAGCATGCACTGTGAAAACTCTGTCACAAAAAAAATTAATTAGAAAAAATGGATGAAATTTCAGAGTTTCAGTAAAAACTCCTACTGGTATTACTGTTGCCACTTTATGAATAGGATGCCTATGCTTAAAGGACTCTGTACTACTGAAAATTACTATTAAAAACATATAGTGTCTAAAACAAAATAAAAGATGAGGAGACCTGATAAATAGAATTAAACCTGATGAGGTCACAAAACAATTTACTCTTCTATCTGTACAGAGTGAAATTTTGCAGTGTGCAAGAGGCAGTACACTATTTGGATGACATAAGCATCTCCGAAAACCATGGGAAATAGCCCAATACTACTTCCTTGGCTTTGATCCCCATTACTCCCTAAGGATTTAACAAGTCTGGGGTGCTTGTATTTTATCCTCATCCTGGTTAGCTTTTCCTTTTTTTCTGGCAGCAGTGTGGGAAGCTGCAAGCCAAACTCTTTCTGCTTCTGTGACCATTCATGGCTCATGAAGTAGACATCCATCTTGAAAGTCAGGGATCCTTCAGTATTATTCAATCCCAGCATTTCCTCAAAAATACCACAGTTTTTTTCACTTGCTGCATTGGCCTGTTGAAAGCTGTGAGTGGAGGTTAGGCTGACTGCTTTTTCTTTCCAGACCAGGTTGTGAAACACGGACAAAGATGCTCAGTTTTGCTGTTTTGTCCAGACTGCAGTTTGCTTCATGTATTTTTCCCCAGGAGATCTTCATGAACAGCAGAAGTTTCTTTCTTCTGCCTCAGGGGAGAGGAAAATAACAAGAAATTTTTCACAAGTACCTTCTCTCTTTTTGTAGCTTCTTTACTCCTGCACAGGATCTGGAGCTTTATTATTGTAGGACTATGAATGTGTAATATCAGTCTTCATTTCCACAGAATAACTAGGTTCTGCTTTCAGCTCAGCATTCTGGTCAGTAGAAATGATCATGGATCAGTGATGTGTGAGTTTAAGATGTTTTAAAAATTATTTTTAAATACTAGAACCAAAAGCAGTATCAAGTTTTGTCCAGATTAAAGCCTTGCATGTGCCATAGTGTTTAACTGGACAGGTCAGGATGAGAAGCCTCTCTGTCTGAAAATAAATAATAATGAGGGATGAAGGAAAGAAATGGAATTGTATGGGAAGGTGGGCATTTACAGAACTCCTGTCTTCTTGAGGGAGGGAGTAGGATAAGACAAATGAACAATAAAGAGAGGAAAAGTATAGAATAGACATTTGGAGCCTTTGTCGAGGAGGAAAAGGAGGAAGAGAAAGGGTTAGAAAGGCAGTCATTGGGAGCCTTCTAGAAATGAGGGGATTACCATAGGAACAGACAACTCTTGGTGTGGTTAATGGAGAGAAATTATATTTGTGGCCTTCCCAAAACTTCATGGGATTTTTTTAGTCTTGACCTGTGGCACTTATTTTTTAATTATTTAATTGAGATATTGCATAGGATAATCTAGTTAGGCATTTCTAAACAAAAAAGGAGGCTTTATTTTACATACTTTTGACTTGTAAAATTTAGCAGACTTTTAAATGCAGTTGATGGTGTATTGAAAAGTACTACTAGCAATTTTTAGCCTGGCACAGCTGGAACTTCAGTCTCTCTTGCTGTAACACGCTGCCTTTTACATGTGGAAACAATTGTAGCATCCCAGACAGAAGCAGTGGTTTTGTACTTTTTTTAAGTGCCTGTAAATTTTAGTGACTGCGAACCAGAGGATGATAACTAGAGTTAACTTTTTTTTTTTTTTTTTAAATTATTCTTTTGCTTTTTTTTTTGTAGAATTTGAAGATCTGTAGTGGTTCCAGTGAGAAGAGAACCTGTATTTAAAAATTCAGAAGACTTTTTATTTCTTACTCAAGAAAATGTAACGAATTTATCTTTGCTTTAGAAATAACCATTACCAGAGGTAGTGCACTTAGAATCCCAGGAGCCTTTGTAAAAAGCAATGTGTGTTTCATGAGTTTCCTCTGTTTAAAAAAATAAAACCCAACAGACAACCATCCCAAAGATCTAAAAATGTGAATTAAGATTTCATCATCCTGGCTTGTATTTCATATGCAAAAGAGAAAAATAAATTAGTTAAAGGATGACATAATGGAAACATTTGGCTTAAAAGCAAAGACTCCTGAGTAGGAATGACAAGAAATATGTAAAAGCTAAGACTGTAATGGTAGAATTTTTTTTTAAAGAAAAAGACAGATGCCAGCAAGAATAGCTTCTAAAGGAGTATAAGTAACAAGAAAAGCTTGAGTTTCCTGAAATTTTAAACCAGCACTGTAAACGCAAGAAGAAAGCAACAGTTTGGGCAGATGAACTGAACATCATGTTCACTCTGAACATGATGTTCAGAGTCAGATCTTGCTAAGGCCTGAGAGCGAGGACTTTTTCTTAGCTACAGGAGTTATACAATGGGAGGCTCATTGAGGAAATGCATCTGGTTTGGTTCCGTTTGGTTCGGTTTGCAAATACAAACTAGGACAACTCTGCAATTTTGTATGTTGCAATGCTTTTATTACCATCACATAAAGCAGTAACAGAAAAGAGTAGTATGAAAAGGGAAATTCCATATTGCAGGTGTACGTTTTAGTAATTTGCATTGCAGAATCAAGATGTCAAAGAGAAGTTTGTTCCATAGACCTAAACACTAGATGGGAAAGATCATCTAGGCTGGCCTCTTACCCAACAAATCACATAGAGCTTTTGCCCATTTACCTTTTTGAATCTCACCATCAGGGTTGGCGTCTGAATAATGAAGAGGACATGGAAGCATTTCCTTATATAAGTAGAGTTTAGGTGATAAGAAATTATTTCAAGAAGTCACCTTAAATATTTATAATCCAAAAACAACAGCAATTTTTTTTTGTTTTAAAAGAAATTAATTAAGGTCTTTGGAAAAGGTGAAATTGTTTTTCAAATTGAGAGGAATCCTTGTTACTGGGGTTGCTCATTAGGTGCTTATTGAGAAATTATTTAAGGGCAATTTTCAGTATCTAAAAATAAAAAATCCGGATTGCTTAGGTTTCAAAACCTTAACTATATGTTCTCAAGTTGCATATTTGATGAATTACTGGATCATGCTATTATATCTCTTAGAAATTAATTTACAGTAAAACATTTTTTAATAATTGTGCTCAGTGACTTAATGATCAAAGAAAGCAACATTATGTTTTACAAACTTAATACAGATTTGAAAGAATGATGACAGAGCAATGATTTCATTTGGCATGACATCAATGGACACAAGAGTTTCAGTAAATGTTACCAATCTATACGGGACAGAAATAATTACAAACATGAACATAAGAAATTCAGTGGTTCAACTGAAGACAATAATGGCATGAAATGAGAATAATAAAATGTTTTTTATGTGGTGGATGACCTCATTACTTTCTAAAGCTACCTGAGGAGGGAGTGGAGAGGGAGATGCTGAACACTTCCCTCTATATTCAGGGACACAGGAAAATTGTTCAAAGTCTATACTTCACATTAGGAAGCTTTTCTTTACTGAGTATATGGTCAACCACTGGAACAGACTTCCTAGAGAGGTGACCTGTGCCTGAGGCCTCTCAGTGTTTAAGAGGCATTTGTATGATGCCCTTAACAACATTCTTTATCTTTTGGTCAGCCCTGAAGTGGTCAGGCAGTTGGACAAGATGATTGTTGTAGGTACATTCCAGCTGAAATACTCAAGTCTATACAAAAAAGACAAAAAAAAAAACTTGAATGTATTTTTAAAAAAAAATATATAAAGAAATATATATTAATTTCTTCAGTTCTGGGATATGTTTAGAGTTTTTCACAGCATGAACTCTATGAGCAAAAGGATGCTTCCTACTTGCCTTTGTATACAGGCAAACAGCATGGAAGAAAAGGCAGTGGAATTGTTTGCCATGGACTGTGAGCAACTCCCACATTTGAAAAAGTTACAAGAGCTGTAAAAAGAATGTGATGAAATGAGCAGTGTGGCCTGAGAAGCCTCAATAACAACTCAGACCTTGTCAGAGGAATTTGGAGTCAAATCTTTTTGCTTAAGAGTAGAACAGATTTTTTTAGGTTTTAGTGTAATATAATGGGAGAATTTTGTTATATCAGTGCTAAATTCCTTCATTCTGGGCAGAGTTGGAAGGGACAAGAACGAGAAAAAATATATGATTTTTCTTTTCCTTCTGGTATAGTTAGGAAGGGAGGGGAGCACTTAATTCCTTGATATCAGCCCTTTTCAGCCTAAGGAAGTTCTCCACAATTTTCAGGGGAATGGAAGCATTTGTACTCAGGCAAGTGTGAATTTTACTGGTGAGAGAATGCATGAAAGAGTAAGGAACACTTTTAGCTAAACCTGTCCTGCCTGCAGGATATTCGTCTTTATGGTATTCTTGCTTCATCTGCTCTGTTTTTGTTTGTGAGATGTATTGAATTTATTTTCCACTTGCAGTCCATTAACCAAATGCTTGCTTCAGCTGGAAGTGTTTAAAATATTTTTTTATCATGAGGATCATATTGGAGTACCAGGGCCAAGGATGAGAGGGAGCTATAAAGGTGAAAGAGGGGAGAACTAGGTAGCACAATTAGCAGCTTCATGAGGTAAATGTGAGAGGTAGTAGGCAGCACTGCCTGAGACAGACAAGATCACCAATGTGACTCATGCCTGTAAAGAGAATAGGAGATCTCACCTTTCACATTCTCATTCCTTTCATAGCACTCTCTCCTTTCACAGGGGAATGAAGAAGTTCAGGGGTGGAGAGCTCTGGGGGAAGCTGAAGGTCAGCTTTGAGCTGTTGGTGTTCTGCTAGGGAGGCATTTAATTGCACACAGGATCCAGTGAGATACCTCCTGTGAGGGGAACGAGCTTAAGGATGCCCCTTCTCCATTGTTAAATTAATAAAGTGGTGACCTGTGGAGAAAATCCATTTCAGTGCCCATCTTTCAGTCCCTTGAGTATCCTGATTAAATAAGTGACTGTATTGAAGCCTCCAGAGCAGTTGAGTCATTGCTTGTGTTTAAACTACAGCACTCTTTTCCTCCAAACATACAGTAATAAAATGGAATTCAATACTCTTAATCAACTTATCAAAAATCCTGAAGATACTGGTGCTGCTTAACATCTGTAGATGCACAGAAAAAAGCAATATCTCACACCACTGGTACAAAACAAAAACACTTCCAGCTGTTTATGTTGGCCACGAAAGGGCTGTCAATCTTATTTGCTCTGAAGAAGACAGTGCTTGGGGCTGCTGAGTGTGCTGGCTGCACAGGAGGGAGAGTACATAAAGGATTCCTATGTTTACTTGGATGCAGAAATGAAATAAACTTTCAGGAACAGCAGTGCTGGATGACTATTGCTGTGGTGCATATTTCTCTAATGCCTACAGATTTTCACTTTTCCTTGGACTCAGTCCCCATGCACAGGGGAAAATGGGTTATGGAAAAACTTCAGTGTGGGAACAAGGAATAAAACACATCAGGATTATGGGAATTAGTAGTAAGAAGCCTGAACATGTTAAAATAAAAAGCAATAAAAAAGAGAGGAAGATAAAAATTTTAGAAAGTTTACTGATCATTGTGGTGATCAGAGAAGATTAATAAAACAAGAGTACTTCACATAAGAATAAAAATTGTCCATCTGCAGTGCACTCTGATTTTCAGGAATTTCTTTCTTCCCTTCATAATTTATAGTGAAAGTGCTCATGCTTTTATGTTTCTTGCGTTAGGTAAATCACCAGGCATCTCTCTCAGAAAAGGGGATTTTACAAATGAAACAGACTGTTAATATCTTCCTTGGTGATTTTATCTGCATTTCTAAAGAACCTTTTTAGAGAAAAAGAATGTTAAAAATAAACTGCTTCATGGCTTACCCTTTTTGCAGAGATGTGTCAGTAAGCAAACAAAACCTTAATTTCTGTGAAATTTCAAATGAGTGAAATTCCAGCATTTGCATTTAGATTAGGACTGTGCCTCTGAAATGAATATGCCAACCAGCCCTATTTGCCATGCTTTCCTTCAAGCTGCAGAGCAGCTTTGGAGTGTGTGAATTGTCTCCGAAGCCACAGAAGCTGAGTGTTCCAGGAGTGCAGCTGGCAGAGCTCAGTCACTGTTGGGGTCTGCAGCCCCTGGTGGAGCCAGCCTGGTGGGAAAACCCTGCTGTGGACATGTATTCAGCAGGGCTTCTCAAGAGGAACATGGCTTCTTCTCCCTGGGATACAGAGATGATCTCGTGCTCTAGTCTCATTGCTCTTCTCTTCCGTCTGCTTGCTCTCTCTTCTCTTATCTCTTTCTTCTCTTCTCTCTCTTCTCTTCTCTTCATCTTCTCTTCTCTTGCTCTTCTCTTCTCTTCTCTTCTCTTCTCTTCTCTTCTCTTCTCTTCTCTTCTCTTCTCTTCTCTTCTCTTCTCTCCGACCCTCTCCGACCCTCTCCGACCCTCTCCGACCCTCTCCGACCCTCTCCGACCCTCTCCGACCCTCTCCGACCCTCTCCTCTCCGACCCTCTCCTCTCCGACCCTCTCCTCTCCTCTCCTCTCCGACCCTCTCCTCTCCGACCCTCTCCGACCCTCTCCTCTCCGTGCACTCCTTTGCTGTACATCTCTGTTTCTGTTGTTTCACTTCTTCCTAGTAGAGGCGTTGCCTTTGACCACGAAAAGTAATTCTTACCCCTAAAGAAACAGAGTGCATGGATTATTTAGTAACATGCTTGTATTTATTTCAATTAGAATTAAGAAATAAACCCCCATAATTCAGTAGACTGAATAATGTGCAAAGCAGATGTATTGAACTCTTCATTCCATGGGAAACTGACACTAAGGCCTCACCGTTCAGGGTGCAGGGCAGCATCCCAGTGTCCTTGTGAATGTGCAGTCGACCCTTAAGCATAAAAATTGGAAACCAATAAATTACTTTCTTTGAGCAAAAAACATTGAGGATATTGATCATTGTGTTATTAATAAGATTTGGTTCTCTGATACATTGATTTATTGATCAAAATGTATGCAAATATATAATAGATATGTATTTATATTATCTTTAAACTACAGTTATTAAATCCTATGAAGTCAAGTTTTGTTTGAGTGTATAAATTAGCTTGTGTGAGATTGACTAATTTTAAACTTGGAATTGCCAGCAAGTTTGCAGATTTTTTTCCCTCATTCTGACCTACTGTTATCAAATAATATGCTAAGAGCCATTTTATTTTTCTGAATACATGATCATATCCTAACAGATACTCCCTGAAGTGTCTGGAGTACAAATCTCATTTTATGTGTATTAAAAACAGTAGGGAATCTCAAATCAGCTCACTAAATAGCTTTTCTGCAACACCTTATTGAGGAAGAGAAAACTAATATAATTGCCATTTTGCTGTTCTGAAAGCTTTAAATTTGGCAGCCACTGAATTCCAAGCTCATATTGTTTCTGCATGAAGGCCATTTGAAGGTGAAATGAGAATAAACTTGATTTTATTAAAATTTGTATTAAATTGAATAGAAAGTGTGTCTCGGGGAGTGGTACTGCACTTTGCACACAATACTCAAGATCTGATGGGAGAAAAGGAATAGATTGGTTAGAATGAAATGTTTAAGACCACTAAACAAATCTAAAGTTTGATGATTTACAGCTCAAGAAAAACTGGTGTACACTTACCGGCTTCCAGATTAGCTTAGATACAGCCAGACTTCTCTTGTAAACAAATCAATGTATTACATTATTATTCACAGATCTTTTTTGTACCTGCTTTTCATTTTGTGTCAAGTTATCTGATAGGAGGCAGCGTTAGGAATACCCTTGGGCAGTCACTTTATCTCTGTGTGCTCATGTTTATCTTCTGTGTTATGTTTGGATGAGGTTTTTCTGTCCTTTGTGAGAGCTGTGAGCTCCAGAGAGCAATACCAGCTGTAGCTGTGCACAGCAGTGGTGGTGTGCAGACTGTGGTGCAGTGGCAGTGCAGTAGCTGTGTTATGGGTATTTCTTAATCAACATTGTTCAGTTTCTTTAATGCTTCTAAGTGTCAGTTTTGCAAATGGTATTTTGACTGAAAAGGATAATATTACTATCTATGGGGTGGGGGACAGGCAGTTGTCTTGTAAATGCAAGCCAACAAAAATATTCAATATTCCCTGAACATCAAGGTCTTCATTCTGTATTTGTTCTGGTTACAAAAGGACTTGACATTAACTAAAATGTTTTAAAATTATGGGATTGTAGAGTATGTGAGCATTTACCAGCACATCTTGAGCTGTAAAATAACAGCTGCTTTTGGTAATTGCATTTTGAGTGTCCATTTCTCATAATCTGAAAAATTCATGTGAGTTTGTTATTTTATTCTGCTTCTCTTTTTCCTCCTCTATTGCCTCCATAAATCTACTTGAACTGAGAGGGAAAGCCAGCAATATTTATTTGTGTGGAATTTACAGACAAGCAATCAGAATTTGCCAAGCCCGGACAACATGAAAGTAAATGTGTAAATTAGAACTGGACAGCATTGAAAAAAAAATTAATAATTCATTTCAGTGCTCCTGTGAGAGAACATAAGTATCATTTAAGGGATCACTTTAAAGGGTAGGAGAAGAAGATCTGGGGTTTTTTCATTATTGCTGCCAAATACAATTCACACTCCTATTTCAACACAGAATTCTTTCAAAAATTAGAATTAAATTAACCTTGATAATTATTTGAAAAAAAACCCTGAAAAATGGAAATTAATTTTCTGAAAATATCAACATATATATGTGGGAGTATATATTACACTGATATTGTTAATATTAGTATTTGTAATTTTGAAAAAGAAATTCACAAATAAGTATGATTCCTTTCCCTTCTGGTAAATCAGTTCTGAAGTACTGAATGCAATAGAAAATACAATTTTTATGTGACTTGAAGTGAATCTTGTATTCCTGTGTAAAAAAAAGTCTTCATGAGTGAAGATATTTACACACTGTGCTAAGAGATACTGCTTGTAAGGTACATAGGGATAGCTGCTGTGTGGACATATACACACATATACACATATGCCCACACAAATTCGTTGTTTTTTTTTAAATCATCTGTGATTTTGAATTACTTCACCATTAAATGATGTTAATAAAACCTGAGATGCTCACAAGTTCCCAAGAAAGAGTCTGTGCCTTGGAGGCTGAAGTTCACTCTGAATTAGTCAACAACCAGAAATCACCTGTACCGATATAATTACAGCATCAAATGTGCTGGGGCTACAATTCAAAGTCCTTCAGCTGCTTGACTGGACTTTGCATTTAGTTTCTTTTTCAGCAAATGTTTGTTTGTGGTATTCCATTATATACCTGTCAGTCCAGGGCATTAAGAGTGGTGGACATCACTGACCTGTTAGGAAATCTCTCTCTGACATGTGTTGTTACATTTATGTTGTGAAGGGAAGGAAAGCACAGGTTGACTTGTAAGAATGACAAAATATGTGCCTTAAAAGGATTCTTCTGTATCCTGAAGTATTTGTGGTGCTTCTCACTGTTTTATGTCTGAAGGAAATATCAAAATTTACCAAGATAGTAATGGTTTTGGTGGGTTTTTAAGTTAATTCTCTATAGCCAATGAAAAATTCATAAAGCTCACAAGAAAAATATTAAGGGTCAGCAGTTCAGGCAACAGTATATATATAGGTGCATAATGCACTGTGCATTTCAAAATCTGACAGTTTAGTTTTCTATGAATGCTTTATTCTCAATTTTACAAGGTCAAATAAAATAATACCTGTCTGAAAAATAAGGAGTATTCTCTAACAGTATTGTTTCTACTAGTAGCAATCTTTTGTCAAAGTTTTTAAGAATATATCTTAGATATAGTTTTGTTTGAATTGACTCTTTGAGTAGCAGAAGCATTTCAGTATATGTGCTGTATTCTATTACCCATAGAATTAGTCAAGATTTATTCTGAAATTAGACTTGTCCTAAAGAATGTGTTTAAATTGCAAATTTTTCATTTCTAACCCATGAAGCCTGAAAGCCCACGAAAAAATGCAATAAAATTAAGGATAAAATAAATATTCAGTGAATGTATGCAAATTGGAAAGAAAGATTTCTACATTAGTCTTACTGTGCCTGACAAGGTTCATTTCTGGCATTTTTTTGTTTTCATCTACTAATGTTGAAATACTACTTTTTTATTATTATATTTAATACATAAATTTTATTTCTCAGTTTTCTTTTCTTTCCCCCCCATTTAAGATTCCAGAGGCCTATTTTATTAGAGACCCTCATACTTTCCTCCTTACAAAGGACTTTATTAAGGTATATATGTTCTTTTTAGCACAAAAAACCCAAAAGCTCTCTCAAGACCCGAACTGCATGTCCTCCCAGGTTAACATTTTCACATACAATGCCAGTTACTGGGGATGAGAATGGTTAGTTGGTTAACTGAAGCATGCTTGAAAGGAGAAGCAAAGCTTGTCTACAAAATACTAACACTTGGATGAGTCTGCAGCCTGGGAGGAGAGCACCGGGTGAATTTTCTGGACTTTTTTCATGGCTGACTTGGGATATGCCTGCATTGTCACACAGTGTGTTGACCTCCCTCCTTGATGCATATTGCTCCTGACAGTCCCTCTCCTTTGCCCGCAGGCCATGGAGGCGCAGATACAGAACTTTGGACAGACGCCATCGCAGTTGCTCATTGAGCCCCATCCACCTCGGAGCTCTGCCATGCACCTGGTGAGACATGACTGCTGGCTGGGAATGCATTCCCTTTGAACCTTAGGGTCCCTTGTAGGTCATAAAGTACTCATTAAAGCAACGCTTTGGATGCCCCCCATTGCCCATGCAGCCATACTTGCTTTGGGTAGCAACAAATCACAGGGATCTAGCAGAGCAAGGTGGAGGTGTGACTGGCTTTAGCTCCAGACAGTCCTGGATTTTCCTTACTAATATGGTATAAGAAGGCCCCATCTTAAAAAATATAAACTTGATGAATACATATTTGCATTCTTGTTTCTGCAAGTGGTGGGAACGACTGCAGGCTTTCCTTAGAGTGAGTGTGTTGTGTTGTTTTAAAGGATGCATTGTTAGGGGCTGATTTATGAACAATGTCTGCTTGACAAAAATGAAGTATTGGAGTTCAAATTGTGCTGGAATCCTCCCACCCATTCCCTCGGCAGAATGAAATGTATATTTTGAGTTTCAATTCAGAGTCCAAAATTCATTTCCATCACATTCTTCTCTATCCTTCTCACAAAGAATCATATTAAATAGCCAGACTGAGCAAGACAGATTTCTGTGCCCTGGGTGCCTTTGATGAAATGCTTAGAGCTAGATTTTTCATAAGCTTTGTAAATCAACAGTAATACATGCAGTAGTTTCAGTCATTTTATCTATCTATTAAGAAATCTCTTATGTAGCTGTGAAAGTGGAAATTGATCTGGAAGTGTTTGTTGTATTATTTTAAGTGTGTACAAGTCAATCTTAGATAATATTGATTTTATGTTCCTAAGATATAGATAATATATTTTTAATAATTCAGGGTGATAAGCAGAAATGAATATTAGACCTTTTAGACATAGCTCATTTTGTTACAACAGTGGCTGGAAAAAAACTCCTTAAAACCAGTACTCAATAGCTATCCTTGTCCACGTACAAACAATTGTGTCATTTGCAGAATTATGGAACAGGCTTAGGTTGTTATAACCTTATTAGGTTACAGAGTCCTTAATGAGCATATGCATTACTTACAATTAAATTGTCTGTATTTGGAAGTGGTGTATTTTCATATGAGGAATTCATTAAGAAAAATATCTGTGCATTTTTGATTCACTATTGAAATTTATTTTTCGACTATTGTAGCTTAGATAATGAATATTTATTACGTATTAGTTGATTAACTCATTAAGACATATCTCTATGAATATTAACTACTTAATAATTTTACTGTGTGCTAATTAATGTTAATGGTAATTTTGTACCCTAAAATGATAACCCTTACCATACCTATTCTCTATTTATCCTCGTGTAATGTTCCAATAATAGCTTGTGATCTTACTCTCCTCCATCAGTAGAGTAGATGCACAGGTAATGTTGTTTTCCCTGTATGTGCACATGCTTGCCTGCTCTTTTTTAACCTCGTTTTCCCTCAGACCTCCTCACTAATTGTGTTATCCCTTCTGTTTTCTTCTGCTCTCTTCTCCTTTCTACTCAACAGTGTTTCCTTCCACAGAGCCCCCTCATGTTTAAAGATCAGATGCAGCAGGATGTCATCATGGTGCTGAAGTTCCCATCCAATTCCCCTGTCACACACGTGGCAGCCAACACGCTGCCCCACCTGACCATCCCCGCCGTGGTGACGGTCACTTGCAGCAGGCTCTTTGCGGTCAATCGGTGGCACAACACAGTAGGTGGGTCCTCAAAGGCACACTTCATTCAAACTTGGAGTCCTTAACAACGCACCTTTCATTCTGAGTGCAATCTAGCTCACTCACCTGCCTGTGCACCAAAATGTACTGTTTCTTCTGGTGTCTGTCAAATAATCACAGCTTCTGTTTTCTCTGGTGCCATTGCTAGAAACACGCTCCTTAACAGCAGCACATCACCATGGCAGCCGATCGATTTGTGGTTACTTCAGGATCAGCTTTTGATACAATGCTTTTCAGGAGACTGATGTTGCTCTCAACACAGCAAATATTAATATGTCCCAGGTTTCAGGAATACATACTGACATGCTAGAGAGTGTGTATCCCTATCTGCTGCTTGAGAGAGATTTCAGGATCTTGTCATGAGCCTTCCTCTGGGTTGCTGTTGGATTATCTGGGGTCCTAAGCAAGTCTAAGCAGCTGGACGCTGAACTATTCTGAGGAGAAGTTTCTTCATTCCCTCACAAAAGCCCATCCAACAGGACCATCCCAAAATTCCCTTCCAGCCCCTCTGCTCACCTCTCCATATTGCCATTAGGACTGTCCATGTCACCTGGACATGGAGGTGCTAAGGCTGTTCCAAACATTGCTAAATAGGTGTTGGGGCCATGAGGTACATGAGGGAACAAACAGGTTTAATTTTCTCAGGTAGTTTGCTGCAGCAATAGCCCTTCTGCTGCAATGTCTGGAAACATTTATAATACTCTATCAGGTGCAACTACATTACATGTAAAAAATGTTTTTTCCCATTTCTTTAAAACAAAAGGTAAAAATCTAGAGGGGAAAAAAACCCCAGTGTTTTTAAAAAGTATTTAGTGACAATGTCCTCAATGGAAGATTCCAGTGTCAGGAATGATTTGGAGGTGCAGAAACTGTCCTGAGTTGTTTTAATACACCTTTGACTAACATTGACTGGCCAGTTCTTAGTTATTTTCCTTTGAATTTTAAGGGATTCTATCCAAATCCACTATACCCATCATCATTCATGTCTCCTCTGTCTGAGGAAGCTTATTTGGTTCTGAAGTAGCCCTTTCTCATCCAGATTTTTGAGTCAAGAGAACCCAAAATTCCTACCTATACTTTACTGTGAAGAAATTAATCTCATTAATATTGCAGTGTGCTGGAGTTCAAGGGTTTCCTTAAAAAACTGTCATTTGAAGTCCTTTAGCTGAAGCTTTATTGGTCTTCATGATGCATATGGCAGTAAAGTTTTAAGTTTTCCTCTATACTCTTGTAAAACATAAGTCATGTTGCATAAATTCAGAATTCAAGGCATGAACCAAACCTAAATTCAATTTCACACCATTTGTAAATCTCTGATCTAAAATTAAAAAAAAAGAAAAGAAAAGCAATACTTTCTAAATATAACAGAAAGAGAGGAAAACAAAACTGTTCAGAGAATCAAACCTGATTGTAATGATTTTCTTAACTTTTACATCCTGCTTGGCAATGTTGCTTATTTTGCAGGAGGCTAATCCAGGACAGGGTATCAATGTCCTACTCTTGCCATAATATTATTTTAATAAAGCATTACTCTAGTATAAAAGATAAATTTATCTACAGAAATGTATGCACAGACCACTTGTTGTAAAATACAAAACTCTTGTGTGTAGAGTTTTGAAATTAACAAAGTGCAGGAGGCATTTACAGAGACATCTCATAATAGAAGTGGATGAATCTAAGTTAATATCTCTAAAGATCTGTCCCAAACTGCTTGGGTTTCGAAAGGAGAGACAGAAAGAAGGGAAGAACTTCTTTCTGTCTTTGAAAGAAGACAGAAAGAAGTTCTCAGAGCTGTATCTTCCTGAAAATGGGAGAGCTAGCTTTTCTTTTACCTCTTCCAGTTGTCCATTGCAGTAGTAGAAAATGGGCTTTATTCTTCAGAAATCTCTATGTCCTATTATAGAGGGTATTCTTGTTCAATGTGGCAGTTTGTGACAAAAATTGTATTTTCACTAATGACTATTTGATTTATATTCCAGGGAAGGTGCTCAGAAGAGCCAAACCAGTGCTATCTGTGCATGACAAGATAACACTAAATTTGCAGCCCCTGATGCACATTTGAACATCTTAAGGACTGCTTAGAATAGAACAAACAGGAATAATTGTGGCACATTTACTGTACCCTCCAGTTTTACATCTAAAAATTTTAGATAAATCCATGAAAAGGTCCAAGTTTCTGTCACGTACCAGTTTCCATATGCAAGAAACTCATAAAAATGTTTAATCTAATTAACTTTATTTTCTGTGCTAAGATCTCTGCTCAAAAGTAAAAATAAAAATCTCTTATACTATTTTAAATGAGTTATTTAATGAATGTGTGTGGCTGCAAAAGTTGTGATGAAGTTGATGCTTTTACATTTATAGTTACTTTTACGTAAACCAAGAATTAACAAATGCATATTTGGGAAGCACAGAGAAAGAAATCTTAAAAGATTAATAAAGGAAATAGTAAAAAGTTACTTTCTAAAAATATATATTAATCCAATAATGAACTTTTAAACCTAGAAAAGTCATGTCAAAAGGTTTCTATGTGCTTTATTCCTCCTTTCATGTGTAGGCCTTCGGGGAGCCCCAGGATATTCTTTGGATCAAGCTCATCATCTTCCAATTGAAATGGATCCATTGATTGGTATGTCAAGATGAAAATGTAGCAATATATTTGAAATTGGCATTTTCAGGAATTATTGATTAATCTATATTTGTATATTATGCTTCATTTAACACAGAAAATAGGAAAATATTTATTCTTGTCAGTCCTGAAAAATTAAAAAGCATTAGCTATTGATGCTGAATGAATTACAGGAATGCTATTTGTTATTAACATCACCAGCAACTGGTATTTAAGAAACAACCAATTAAGTCAGTTAATTGTCAGCCCATATCTAAAATTGTGTTCTCTTATCAGGTCACATTAGTAAAATAAAACATGAGGGTCCTATGGAGATAGCATATTTTTTACAGTCAGCACTATGTTTATCAGTGCAGATCCATTTATTTTCATTCACTTTATTATTTGGATTTAGTCAACAATACAAATTTAATAATGAAAAAACTAGCTTTTAAATGGAAAGTATTTTTTAAAATCCAGATTTTTTTGAGAAAGTGAATTATTTGAGAAATAGCATCTGCTAAAATTGTTAGATTGCAAGACTTCCTAGTGATCATAAATTTTCATTATTGAACTTATTTGATTTGTAGTGGGGAGGGAGTTCAGAAATTTGAAACAGAAACTGGGGATAGGAAAGGTTCTTAGGGACAAGTTTGTAGCATTGTTGAGAAAAAAAATACATTTTTAAACACAGCCAGATATAAAGTTCCATTTTTTTCTGTGTCAATATTCGTGTTCAAAAGATTTACATAGAAGGACCTCAGGAGGGTTAGCTTTCTCTTCTGTGTGCTTCATTTGATCTCATCTAATGACAGTGGTTTTCTCTTTAGTTTTTTCTCTCACAAGCACAACTATTGTGCCCATCTGTTCTGGAAATCTGAGTAATTTGCTATTCATTATCTTTCAGCTAATGGACATAGAGGGTCTGGTAATTTAAATATGTGTTCTTAGAATGTATGCAAACATGATATTAACTTCCATGAGCAATTTTAAAATGGAATGGAGTGGGGTTTTTTTGGCTGAATCTCTTATTCATGCAGTTGTGAGCACTTTGAGTAGCAAAAAAAAGTAGGATAGGGAAAAAATCAGGTTATTGTCTGCATTAGGTTGTATTTTTATGTTAGGAGAAACATATTTTTCACAGTGATTTTTACCTCCTTGGCTTTGGGTAACTGAAGTTAGTTGTCAAGATTCCCTCCATAACTACTGTAGAAAGACAAACTCTCCTCTGGAGTTGTCTGGCACTTAGACAGCTGTTACAGTGTGAGATGACTTGTCATGTGGAAAAATGTCTTCTTCTCCAGTGAGAGTGGATGGAGCAGATAAAATTAACTTAGATTATATACTCGACTTTCAGAAAGTTAATACTGAGATGGAACACACTTTTATGGTGTTGCTGTGTCACAGGGAGGACAGAGCACATTAGCTGCAGGTTCCCAGTCATTAGTAACCTTCTAGCCAGCTCCATTTGGCAGTTGGGTTGGTGGGATTCTGCATGAACCATTCCTTTTCCCTCAGTCTGGGGGAGTTTCTAGGTGTTATTACCTCTTTTTAAAGTCCTTGGCCTGGGTCCCTGCTAGAGGAAGGGATGATAACACTTTTCCTGTACTGGAAAATCACATTAGGTTTGAATAGAGTCATGGAATCATAAAACATGCTGAGTTGGAAGGGATCCATCAGGAGCATCAAGTCCAACTCCTGGCTCTGTGCAGGACCTCCCGCAAGAGTCACACCTAAGAACATTGTCCAAACTATTCTTGAACTCTCTCAGACTTGTTCTGTGACCACTTCCCTGAGGAGCCAGTTCCAGGGCCCAACCACCCTCTGAGTAAAAAGCATTTTCCCGATGTCCAACACAAACATCCCCTTACTGGGCTTCAGGCCTTTTCCTTGAGTCCTGTCCCTGATCACAAGAGTAAAGAGATCAGTACCTGCTCCTCCACTTCCCCTCATGAGGATGCTGAAGACCACAATAAGGTCTCCCCTGATTCATGGGTTGAATCTTAATGTCTTTAATCTGGTTAAGCACCTGGAGGTGTGGGGTTGTCACAATAGAAGCTATTTTCTGTGAAGGGGATACCAACCAGCAAGAACTGGCTCTCTGCAGTGTTGTTAGTATTGATTTCATATTTTATAGGGACTTCTGCCACTTTCCCCTGGTTCAGATTTTTTTGAGAGACTACTTCAGCAGAGCACTAAAATTATTACCACATATTATGCAGTGCATCAGGCAACTTATAAGAAATTGTCATCTCCTGTAAAATCTTATCTCTTCTTCAAAGGGGAACTAGAGATCTCACAATAATTTTGTATTTCTGACACCCATATAGACAGCTCTGAATGTTCATATTCAAAATGCTTACTCAACAACAAATTCACAGTTCATTGAAAGTTAAATGTATTCATTTTATCCTGTAAATGGATGACAGGAAGGTGTTGGAATGGCTTACATGTAAAATGTGTTTTGCATTTCGTTACAGCCAATAACTCTGGTGTGAACAAACGTCAGATCACAGACCTTGTGGATCAGAGCATCCAGATCAACGCACATTGCTTCGTGGTCACGGCAGATAATCGCTACATTCTTATCTGTGGTTTCTGGGACAAGAGCTTTCGAGTTTATTCCACAGAAACAGGTGACCTCAAAAGCAGCTCTCTGGTTCTTCCTGGGTCACAGAGTGGTCAAAGACTATTTTCTTAATAGTACCACATCTAATACTTGTGCTTACAATTAGTGGTAAAGGACAGTTTATAAAATCCTTCATTATTGTAAAAGGAAATGGAATGCACTTTTATTAATAGCAACTTTTGAAAACCATAGTTATCTTCAGGAAATTTATCATATCAAAAGATTCAACCGAATTTTTGTTACAATTTTTTTATAGCTCTATTACTTCTAGCTCTATTTCATGTAGTAAGGAATTAGGTTGAATATTCTGCTACAGGAACCTAAATTTTGTTGCTTTGTCTGATTACTTTGCCTCATATCACTCTCTTGCTAAAAACTAATTGTAATAATAGAAAGGAGGAGGTGATAATCATAGCAAACCTTAGTTTGACATTAACATAAAAAAATACACATTTTCAACATAATAATGTAGCACAATTACGGAAAAGTTCAAGTGCAGTCTTATGCATATCACTAATGAAATTCATAAATACTGTTCTAATTCCATTGCTTAAATACTGATGGAGCCATAACTCCACTTAATATTCAGTGACTGCAGCACTGCCTTGATTTTCAGAGATAAGGGTTAGACTATAGATTGCCACAGAGCACAGCCTTCAACAAGACTGAAAAAAAAGGTGGAAAAAAAAGTTTAATCTTTGTGATTTTTTAATCTTCTTGTAGCATTTAGTGAACCTTAATTACGGGACATTAAACAAAAGTTACATTTGAACTGAATATTAATTATATAGTTAATGATTTCTAAATGCTGCTAGTACCTTAGAAAACTGAATTTGTATGACTTTGCATTCCCACCAGGAAAATTGACTCAGATTGTGTTTGGCCACTGGGATGTGGTGACTTGCCTGGCCAGGTCGGAGTCCTACATCGGGGGTGATTGCTACATCGTGTCTGGGTCTCGAGATGCTACATTGCTGCTTTGGTACTGGAGCGGCCGGCACCATATCATAGGTGACAATCCAAACAGCAGTAAGTGTCCTTAGAGAACACCTCTCCCTCTCTTCTGTCACACCTCTTTGGCTTAACATTCCTTCTTTCAGCTTCAGAAGTTATTACCAAATACATCAGTAACTTTGCTTACAGGTTGAAAGTTGGTATAAGAGCACCCCATGCAAAGCAATGCATTGATTGCTAGCCAAAATGTTTCAACACTTTCTACATGTTAAGAGATAATAGGATGGGAGTACAGTTCCTAAGTTTGTAATTGCCTTTATCACTTATAGCATCATGTCATCATAAAGCAGAACAAGATGGTTGTGGCCTTTAAGTGACAGGACATATATCACTATATTTTGACTTCCCTTTCCCTGGAAATATTTTTTGGCATTTTAACTTGCTCCTTTTGTGCTACAGCATGCTATATCAGCTGCTTGCCTTTTCAAAAAAGGAATGTCTCACGTGCCATGGAATCAAATGAGACTCTTGAGAAAGGTCTTTCTATAGTTTGGGGAAGCAATTTGACTGAATAAAAGCAGAAAAAGATAAAATGTCAGGAAAAGTTTACATCTCATTTGCATAGGACTAACTATCAGTGCTTTGCAGAGCAAGTGGGACACAATAATAATATTAATTTATGCAAAAGAGCACTTAAATTGCACCACTAATTTAAAGATCCCATCACCCATGTCAGAGATATGGCTGCAGCTAAAGAGCAGATTTTATCCATATA
The DNA here is from genome assembly GCF_022539315.1 of Serinus canaria. Classification (NCBI taxonomy): domain Eukaryota; kingdom Metazoa; phylum Chordata; class Aves; order Passeriformes; family Fringillidae; genus Serinus; species Serinus canaria. The sequence goes on from NC_066313.1 coordinate 48,933,513, forward strand.
CTAGAACTGTTTTATACAACACTAAATCCATTTCACCTAAAAAAGCTTCTGATTTCTAATGATAATTTTCAACAGAAGGGTTTTGTCTTTGGATAAAAATGTAAGAATCTGTCACCATCAGTTCTGGTCTCAGATTCAAATACTGACTGGAGCAGCACTGTCAGTTACAGACCTCTAAGTGAAAGTATTCCCTCAACTGAATAATGGTAGGAAAGTGTTTTATGTGTTTCAAAGTAAATATTTCATTAATTTTGCAGCAAGAAACTTTTTATTGAATTTTGATTTTTTTTTTCCCATTTGTCTGTAAGCAGAGTAGAAGGGAGACACATAAAAGCCTTGCTTTCTCACCAGATTTTTTTGCTTCTGTAATAGAGGAAATAGAGGGGAAAGAAGAAAATTGTGTTCCAATAAATTTCTGTAATTTTTGCCTATATTCCATGACTTTTTTAGTATGTAATTCTTCAATATGGATAAATTCAGTCTGACAAGGATTTTCATGTCTTAGCAGCTTGTTTAGGTAGATGGCATTTTTCTTTGAATGCCTGTGTGATTCATATAAAGTATTAGTCATTTCTATGATAAGAGAAAAATAAAAAGAGCTTTCTAGTCTCATTAAAGAAAAAAATGTAAGACTTTCCCCTTAGCTCCCTTGATTGTAAAGGGCTTGGACAGCCTTGCAATTAGCATCTCCTTTCTGGGTGATGCAAACTGCTTCAATTCTTTTCCAGTTAGAATTATTTTAGTTCTGGTATTATTCTGTCATCACTTACATATCTGAATGCTCAAAAGTGGTACTTTATGTATCTCAGATTTAATATATTGGCTGTATAACTTTGGAATTGTCTGCTTTGAAGGTCTTTTATGAAAGGAAGGATATGAGCTGGCTGACAGAAATGAATGGAAACAAAAATTACTTGTATGACTTGCTCTCTGTCTCTGCCTCTGTGTGGATAAGGTGCTGTTTTTCTGGAGAAATGGCCTTATGGTCAGATTAATAGGAGACTGTGCTGCAGGTAGCCACGTCCAGTCAAATGAAATCCTATAGGCACAGGTAACAGAGCTCAGGGAGATTAAGTGCCCTAGACCATTGTGCTATCTTTGAAATACATTGATAAGTTTTTTTAATATTCATGTTGAAGAGATGTTGAAGACTCATGCTGAGGAAGAGTGGTGGCATTTCTATTATTTCTATCTCTATTCATTGGATTGAAGCTACCATGGATATGCAAATGATATCCTAGCACTGTACTATAACCAGAACTCCATGTGTTGGAAGCATATCATTATTAACAACTACTTTGACTTTTCATGAACATACAGTAATGGGAACAAATCACAAAAACACAGTGGCTTTAAAAAAGGGCCTTTAAAAACTTCTAAAATTACTGTTTCTGCTGAAGTAATGACTAGTAGTTTCTACTTGCTACCATGAGCAGACATGATGACTGTCATATGACTGATTCCCTTTGAACTAATTTCCAAGAGTGAAGCATTCTCAACAATCCTTATAAAAATATGTTTGAAGTTTTGCATAGTTAAAGCCACCGAAGTAATAAAATAATATTTCCTAATCTACTCTTCTATAGTAGATTAGTAGTATATAATAGAGCTGTTAGAAGGTTTCCTTGTAGGAAAAATGAAAGTGATATGATCAATGTAGATCAAATTACTTAACATCTTTAGAATTAATTTCCAGAAAGACGTAGATGATATTTTCAGAGGGAAAAAAGGGGATATTGGTTTTTTTTATAAGCTGTCGTCTGGAGATACAGATAAGGTGCTTTATACCAGAGGATATAAGGAGGTAAAGAACTCAAAGAAAAATGTCAGGTATAGTAATTACCTGGGTTAGGTGTTTGACTTTATTATTATCTAAGCCGAAAGACAGTTAATTATCAATTTTAGCTTCAATACAACCAGTTACCGAAAAGAACTTTAGTTGTTTCAGAAAATCATAAAGAGGAGAAAAAGCAGACCTTCAGTCCTAAACAGTTTGTGTGGTTTGACATTTGTATAGAAAAATATAGATACCATTTCATTCAAAAACATAGAAATCACAATTTATTGTGAAATACTCTCAGGCTAAAGATTGTCAGATCAAATTTCTTACAGATTCTGTTAAAATTCTTATTACAGAATCCATGAGGTAGATGTAATCTTTACTAAACAACAAGTATGTCAACAACCTTACCTGTCAGACTTCTGTAGAACCTTCTGCTGAAATTCCTGTACAGGCATATACCTCAACTGGGTCTATGGGAAATACAGAACTAGCTCTTGTTTAAAGAGGAGAATTGAGAAAAGATGCAAGTGATTGATCTAGCTCAGTAGTTGAAAGCTTGCCTTTGAGAGCATGATAAACTTCATTTTATAATTTTAAAATCATTATTCCAATTAATATATTTATCACATTATCTTTTTTATTCTACAATATGTGTCAAAAATTAGCTTCTGGTTTAATTTGCACTTGGCACAATTTCTTGACACCTCTCACAATCACTGTGAGAAAAGTGAAGTTTTACCAGGTTTTAAATGTGATGCTTTCCATACAGGAGCTTTCTGAAAACACTTGAAGGAAATCTCCAGGTTAGAGTACTTGTCCAGGAAGTAGGAGACTACATTCTTGACCTCTAGAGACTGGGGGAATTAAAGCCCTCATTCCCATGTTCACAGGCTTGTGCTGACTATCAGCTATAAATTGTCAATTGTCAGGATGGGGCCCTGAGAACCTCTATTTTTGGTAGAAAGCAAAATTCTTTTCTATGCTCATATTTATGCATGTGACATGTCATGATGATTGGATATAGAAATAAATCAAGAGATCAGGAGCGATGTGCTACATACCTTCAACAACAGCATGTAGAGCAAATCTTGTCCCTGTTTGTACTTTCTCTAGCTCAAAACTGGTCTCATGGCCATGCCATTGCTAAGCTCCAGTGGTGGTGATGTTGGAAGTCCTGTTAAGACTAGACTAGATGTTGATGTTCTGGAAAGTAAGAGATGTGGCATGATTTACTGTAGGCTTGCAGGGTTTATGTATGTTTGAACTTCCCTTTCTTTCTTATCCTTGCTTACTTAAATACTACCTACTGGAAAAACACTGAACCAAATGTCCCCTTGCCAGGGTCAGATATCTACTTTCTGAGCCAAAATTGCCCATCTGAAATAGCTAATCTGAATCTGTACCTTATTAAGTTGATGAGCAGATTGTATAAACCTGCTGCAGTTGCAAGAGCAGTGAAAGGTATCTGTTTTCTCTTAGTAAGACACGGCACATGCAAAGGACATTGTTTGCTTATTTTATTTGTTTGAAGTGATATGGGAAATGTATATCTTTGCAGTTCTCAGAGACTGAATAGAAAAATTATTGTGATCGAGTTTGACAATTTCTGTTTTGATTTTTCTTCTCTTATGATATATAGGGATTTGTTTTAGCTGAGTGCTAATTTGTATACAAATTTCTTCTCACATGGCAACTGTATTAGTCTTCATAAAAAAGGAGCAAAGAAAGTATATGATATGCCCTGGAGTTCAACATGTATCATTATAGCTGTTTTATTTTTATATTTTATGATTACTTTATTGAATGTCTCTTTCAAACAAGTGACTTTGAAAATGAGAACTATCTCAGAGTCTTTGAACAGATATACCAAAGTGGATGATAGAATTGCAGAAAAGTGAGGGACAGATGCTTTCATCTGAAACAGACACAAATTCAGAAAGTAATTTGGAAGTGATAAAAATTAATTTGCACACTTTAATTGGAATCAGACTCCTGCATGAAAGAAAGGAAGGGTAGGCAACTTGTGCTAAAGGCTGATTGAATTTTTTGTCAGGTAAGTATGTTGGACCTGGCCGCTTATCCTCTTGAGCCTCTCCATGCAATATATTACATTCACCCTCTGACTGGTGTTCTTTAAAGGGATCAATGCTATCCCTGTTTTTTCCCAAGAGCCTGAAATTTCATTGATCTTGGGACTTGACATTTCTCATTACCTATTGTAGCTTCTAAGAGGATGGTCACAAGAGGTGTGGGAGTTAACCCCACTTTTTCTAACAGCAACTGTGTTGACCATTGAAAAATCCTCTATCAGCCATAAGATGGGTTTGTTTAGCATTATAACACAATCTTCACAGCTGCTAAGAATTCATCCTGTCCCAGTGAGTGTATTCAGTATACATCTGAAAGGGAGCGTAAACTTCACCAAAAAATATCTTTCTCAAGTCAATATACTTTTTTGTGTGTGTCTGTCATGAAGTATATCTTTGTGTTCCCTTTGCATAACATAATTTTGAAACAATTTGAAGTTGTGAACATTAAGGGATCTGCAGGTTTGTGTCTTGAAAGAGTAGTTATTCTGATCTCAGAACTTTCATTTGTTGTTTTATATCCCTTTAATTATTTTATTATATCCCTTTCACTATCACATTTTAATATGCCCTAGCTTAGCCTTGAAATGGCAGCAGTTTAAAAATAGTCACCAGTGTGCTGTGCACCAAGAGGACTGGGTGGCTGTCTGAAGGCCCTGCACTAGCATGGGCACAGGTGCTGTCTGCTTTGTCTGTTTAAGGAGTCATTATGGTACTTGTAAGTTTGTACAGTTTAGTAATAATTTTTGAAATATCAAAATTTTGAATATCTAAGCACTGCTCTGCCAGAGCAGAAGCTCTCTGAAAACTAGTTTGTAATTTTTACTGACTCCATCTCTGCTCTGGCTGCCAATGACATCTGTCTTCCAAGGCTGCTATGTAAAGGTAAAAGAGCCAATAATCCACCTGAGATAATGCAGTTATCTCTAGTATTTTATCAACACATGTCTGTGTCCATGCTACACAGCATGCTCCGTGGGAATGGTACAGTGCAGGGTGGTTCTGCAATGTGCCCAAGATCCCAAAGCAATTCAGTGAAAGTGGTAAAAAGAGATGCTACAAATCCATAAGCTCCTGTGCTCCACTGTATTTTACCTTCTGGATTTGTGCAAGGTACCTGAAAGCCCTCTCACCTGGGTGAACTGTTTGTAGCTGTTTACAGTACTCCTCAGCAAATAAACCAGCCCTGCTTCCCAGAGCTGGGAATATTTTGAATATACAAATATTTTCCTGTCAGCAGTCTTTCTTTTACACTCATTGCTCACTCATGTTGTGGGCATTGTTACTGACTGTTTTCTGTTTTGAGATATTCATATTTGTTGGTTGTAGCATTATCTTCTAATAAAACTCCAAGATTTTTTTTTCTGACAGTAAAAATTTGAAATGGCTCTTACATTTTTACTTCCATGAAAGCCATCGTATTTTCTAAAATTTTATTTTCTGATGAGCACCCCTGAAAAGTCCTGGCAGTAAAGCAAATAGCAAAATAAATTCCTTTTCAGCAAGTAATTCTGAGTATTACAAGACTAAAGCCTTGTACTTGCTTTTGTCAAAGTGAGAGATGAAATGGAAGCTTAAATTTGCCATGTGCTATCATGTTTCTTTATACAGAAGCCTCCTAGATGTGTCCCCATAGAAATCTGTACACAATTCCAAGAAAAGGACAATATGAGAGAAATAGTAACAGTCTTTTGTCTTTCTTTCCCTCTTCTTTTTTTCTTTGTTATTCAGGAGCACCATCTGTTCCCAAAGAACCTTACAATAATATTAAGCATTACATTTTTCAGCAAGAAGGAAATATATGTGTTATTTTAGACTTTCTGGAAAAACTTACTTGTTTGGAAATACAGCACATTTTTTTTTCATTCTGCCCTCTAGTAATTCAGTTCAAAGGTGCACCTTTGGGGAAATCACAGGGAGTTTACAGTGATGGTATCTCAGTTCTTAGGTAGGATATTTTCACCTGCAATTCCCTTAGAGCTGCAGCCTTTGACCTCTGGCTGCATCTATCAGTGGTGATGCGACAGTGACAGAATATTTTGCTAGATTTTGAATGATTCTTGGAGTTCACAGCTTTTTTCCTTTGCAATAAAATGTAATATGACTGGGGTTCATGCCACAGCTTTTTCTGTAGAAAGTATCAGTGAATAATTTTTTCTTTGAGCCTGAAGGGAAAAAAATTTCCATTTTCAATTACTGCTGGACAGTTACTCCTAAAATTGTTATTCCAGTATTAATTTGTATTTACTGAAAATAGGACAAAATAAGACTCATAGATCTATATTTCAGGGAAGTTGTTTCCTTAAAGCATTTTCCTTTACAAATTAAAAAGTCAATGAAATATGCTTTTTTGGTGTATTCTGGAATTTTACAGATCCTTGATCTTATAGAACTTTCTTAGAAAACACTGAGGAAAGTGTCCTTTTGAAAATTACATTTCTTTTCCTTCAAAAATTGTAGCAATTTAATCATTTCAGTCATCCAGTGTGATGCAGTCTGATGACACCTTTATAATCATAGCTTGAGCCAAGATGGCCATTGAGCATAATCCTCTTTTTTCCAGGAGGACATACGGAAGAAAAAAAAAAGTGGAGAATTTTGAACTTAATTAATTGCCCCCTTTTTTTGTTTGTTTGTTTTTGTGTTATGCACTTGGAGAAAAAAAAACCCCTGAAAGGAGACGGAGTGCTCAAAGCAATGTTAACGGGCAAATAATAAAATCAAAATATCTTTGATGAATTACACAAATAATCTTTCTGTTACCCCTGACACTCATTCTTCCCTAGCAGTAAATCTCAGGTTTCAGTTCACATCTTCAGTTTCCAGACAAAAAAGATTATTTTCTTGCAATATAACGTAAAGTCTGGGAAACCAGGATTTATTGAGGTATCTGTTTGCAGTAGAGTTTAAGAAATTTTTTAATGTGTCTGTACATTGGAATAACCTGTTAGATGGCACACTCTGTACTATTGTGTCCAAAACTGAATTGTTTCCTAACTGAAAGCTGATTTCCAAACTGATTTTCCAAACCCTGGTTTCTAAAATCCTTATTTATGTGTAGCCCATAGTACATATCTCTCTATGGAAAAAAAAATTAAGATTTGTAATTGACCCAGATTCTGTGCCATCCATGCTGTCCATAGTCAGTTGCAAATAAAATTGGTTTAAATCAAAACATTATGAAAAATATGTTTTAAAAAGTAAATAGAGCCTGTTTTAATGTTGTTATCTTTACCACTCATACCAGCAAAACCAGATAAGACTTCCAGTCCAACACTAGTATTAAAGGTGACTGGTATTAATGAGATTTTTGCTTCCAATTCTTGTTGAGAAAAGTGCGGATTAACCATTTTGTTACTTTATGCAGAATTAATGTTACAGTAATTTATCTTTACTTCCCTAGATAGTTTCTTTTAGCATGTGAACTATACTTGCAGAGCTCCAGTCCTTTTGAATATCCCAATTTCCTGTATTTCATCTGTACAATGCAAATGTAATGATGTGAACTCTGTGTTATCTAGCAAGTTGCTAATTCTTTTTTGCCTATTTACTTTCTTAGCCTGACAGAGCAATATCAAATACTAACCAGTCAGGTTGTCAGCATCTGTTCTTATTAGAAACCATAGAAATGTTGCTGTTTGTCATGTAAATACTCTATAAATGCACACTTGTTTGAAACAAAAATAAAATATATATATTCAGTCCTGAATATATATTTATAATATCTATAAATAAAGAAATATATATGTATGTGTACCAGTAACCAATTTTTAGGCATATTTTAACTTGTGACAATTCCACGTGTCTCTGAGTCAATTTTACCTATGCAGCAGTAGTATGTTTCTAGTACAGCATTGTTCTTCCCTTCTTTTCCTACACCCAGTTTCATGAAACAAATTAAGATCACTATTAAAGGAACAACCTAAATTCTTTAGGTTCATAGCTTAAGTCTGGAGACATATATGTTCAATAGCAGGCCTTTATATTACAGCTGCTTTCAATAGCACCACACTTCGTGTTCTTTAATTTAATTCATTAATGCATTGCTAAGTTGTGGTTTTGAAGCTTTATGATATCTGAATATATTTTGCTCAGTATCCTAAGTAAGAGATATTTAATTACACTGCACCTCTCTCATGCTTAATGATTTCAAGCAAATTACAGCAAATTTCTTTTGTTGATAAACTATGTCTGATTTGGCATTCCCTTGTTTTCTTTTTCTCTTTTTTCTCACTTTCTAATTTTTTTTGAACAGGTGATTACCCAGCTCCTCGCGCCGTTCTAACTGGTCATGACCATGAAGTTGTCTGCGTGTCGGTCTGTGCAGAGCTGGGACTTGTTATCAGTGGTGCTAAAGGTCAGAAACGTTTTTATGATTTAAGTCTTAACATTTTTAGACTCTTTCTTAGTGCTATTTCTCAGACTTCCCTCAAGATACATATGCTTTAATTATTCCTAAGACACGTTGTAATTCTAGGAGAATCTGAAGCACTTTTCTCTGAATATTATTTGCTATCTCCCCTTACAAGTTTAGACACAAATTAAGTTGATCATTCCTTCCAACCATCAGTTTATGAAGCTATTCTGCCGAGATCTGGAAGTGTATTTTATAAAAATATATACAATAATTCTAATGACATCGAGTGATTTTAAAGAAACCTGTTGATAGAGACATGTATTTGAGGAAGAGCCAGCTCAAAATTCTTCACCTAGATCTTAACTGAAGGGTGATTTGTAGGACTGACCTCACTCTCCAGGGAACCAGGATCAGTTTGCTTTGGAACTGTGTGCAGCATTCAGTAGGGGTTTTTGTGATGTTTTCTAAATAATGAGCAGTTGTAGGTTCTCCCTGTTGTTTGTCTATGGAATCCATAGCACCCAACAATAGCTAACACAAGTGTTCAGAATACTTCTCCAAGCCTGCAGCAATATCCTGTATGACTAGTAGTCAATGTAAATAAAGCACCAGCCTCAATGAATGTTTGCTTCATCCTTCCTTTCTCTGTTTCTCCTTAATTTATTCCATTTCACTGCTTCTGCCCATCTTCTCCCACTTCTCCTTAATTCCATGTCCTCTTTTCTTTCCCCACTTCCCTCTCTTATTCAGCTTCTTAACTTGTCAAGCTACATGTCTTTTTCTCTTTTCCTTTCCTATTTGGCTCTCCTTCTCCCCCTTTTCTCTTAGTTTCTTTTGTGCTTCATCAAGTCTTTTCCATTCTTATTTTCTTTCTTTTCATCACCCTCGTTTTTCCTTTTTCCTTATATGTCTTCCTATCTCACTTCCACTCTATTCTTACATCCACATCCCGTGACTTGTTATCTCTATCTGTAGTGATGCCTGTTTTTGTCATCCCCATGGATAACTTTGTACTCATTTTTGAGTTTTCTGCTTCTGAGGGTAAGAAGGATGTGATGCTTGCTCTGCCAGGTTTTGCTCACAGCTGAGCTCCTGTGTTATTGCTTTTTATACTGTCTTGGAGCTCAACATTTATTTTTAAAGCTGAGTGCGAAACTTTTGAGTAAAGCCATTTTTAGCAGGAAACCCTAATGGGTCATTAACTCTTGTAATGGCATACTACATAACAGTCATTGGCAAAGTCAAGACATTTGTGAAAAGAATGTACAGTGATGCTGGAGCTAAATCTTTTTTCTTGATGCACTGCTATTTCTTACCCTTTAAGGCAGCTTTGTACACTCTGGCTGCCATAATAGTCCACCCTTTCCAACTATCTTTTTGCAAATTGCCTCTTCTCAATATAGATGGAATCTGTACTCAGTTATCCTCTGATTCATCAACTATTTGCCGCTTTGGTAACTTTCACATATTTAGAGGTAAAAGCTGATGGAGAACTAAAGATTTTTAAATAAAATTCAGAATATGTTTTTAATTGATCAAGAGAAATGGAGGTCCAGTCTGTCTCTTGATGTAGTCTTCCCATATTCTTCCTTTTGAAACTTTAGACCATTTAAAAGTGCAGAGATAGAATTTTTTTAATTGCAACTTTCCAAGATATGCCTTTTTAAAAGCTTTTTCTTCTGATCTGTTAGTTTCAGTCCCTTCTTAGATTGCATCTCATGGCAGTATTGCATTTTCCTGCCATCCAGTGTGAGCTCAGCCTGTGCTTCGTGGTGGGCAGCTGTTCCTCTGGAACTGGCTGTGGCACTATGTTGACCCATGCAGCACTTGAGAACCTACTGAAGCAGGAAAACAGCACATTTAGGACTCCTCTGTGGAAAATCTTGTGAATCAGGTTGATGCTTCCACGTTCTTACCCAAAAAACCCAAAGAACAATCTGTATGTCCTTACAGTGGCATCCTAAATCAGATGTGCCTTTTTGTGCCGATGACCATTCAGCTATGAAGGTATTTTCTTTTGAAAAGTCTAACAAGATGATTTTTCTAGAGGTGAAGGCATCACTTTTTGTAATATTCTGGCACTTCAGTATTTCCAAAGCTGAAACTCAACTATTTGAGAAAGTAAATTATTTCCATTGCAGTGGTATCCCATGGAGGCAGCCAAACTAGGTGTTCCTCTGCATAATACTCTATGCAAACACAGATAAAAGCCTGTATCAGAGAGTTTGCAGATAAATGTGCTGATGCTGATTTATTCTACCTGGGCAAACCCAGCTGCTGTGTGAATTTCAAAGAAGTTAAAAGGACTCAACATGAGGTGGCTGAGTCTGCCAATATGAATTTACTTTCAGGGTCATGAACCAGTTGTATAAGAAAGAGATTACTGTGCAGTCCAGGATTATCCTGTGATTCATAAAAGAAAACATTTAGAATTTCCTGTGACTCATTACATTTATCAGAGAAGAGACCCTTTTTCTTAGTAGGAATACAGATCTCACTTTCAAAACAAACTTTTCTCATTGTTCTTGAAATGCAAATAAGCTTAGTTTTGCATCCTAAAATTAACATTGTAGATTTCATAGCTGTTTGTTTCTTTCATGAGTGTAATAAAAAGACATCAAAATCCCATATTAAAATCTCTCTGGAGCGAACAGAGTTACAGTGTGATCTCCTAAAATCTCTTATAGTCCAAGTATCTTTGTGACTCTGTTGGCTTTCACATGACTCCCATTGCTGAAACAAATCAGGACTGAAATCTATGCATAACAAATGTTTATTGGGGGAGAGGATCTACAGGAACTGCCATGGTCTATAGGAGAAATATGCAGTAATATGATTACATGCCCTATGGGAGTTGCTCCCACTAGTCACTGATAGGGCCACATCTGTTTAATGTGAATGGGCAGGCTAAAGAGAGTTCATGTTGTTGGAGAAAATCACTAAGAGTGAAGCTTCTGAATGCTTGGGAAGAGGAAAGAATGTTTTAGAAGACAGATCAAGGAAAACTCCTACCAGTCTAAGTAAATAATACACTTCTGGGCATATTGTGTTTATTTTCTTAACATGCTAGCTCTTGCATTTCCTTTTCTGTTGTGTATGTTAAATTCTTTAAGTAAACATTGCAGCCTCTTATATCTATTCAGCACTAATGTGATATAAATGTGTATTATGCATCATTTTTGTGCACAGACTGTATCGTTTGTATAAACAGCAAACATATGATATATTATGTTTTCATATACAGAAGGTCCTTGCCTCGTCCACACAATTACTGGAGACTTGCTGAGAGCCCTGGAAGGAACAGAAAACTGCCTGTACCCTCGCTTAATTTCAGTATCCAGTGAAGGTCACTGCATCATCTACTATGAACGAGGACGGTTCAGCAATTTCAGCATTAATGGCAAACTCTTAGCTCAGATGGAGATCAATGATTCAACCAGGGTAAATCTAAATGCAAACAAACATTTGTTGTGCGTTGCCTTTATTTATTAAAATAAATTGAATTTATTTGCTGTATGGTTTAGAGAAAGTCATATCTATAAAATTGCTGCCTCTGGGTTAAGCCATTCAAACACATATCCTTTCATCACCATCTCCAAATATCAAAATGCACTTAAGCTTTTCTAGAATAAATAAGAACAAATAGTTTACGAGCCCACAATATTCCCAGAATTTTTGCTTGGAATTAAATTTCAGTGGGAAATATGTCTTTGAAACAAAATGCTCAGAAAAGTCCTCATTCTTCATTGATTAGCCAAGACATGAATTCATGCCTTCAGGGCTCTGCTCTGTCACAAGCACTTGAAAGAGCATTAGGAATGCAGATCGCTGCTCTGCTTTAGGTTGCAGTGATAGCACCGAGTATCACAGAACAAATTCTGGTATGTAGAAATGTGCTGAACTGAAGTATTGGCAGATTCAATCAAGGAGCTTTTTTGTTATCTATCATGTTTAATACCACACAACTGTTTTTAAAATTTGATGATACAAAATGTGTTGGTTTATTTTTGGACTAGGGAGAAAGAGGAAAGTATGTTGCTTCAAATTTAAAGTGGGCAGAACATAAGGAATGCTTTTAAGTAAATTCAATTTTTAAAATATTGATCAATTTCTATAAAAGCTAACTGTGTGCTTGGGATTTTTTTGTTTTCTCCTGAAGGCCATCCTCCTGAGCAGTGATGGGCAGAACCTGGTGACAGGAGGAGACAATGGTGTAGTGGAAGTATGGCAGGCCTGTGACTTCAAGCAGCTCTATATTTATCCTGGCTGTGATGCTGGCATAAGAGCTATGGATCTGTCTCATGATCAGAGGTGAATTTGACATTCATATTTGTATGTAAATACTAAAATAACAGAACATTACAGAACATCTCCATGAACTTTGTGTATATGCTATGGAATCATTAACAGGATGTGTAAGAAACAGTTACTCATTTCCCTGTTCATTTATCTGATTCAACACTTACTCTGATACCTGAATCTCATCATGCAAGCACTTAACATTAAGGTGAGGCCTTATTTCATTGAAACTAGTAAGCAAGACACTCAGCTAGCAAAATATGACTAAAATTGCATTAACTCAAAAACAAAGGAATAATCAGATTGGATCAGAGTGCAGTAGTGCCTATTAAATGCCTTAGAACCAATTGCAAAGGTTTGAGATACATTTATGATTTTCAGGCAAGCTTAAGAACTTCAGACAGTGTTGCAAGAAGTGCCTTGTTCTTTTAGCTTTTTTCTGTCTATGAAAAAGCACAGTTCAACAAGGCAAAAGAGAATTTACTTCATCTTTGATTTCTTTTTCAGAACTCTGATTACTGGCATGGCTTCTGGCAGCATCGTAGCTTTTAATATAGATTTTAACCGGTGGCATTATGAACATCAGAACAGATACTGAAGTGCAGTGAAGAACTGAAAGCCCAGGTAAAGCTGAGAGCACAAGTGCTGCAAAGAAAGGTGTAGTCTCTGGTGGAAAACCACGTCTGCATTGACCTCCGTTGTACATTCCATTACACCCAGCAATAGCTGTACATTGTAGTCAGCAACCATTTTACTTTGTGTGTTTTTTCACAACTGAACACCAGCTGCTGAAAAGCAAGCTTGTATCATGTAAATTATATGAATTAGGAAATGTTTTGGTAATTATTTCATATATCTTTGTTTATTGAGAAAAGGTAGTAGGATGCGCCACAAGAGACTTTTGAAAATTCTGGGGAACCTTGTGTCCAGTTATTTCAATGTTTAGGCTTTGAACCTAACATGCATCCCATCTCCAGCCTCTTTTCAAGCTGAGATTAAAAAAAATACGTTTGATACTTTGTACATCAGATGCACATCTTAACTTTAAAGGGATACTTTTGTAAAAGTAAAACCTTGTATAAAGAACAAAACTGTTTCTTAATTTTATTGTGGAGTTACAACTTGCATGTACTTTAAACCTGATGTCTTGAAGGAACAGGTGCATTCACACAAATCAGACTGGAGATCTGCCTAAGGGTACAGCTTGTGTTAAAGGGTTGAATTTGGGAGCAAACAGTAATTCTGACATTTTCACCAACGCATTTTTCACTTTTTGAATCTAAAGTTTACCCCTCTTAAGTGGAGTTCTGCTCACAAAGCATTTGGATAAAAAGCCATCATTTGCCATATTTATACTTTATACAATAGAAATTAATTTCCTCCCTTTTAAATTTAAAGACTAGACATAAAGGGAGCAAAGAGGGAAGTTCAATTTAATGCTCTGTAATGCTTAATGATTCCCAATACAGACAAAGTGCTATACTTCTGGATTATTAACATTTGGCATATAAATCATGGGCAAGAGGGCCCCCACTGATTTTTTTCCCCTTATTTTTAGTCTGAGGAGCTTGGTTTATTTGGCAGCCTTAGCTTCATTTCAGAGGTGACTGAGGTTGTTCTTTTCAGTTCTTCTGAAAATCTCTCCTGAAGCCACTCAGACTAAGGCACTTCATCTTTTACAATACTGTAATGATAACTACCAGAATAATTTTCTGCACATTGTACTGATCAAATTACACACCCAGGGGTATATACACTTTAATTCATGTTTCTTCTTTGTATATTTGGTGACTGTATTGTCATAGATGTACATATTGTGTCGGTAGGGCTATGAGGCATGTAACAGGAATGTAATTTTCTCAGAATTTACACTCACTTGCAGTCATTTATTTAAAAAGATAATGGATTCTTTGTATTGGCACTTTGCACCAGGAACATATCATTATTTATTGATGTGATTACTTATTTGTTATCCACCTTGTATTAGTAAGTTTAGCCCCGAATTTCCTTCTTCATTGTTGTTTGTATTTATAAGGTCCGGAAATCATGGGGATCAACGTAATGATTAAGTTATTCATCACCTGTCTGTAAGCAATATCTTGAGTTTGTAGCTTAGAATTGGGAGACTATTGAACATCTGGAAGACAAGTTCATTTCATCTTGAGATCATGGTGAAATATTTTGGATATATAAATTCCTTAAGCTATTGTAACCATGTTTTATTGCAAAGATGTAAAATATGCCAGATGTGTGTGAGTTGGAAATCAAAAAGAAAAATAAAATATGCAAAGAATTCAGTGATTGTTTTTCATTCCGATGCAACTTTTGTCAAAGCATTCCCATTATCATTATGAACAATTATTTTGGAGAAATTCTTACTTAGGTGCTAATTATATGTCAAAGGTATGCAGTTCTGGGTAGTTGTTTTTCCTGGGGTCTCAGGGAAAAAAACCTCACAGGTTACAGAGTGACCTCTGCAAGTCTCTTGACTGTCATGAGAGAAGCCGCTAAAGTTACTTTGGTCAGCAGAAGTGAAAAAGAAGATCAAAAATCTAAGTCTTTAAGGGATACCAAGGATCATTGTGAGCAGGAAATAATCATATGTAATAGACCTCACAGAGGGCAAAGATCTGATGAGAGAAATTTTGGATATTTCTCACTAACTGATGACATGGAATAAATTTAATCTTATTTTGGGCATTGAAAGTTAGAGATCTACACTGCCTGCACAGCATAACAAAACAGGGGGGATAAGTTACCTTTTGGAACTGCTGAGGACCCTATAAAGATTACAGCAGGTAAGTAGGGACATATGGATATCTATATTTTAGATGTCTAATTTAAGGTAGCAATGGTAAGCAAAATATTTTCCTCCCAGAAGTAAAAACTCTCAGAAGTTTTCTAATTCTCGATAGCAGAATAGCAACCATTTCAATTTGTTATCCTAGTCATTTCCTCTAAATTTAGGATTGTTCTTTAAATAAGCATCAAAATGAACAAAAGCCAATATTTGAGAACATTATTAGAATACAGTATACATTTTAGCAGATATCTATTTATATCAATCAGCTTTTGAAAGTATAATGACCTCACTTGATTGTTTTGAAGCTGTAGGAGATATGGGAGAGGAGAGGATTGGTATGTTGATAATGTCCAGTGAGACAGTTTATTGATATGTCACAATCTCCATTCCATCATTATACAAGTGTCACCCCTAATTTTGTATTTTATTCAACAAATTGTTTTAAAATGCACCATTGCAATTAAACAAAAAATGGATATTGCTGTTATTTTAATTAATACTGTTATTTTAATTAAGTCTCTCAGTATGGTGTTAAATACAATCTAGTCACAAATTAGAAGCTTTTGTGCCCATGCAAACCTTTACATGAGAAATTTTGCCATGGGTTGCAAGAATAAAAAAACACTCTCACTCTATTGCATTCATAGGTAGGGGTACCCAAACAAGTCAGACTCATAAAAAGACGACAACAACAACAAAAAACAAAACAAAAATATTATTATTATTATTATTATTATTATTATTATTATTATTATTATTATTATTATTATTATTATTATTATTATTATTATTATTATTATTATTATTATTATATGTTGCTACTACTAGTACTAATAATAATAGTTGGGCCAAGAATTTAACATTTCTTTGTTTTATTTGTTGGTTTGTGCTAATTACATTGGTGTACACCCATCTATTTCAGGGCCTCTTATAGTAAACAGACAATACACACAGATCTCCAGTAAATGTCACAAGTCTTTTCCAATGCTTCAGCTGCCCATTTCTTTTACACAGTAAATCTTGCCTTTTTTCCCTCTAGAAATCTGAGCCACTGATCCCAGGGTGTGTCTGAGAGCTGCTTGTGGAACATGAAGCAGCTTTGGCCAAACTAGTTAAATGCAACAAGTCTCTCAGCTAAGGGAGATGCAGCTTTAAGGATACAACTGTGCAACTAAAATATGCCTACGAGGTAGATAATGCACAGTTATTGGCTGCCTTTCTGCCAGTTCATCCTCGGTTAAGCACTGGAATACAAGCCATTGCCTTCCAGGAGAAATGATGCAAGAGCTGTGAGGCGTATCCTTGTCCAGATCCTACCACTGTTGAGGAGAATGCTGCTTTCTCTACATGAGCAATAATAAAAGAGAGGCTTCTGCTTATTTACCCCAAGGAAAGACTAGTTAGGCTCAATTTACTGGGAAAGCTTTGGATAAATAATGATTTTGTGATAGAGAACCTTGCAGGTTGTGTGTGTAGAGCTAAAAGTGCTGTCTGTGAGCAGCAGTTGTGGATAATGCTTTTAATAATGCAGTGCATCAGCCCTGCTGACAAGCAAGCAGGATGAAGCAAGCCTCATGCTCCCAGGGATAAAAGTATTTGAAGCAGACACAAGGAGCAAAGGGCTGACTTATGGCAACATCAAGAAAACCACCTCCTGATACAAGATGTTTAGTACATACGAATATTTCATTTGGTTCCTTAAAGCTGGAGTTTATGCTTACAATTTTCAAGGGCTTTACTGCAAACTGGTTTTATTTAGGCTTTGGGGTGTGTGGGTGTGTTGGGCGTGTGGGGGTGTGTGTGTGTTACTTCCAAACTCAAAAAATGCATGGACTAAAACTGGTATTTAAAGCAGCAAAATAGTACTGGACATTTATGTGCCTATGCAATACAATACAGTTTATAGACTCCCTAGCCTAGTGATTAATTTTGCAACATCTACGGTTAAGTTTCAATATCTGAAACTGATAAGAAAAACAAGTCTGGTGATTGCTTCTTTATAAAGTTTATAAGCTGTGGCCATATAATTAGTTTACATAAGGATTTACATAGATGAAAAATCTGCCAAACAGCTGACTTGTTTATGGTCCATCCATGGTGAACGACCACATTTTGGACACTGGAAACAACTCCTTTTCAAGATACTGACATGGAAGTGACTCGTAATCCTTCATCAAAATTAGTACTCAATATTGGTTGGATGTTTTTCATGAAATCATTGTTATTCTTTTTACACATTTGAAAACTCAACAAAACTATCAACTCTATCTTTCACAAATTATTGTGATAGTAAATAATCTCATTATTTTAATTTATCCATAAATTACTTGTAAGGAACTATTTTCTATAGGATAGTGTCACAATGAAGACTATCATAATTTGATTCATTTTCCCTTCTAATATATTGGCCAGGATTTTGTTGTTTTAATCAGGTTGTTTTTTAAAAAGACAAAAATCAATAACTCAAAAGATACCCCATCCACACCCTTTAAACTCTTTGAGGTAAATTACAGAATACACTGCCTTGAGACTTTTTAGATTAGCTGAAAATTTAACCTCAAGCACACAGAAGTTAAGTAGTCCCTATTATTTAATTTATATTTTTCATGGAGGGATAGGTAACACATACACTATTTTCACTGGGAACTTCTAGATAATATAGTTCCACCTTTAAAATTCCTCAGGTAATTTATTTGCCTTGTGTAACATTCCAAGCTAGAGGAATTTCTACAGGCAGTGCTCAACTCATTTCAGAGAACCAAAATGTCACCAGCCAGTGGGCAGAATGGGCTCAGCTTGTCCTGGAGTTGAAACAGTCTTTCTCTGGTGGGGTAATTTTTCAATGGATGCAAGTTAGCTTGACTGATTAATGAAACTGTTTTTATATCAGATGGGCTGGAATTCCTGAAAACAATGGCAGATATGTTACAAGGACTGATTTCATGTTTGCATCCCAAACATGCTCAGTTTCAGAGTTAAAATGAGGAGGATTCCGCCTCCTGCCTCAGCCTCCCCACCCCAAGTTTTGGTGGAAGCACATTGCACATCCTCAGGAGTGGCAGTGCCACAGGCCAGGCAAGGTGCTTGGCTGCTCCTGTGCTGCCCAGGGGAGGCTGGAGGCCACAGAGGTGTAATCCTGGCTGGGCTGGGCTGGGCTGTCTGAAGCCATCACACAATTCTGCTGCTGATGTGTGAGAGGCACCAGCTGCTCCCTGCCTAGGTGTGGCACCAATGGTCCTCATGCACGGGCACTGAGGCAAGAGGGTCCTGAGATAAATCACGTTACTACTGACACCCTCTCTGCTCCTTCAGTTTTCTCTGGTTTTTAATCCCATACATGTCAAGCCAATAGCATGAGAAAGTAGGGGAAGAGGAGCCTGGGCTTCAAACCCTCCTCTGAGAGAGCTGTGTTGTCACTCAAGGCAGGAAGAGAACAGCAATTCTGAGCACATGATGGGGACACTTCATATTGAAAAGTGTGTTCCTTGTGCACTGGACACTTCCTGGAGTTGACAGGGGTAGGAGAGGGACAACACCTACAGTCCACCTAAACCTTCATTTGCAGCTGGACCTTGTTGGACTAAGGTAGTTATGTGTGCTCTGGTGCAGGTTGGCACTTCAACTGTGCATTGCAGTAAATGATACAGAACAGCTTTCGTGGATTTATAGGCAGCGTGCTAGCCTAGATCTTTAATAAGACTCACAGGAAGGTACAGACTTGTTGACTGGAAAATATATTATTGGGGAGAAAACCATGAAGTTGTAAAAGGCAATCATATAAATGTCACAACTGATGAATATACAGCAACATTTTAGACAGGAGAATTTTTATTCCAAAAAACAGAATATATCTTCCAGGTTAATGAGTATTCTAAGTACCAGTGATGATGAATACTGACTGCAGAGCTTTTATATGTGTTCTGGGCTTGTCCAGAGTGATGCACAGTTGGCAACAGACAATAATTAGCAAATGCATGCAGTCCTTTTGCAGCCTAGAATAACTCATTGGCAAGACTGGTTTAGGAGGCACTGTGGTCGCTCTTGTCTAACACTCTCTTCTCAGTGAACTTTAGAATGCTTCACCTTAAATTTTTTTAGTCTAATATTGATCTCAATGCCTTTTGACATTTGGACAGGGGAGATTTTATGAAAAACTTGGATTTTGAAATGCATGCAACTGTAAATAATGAGTTCAACATAGTATGGTAATAAGTGTATTTCTGTGATAAAGTAGATCTTCTAAGCATGGAAAAACATTGTAAAAGAAAAAGTAATTTTTACATGTAAAGTAATTTCTGAGAAGACTGAGGAACTTCAGGGGGATTTTATACAAATACCTTCTCTTTTTGTACAAACAACAGCTAAATAAGGTTTAGAACAACAACAGAAAAAAAAACAGGTTTCATTAGCAATTATTTTTTACCATCCACCATTTATCCATTTCTGTTCTTTGAAGAGGATTCTTCAATCACTTAGGTCTAAGTTAGTATGGGTAAACTACATCTAAAGGTGCAAAGTTTATCAAACACAGGATCCTCACTGTTCTGTATTCTCTGACAGTATTCAACCAATGACAACAGCCAATTTTAGCTCAAAACCACATTTTTGGTGAAACATCTTTTAACCTCAAGCTCATTTGAAATTCTACCTTTCTTTGCACATTTTGTGCAATCTTATTTTTGTATTATATTTATACTAATTATTTTCTACTTGAGTAAATTTTCTAGATTCAGCAAGCCACATGTATTGTTGAAAATACTCCAGCTGAAGGCCTCTATTTCTGTAAGCTATACACCCACAGCTGCAAAGATGTGCTTAGCATAAAAAATTTTATTAAACAGGTAAGTTTACATGGCACAAAGGTAGGCCACTTTTTTTAGCCAAGTTCACTCAAAAAGTTGTTGTAAGACCAGTAAATCTACTTAATGATTGGCAATTGCCTTGAAAAACTCTGTGCAGTCTTACTGATTTTATTGCAGAGGTGCAGGGGTTATCAAATACTGAAAAAATTTCATGAATTTTTTTTTTATTTTTTAAATTGTTTTCAGGGTGATGGACAATTAAGAAGAGCAAACTCTTAATTCAGCAAACTAGGATTGTCAGGTAGCAGGTGGATGGTTTATATATTTCTGATTTTCAAAGGACTTTTCCTGGTAATGCTAGATGTGCCAACAGTGCATGAGCTGAGCAGCAACCGGATCATACGAGACAGAAAAAAACCATGGAGAACTGCAAGCACATAGCAAGGTGCTTCAACAATCCAATTTTCTCATGGGATTAGAATGGACAACTCATCCTTTGGCATGACTTTCCAAGGCTTTGATAAAAGCACCGCATTGCCCTTTTCTCAAAGGAAAGGCAGCAAGTTGGCCTGAAGAAACCATACAAATCACTGCTGTTCAACATTCTGTTACCTGAAGTAGGAATATCCAGATGAAAGAAATAGGGAGCAGCACCAGCATCATCTGAGTAACATAAGAGCCCCCAGCTTCCTAACAAGTGAAGCCATGTTGCTGACAAGCACCCTATTAGCTCTGTCCTTCAAAGCCTTATCTAGGGAGACTGCTGTGAAATCAGGGAAGAAAATAAGAATTCAGCTGTCATAACAGCCTGAGTGAATCACCTGACTGAACTCTCTATTTTCAGAAAGCAGTCACTGTAACTGTGAAGTGGATCTGGAGAGGCCACCTTCATGCCGGTTCCAGCTGATAAGTAGAAAGTGACACTTCGAACTGCTGGGCTAAATGCTTCTCAGGAAGACCATATCTGAATTGAGGAAAGAACAGATTCATTCCTTGATTTCACAAACATGTTCACTTTTCCTTATCTATCCACTACACTAAAAATCAATGTGTAACTGAGAATGTGAAGGCTAAAGGGACTCAAGACACTTATTACACAAGACACTAAAGCTCAGTGCTATTTATGGTAGAAAATTACACTGACTTACAAAATAGTTGTAAGAAAACATTTATTGAAAATTTAAACTTGTTTCATATATTTAAAAAAATTATCATCACATGGATCTTATGCAAAAGAAGACTGACAGGTATTTAGATACAAAAGGGAGATATTTTGAATTGACTTTACCACTACTAAATCTAGTTTACAGTGCTACACTGGTTTATAAGCCTGGTTAAATTCCAGAGGAACACACTTCATGGCAACATTTATCTGTATATCACACTTGACACTTAATTTATCATAGTTTTCTCTGTGTCTTCCAGCAGAGAAGACAACTAGGCTGAAGTCTGAATTTCTAATAAAATGTTTATGCGAACCCCCTGCATTAAATCATATAATCATTAGCATTTGAAGTGTACCATCTTGTAAAAACTCCTCCTGAAGACCGAAACTCAAAGCTTGATGATTCCTGTCTAGTGTGTCCCCAGATGAGCTGATTCTCATTGAGGTGAGTTCCTGTCTTTGAGCTGCTTACCAACACACAGGTAGGTTTTAAGTCCATAGGTTGGGACCTGGTCTGCATGGAAAGGCACCCACTAAATCCAGGAAATTTTTCACCCAGTGCTTCAGTTGTCCAAGATCACATATCCAAATCTGTACAAGCCACCAAAGGCTTCTGTTATTGCAAATGGAAATATGTAAGCAGGCACTTGTGGAGAGGGAGCCATTTGAACTGTTGAGACACCTGACTTAGGTGTCTAAGATGCCTAATGAGAGAAATCTTTCTGTGGTAATACACACTTATTTCTCTCCACCTGCAGCAAATACAGCCTGGGGTGACTGGCTCTGGAGGAAATACCTCATATCTATAAAATTTAATGCATTATAAACCAGTGTTGATCATCCAGTCCCTCCTTTCCATTTGATCCTGACAAATTTGGACTCTCCCTGCCCTGCAGGTATGGCTTCTTCTCCTACCTGCCAGGTAAAGTGAATCAGGAAGTAGAAAGAGATACCTTCTCCCTCTTTTTTTGTACCCCACTGTCTTCATTCTTAGATTAGATGAGTTCTTTGGATGTATTAAAGCTTAGTCTGTGTTACAGCCGTACCCAGAACAGTGTTGAAGTGCATCATGTGTAGAAAGGGGGAAAAGTGAAAGAGACAAGAAAGGACCTCAGGAGTGGGAGGAGCTAAAAAACCTGGCGTGTCCTGCTGAGAATGGGTTGTCCCAGGGAAAGGCAACCTGAGCCACCAGCAGTGTACAAAGTAATACATCAAGCATCTACTTCAAGTCAGGTAAATAGAGGGGGAGGGTGTTTTCTGGTTGGATCCTGGCGACAGTGGTTTCAGCATGATTTTCTGTCTCCTGTGGTCCCAAACTGTGATTTTGGTTTGCATGTTATAAATGAATAAATGGATTTGCATTTTACTGTATCCTGATTTGAATCTAAGGTGCCTGCAACAAAGAATCCCTTACATGGGATGCAGCAAATTCAAACTACAAGATGAGGGCTGCAGAATAAGTGCTAAATTCACAAAAATCCTGTTGAAGGTATTCAAAGAGTTCACCAGCCCTCTGTAGAAGGTGAGCAAGTGAGAATAAGGTCTGGAGATCAGGTGAAGAAGTGGCTCCTGGATACCAGTAATGGTCAGAAAAATTCCTGGGTGTTTGAGGACCATGCTAAGACCCAGAGATGTGTCATTAGCTTGTGCAATTTCTGATAGCTCAAAACTAAGTGAAGGTCTTAATACACTGGGGTGTTCAGTGGCCACAGCACAGGTTTGCAGCCAGACCCATGATCTGGGCAGAGGAAGGGAGAAGAGGAAAGGAGAGAATCCTCAGCATGTTCCAACAGGTCTCTGATTTAAGGACAGGATGCTTATCAAAGGACAAAAATGAAAATACAGCATCATGGCCTAATGAGAAGTCTGAAAATAGAATGTATTTTCTGTATTTTGTAACTGCCTTTTAAACTGAATTGGCTTATGGATCATACAGATCTTACGGTATCGCAGTTTCTGTTCCTTAGCTGTGGAGCACAGATGCAGCAAAGAGTTAGAGAAAAAGTAGAATTAATTTGCTAAATAATTTAACTAAGCAGGGTGAGTTAAGAAGTTCCGACAAAATGAAATTCATTATAGCAAATGAGCCTTACAGATAGCACAAACACCTGCCTGAAATACCTGAGAAAATCCACTGAGAAAATTTCAAAATCTCCCATGAAACTGTAAAAATTGTCTTGTGTAAACTGTTGTACATTTTATTTGTTAAATTGTGTTTGTTTTATTGTTGGGGGAAAGAAAACTGGTTATTAAAAACATTTTATTTCAGTCAAATTTTTTTATAATTTTACTTTGTCAACAGATGGGGGGAAATATTCCAAACACATATTAGGTTTATCACTTTCCAAATGCAACTGCTGCCAAATCTTTAACATTAGAGTTTTCTCTCAGCTGCAGCATTGTGAACAATAGAATAATTATATTGAGTTTCACAAATGTTTATGACATTTTAAATGAGAAAAAAATTATTTACAATTAGTATATTTGCATTAGGGTGTAGATGTTGTCTGGTAATAATTCAACATGCATTGTCATCAAAGCTGAATGGTTTGGTGATAATATTCATTAGGCAGAATGAGCTTCAAAAAATGGTTGTCAACATTTGTTCTTAGTTAACTCTGATACAGAACTGTAGAAAAAACCAAATGCAATATATCACAATTTCTAAGGTTGGTTTAAATTACACTACTGACGTTTTATTATATATATTGTGTTGACCAGCTTTAAAAAATTTATGTAGTGTTTGTTTTGGAATGAAGGTAATTTCTGTGGTTATGGATTAGCAGTGCAGCTTGGCTTTTCCCACTCTCTGTTACCTCAGGCTATAGCCAGAGAATAATTTTTGTTTGATACTGCCAACTTGGAATTTATAGGTGCACAGCTCAAACCACCAGTTGCCAGAGGCACTCATAAACCCTTCTTCCTAGCACAAACTATCAATATATAACCTGATCAGGAGCATGCACTGAAAGTAATGGCTCTTTGTTTCCTTCCAGCTGCAAAGTGCCATTGCTGGCCACGCAGGATTTGGGTAAGAGGAAAGCAGTGATAGTTACTGTTCTCTGACAGATGCCTCAGCAATTTCAACCTGCTGATATTTCAGTAGGTTATATATTAAATAGCCCTGTCTGGAGCCATTCTACTGAGAAAATCTGGCCAAAACTCACATTTGGTCTGAATGAGACCAGAAGGACCCAGTAGTCAGTGTCTAACATGGAACTCTGAAGTGGAGGAGAGGTGAGTGTGAAGGTCCTCCTCCTCTCCTTCCTCCTCTGTTCAATCCGGACATTTCTGGCAAAGTGGAATTTCTTCTGCAAATCACAAATTTTCAGAAATCTGACAACTCCAGAAAAAGCATCTTTTCATGCAGCAATTTTATCAGAGAAAGGAAGTCCAGAGTTGTGTCTGTAAGGTGCTGATCTGAGATGTGAGGGAGTCCTTAATCCAGAGCATTTTTTAAATGTCAAGAGCATTTTGAGGAAGGCTGAGCAGGATCTGATGCCTGGGTGGGTACTGTGCAGACTCAGGCATGGAGAGAGTTGACCCTTCATCAAAAATGTTAAAAGATTTTATTACATTCCAGTGGTAACAATAAGCCTCTCCTAAACCACAGGAGTTATTACAAAAAAAATATTCAAGTATCGGTCCTTTATTCATATCTGCCTTGGGAAGACCTTTGCAACATCAATGAAAGCTCAAGTAGGCTACAAAATTTATGCTGTATGGAGAGGAGGTTTTTAATAAAGGCATAAAAGGAAAATGGTTGCTAAGCATGACAAACATCTGCACAAGAACAAAGAAGGTGAAAACCATCTTCATCTGCCCAGTCCTACAAATGGTGTGTGTGCCCTTCCTGCCACAGAAACAGGACACTATGGGCTCAGCTTTCACCATCTCCAAAGACTTAGACAGAAATGTGGAAGAGTTGAAAAATCCTTCAGATTGTATAATATAGGAGATCATAAAATCAGTAGGAGAGTTTGAAAATTATTTAGATTTATGAGCTGATGGAAATTACTTAGACATCCACACGGTCAGAATCTCTTCCATGGAGTCAAACTGCCTGAAGATCAAAGTATTTGTATCAACATTATCAGCAGGCATAAAATAAAAAGAACCCACGACATACAACAGATGCTCCTTTGTCTGCCCTCAAATTGTCAAGGGTTAGCAACCTTCAGTGCTATTGGGCAGGGCACACACTACACACACACGTAATGTGGAAATGTAAATGGTCCTGGGGAAAGGACAAACAAGCGTTTGGGTGGAACGCCAAAAATGGGAAGAATTGCACACACCATTGCTGATTTTTGTTCCTCATATTTATAATTTGCATGCTACACATACCATTGTATGTAGAAGCTCTGAACATTGAGAAGTTTGCACATTTCCAGCAGCAGTGGTGCTCAACAAGCACGACTAAACTAATGTAGAGAATGAAATAAACGACTGATATGTCTACATATGATATTCTACATCAGGTAATGAGGCTCTCACAAATTAGAATACCAGGAATGACTCTCTGTAACTTCATGACTCTCACTTCAAGATGTAATCTCCATTGTGGCTGTTCATTCTTTCATGGTTTGATCTAATGGTTCATGAAATAAGGTTAAATCTGAGGGGATATTAGCAATCCATACAAAATCCTGTATCAACCTATACTTAATAAGAATCAAATTCACACATTTCTTTTTTTTTCTTTAGAAGTAATGGGGGGGTTTCAAATTCTGAAAGTTGTTATTTCATATACAAGTTTGCCTTATAACAAAACCCAAGAACTGTTATGCAGAAATGTTGTGTGGAGAACCAAGCTTGCTCACGGACAGGTAAACATTGCTGTTATCATTCATAGGCTACGGGGCTCCAGTGATTCCAATGGAAAGACAAATACAGCCCTTATCCTGAGAAAACCACTCTCAAACACTTCTGCCCCAGAAAGACTTTAACCCTTCACAAGGCTTCAGCCTTCTCCTTGTAAGCCTCCTTCATTAAATACTTTCCCTGAACTATTTCTCAATTCACTCTCAACACTCTCCCAATCCCTTATTTTACAGGGAAACCTAATGTGAGCAAGAGGTTCAGTATGTCTGGGCTGAGGCAGGACCAAAATGAAAGCCACAGTGAGCTCAGCTGAAACCAGGGAAAGAAAAGGGGGCTATTTTAAAGAAGTGTTCAGCAAAAATAATCTCCTCCAGGAGACTCATCACCTGTAAAAGATCTCCAGATGGAGAGTGAGCCCCCTTCTCCTCTTATGAAAAGATTGGCTAGCAGAGAATTTAGCTTTACTATAGTAAAAAACTGCTAGTCCTTGCCTCTGACCATGGACTTCACCTGGTTACACAGGACTCTGCTTGCAAGGTCAAGAAGCACATATTTTCCTTCTGAATTATGGCATACATTGCAATGTGTCTTTCAGGACTTTTTCCTAAGTCCCTTCGCGGATCTGATGAGAAAGGGCCTGCCTCCCCTGCACCCACTGAGGTCATGGCCAGTTTAATTGTTCCCAGGGAGAGCAGCTGCTGAGGGAGAAAGGTAATGGGGGCTGTTCCCAAAGCCCAAAGACAGCTCTGAATGCAGAAGAAACATTTTGAAGTACAGTCTGAAGTAGTATCCTATAATACAGATTTAAAGAAGAAAGAAGAAATACTCTCTAGAGCTGAACATTTTTACCTCAGCTTCTCTGGAGATTACATTGCATTTTTTTTACAGAGGTGTTCTTTCAAATAGCAGAGAAGGAAAAGCCGTTGTCATTTTCCCTTGTGCTCACTCAGCTTTCAGTCTGGGGCAGACTGGGACAGCCTTCCCCAAAACAGCCTATTTTCAGCTGGCTCAGGCATGGCTATATGGGCTGCAGCTACATTTATGATTTCCATTCACACACACCCTCCAAGAATCATCCTTCACATTACTGTGTCTCTGCTCCATACTGACAGCACTTTGAAGTACAGGGGCACCTTCAACATAAGAACTGTAAAGAACTCTACAATACCAGGCTGCTTATGAATTAAGTCTTGCTTGCACTGGCAAGCAATTCCTGTAGTGAATCAAATATCCTTTCCAAGCCCCTAAATAAATTCATGAGACCACAGAAATAATCTTGAAAGATATGTGGGATCTCTTGTCTCCCAGCCCTCTTCCTCCCCCCACAGATGTATGCAGTGTTGATTATTGCCTGTATTAAGACAAACTATACTTAGCAGACCTGAAGCTGTACACATATTTAAAGCAGACTGGCTCTGTGTCACTGTGTGAAGAAACTGCTCTTTGCAGGCAGTAGTTCACAGCTATTGTTTGGTTCTTTGCTTTCTGTTTTCATACTTTTTTTTTAAAAAAGGCTTTCCTGTAAAACCTGGGATGCAATAAAAATGAAGATGAAGGAAACAAAGGGTTTTTCAAATGGTGAAATCAGTCAGAACCCTGATTAATGGGAAAGATCCCAGCAGAACTGAATTCTTTGATTCTCACATTTCTCTATTAAGAGAGACTTCCCAGGAAGCTCATTCTCACATCAGCAGTGTACCCGATATCCAGGGAGTAAATGAGCAGGAACTCACCACAGTGCCAGACTTCTATCAGCCCTTAGAGCAGCAAGGATTTACAGCATGAGGCTGTACAATAAACCATACTTATGGTGATAAATCAGTTCTCAGAAGAGAGAGAAGAATGTGCTCCTATGGGCTGATGTGGTTAAAGCACAGGAGTGAACACCAAAAAAAAAGGAGCCTTGTGCAAAATGTACTTATACCACGATGGTGCTGCTGTGTGAGCTCTGTCAATTCATAAAGCATTTTCCTGCATTGTCTACCTTTTGAATAAGATATTTCCTTTTTTCTCAAGTATTCAGGCCTGTGAAGGGCTCTGGCATTCTTAGGTAGGAGGTGCTGCAGAAGCACAATTTTGCAATCATTTTCTGTATAGGCAAAAATATTTAAAAGGCATTTCAGTGTTTTACAGGACTGGAACATGGCTGGTGAGAAATTTCTGGGGGGAAGCATGACGACTGTGTTTTAATGCAGAATGGTCTAAAGGTGAAAAGAGCTCAATGTGACTCCTTTCAAGTTATGTGATAATCTGGAACCACACATTTGCAAGAGACTTAACAGGAATAAAGTAAACATCCTGATAACCGATCTTAATCAGCTATCATGGCCTCACCAGCACACTCTATCCTCCTTAAAAAGGAAGAGGAAGAAATAACCCTAAACAGAACCAGCATTTCAGGCACATACTAAAGAAGCTTTACAGTAAGTAAAATCAGTTTTTGTCACTGGTAAAAATGCAGACCTCAATTACCAGACATGCAAGAGACAAATCTGAATAGTAAGAAATATCTGTTTAATATCTTCAAAAGTCTGTTTTTAGCAGCAGGTCAATCAAGTAACAGAAGGTGAATGGAAAGAATATGCTGTGACCTATTTGTCCTTGGGAACAGACAATAGGGCAAGAAGCAGAATGTGCTCATGTGTGACTCAGTTTGGACAACTCAGATGCCACATCCACAGCAGAGATTACTGTCCTCAGTTCCCCTCACTGACAAAGGAGATAAACAAGAGTTTCAAGATCACAATTCCTCTTGTTCTAAGGCAAACACTTAAAATAGATATCTGCTGGTTTAAAATGTTTGTTTCCCTCTTTTGTCTATAAAGAGGGTTCAGAGCGATAAACTTAGTAAGTAGAGACAGTTTAAAAGTGGTATGAGGAATCTTATCCCAAAATGCATACCAAGATGAATATTCTCTTCCAGATGTCCTGCCACAATAGCACCTGTCTCAATGCCGTGGTAATTCTTTACAGAAATGAAGCTGTTAGGAATAACCTCATATATCTAAAGAAAAGACATTTGAGAATGATGCTTTGACCTCAGAATAGTTTTATACATTTCCATGTATTATTATTTCCATGCTGCTGTTCCAAGCATAAGCCAAAATTGATGGCGAAAATGGTCTTTTGCTTTTTGCACCCAGCTGTTCACACACCTGCATGGAAGCCTCTGCTTTGCATTTGAATTCTAAGTGCATCTGAAACCCTAAGGGATCTGAAATTTGGAAGTGGCTGTTGCAGAAAAAAACCACCCCTGAGAAAACTGCAAACCTTCTTGCAATGTTAGTTATGAAACAATTCCTGCTTAACAATGGAATTAACAAAACTTGCTGGTATTTTGGCAAACTCTAAAACTTTCAGATTCAAAAATGGGACCGAGTATATACTAACAAACAAGTCATTGGACAGGACTGGAAAGCATTTTGCTTCCTGCTGTTGATAAAATGCAGCAGCACCTTAGGAGAAGGATTGCATGAACTAAATATTTTTACAAGAGATAGCAAGACAGGCCTATGGAGCTTAGTGACATTAAATGCTAACATAATATAAATATTTAACAACCTCTGCTTCTGAAAAAATTCAGTCTGCATAAAACATAAATTAGGATAGTGTATCATGAGCCTATTCCAGTATTAGCATTAATGAGATCTAAACTGGCCAGCCAAAGCCAAAATAACAAAATAGTTGCTAGAAAACAGCAGCTAATCTATCTGCCATGCTGTCTTCAGCTGTCTTATGAAGGTCTGAGTCCAAGCTGCAGTCAGTGATACTTACCCTAAAGTCAGAGAAGATTAGTAAGTCAGGTGTCCTAGTCCACAGTACTGGGCTGAAAGATAAAGTGGAATTCATTTAATCTGTTAATCAGGATTCTAACATTCAAATGCCCTATCCTGAAGCTTTTTCTAACTGACATTGCATTGAATGATAAAGTTAATATCAGTTGACAGTTTGCCAGAAGCCATTAATATAAACTCTGAGTTTTGTTTCAGGGCTTGTTAATTTTGTTGTGGCCTTAGAAGACAAAGAATGCAAGTAAAGAACCACCATGTTCCTTATTCTTTCATTTTTTCCTTTTAGTAAAATTTTCTCCCCACACTTTTTTTTTTTCCCAAAGAAGCTGAAATGAAACTAGACCTTTATTTATACAATGCTCTGCACTGGTCCTGGATTTATTTTTGAAAGTTGGTAAACTCTCCCTGCAATTTAAATTGATTAAATAGGTACAGCTGAGTAAATGGACAGAGTTAGGCTGTAAGTCATATGTTTTCATTTTTAAATTATGTGTAGAAGAAAACAGAGAAAATAAGCAAAGAAGAAAAAGTGTATAGAGAAGAGTTCACTATATTCAGGATTAGGAAAATAAAATTACATACAAGATTTGATTGCTGCCACATTTTGCTCTCACTCAGCAGATGCTGTGGTCAGCCGTGGCCAACTTATTCACACCAGTGGCCTGGGATGCAGGGCATGCATCTCCCTAAGCAGCATTTGTATGTCCTTTGGAAGAATTCTGCATCTCATGTTACATCAGTTAGATGGATTTTCACATCTAACGTTTGTTGGCCATAACAGGGGGCAGATACACAAAAAAACCACCACCAAAATGCAGCTGAAATCCTTCCATAATTAAGTACTTCCTTTATCTTAAAAATAAAGAACATCTCCAGTCCTATGCAGCAATCAGCATCTGTAAGTCTTCAAAGAAGGAATCTGGTAATTCCAGTTAATTCTAATAGTTCCCTACCAAAGCCAGTATTAGACTGTAAGCCAGTTCCTTTGTGAATGTGAAATAGTTAAAGTACTGCAATGAACGTAATGGTTCCATAAAAACCAAAAAGCAAGAAAAAAAACAACCCCACCAAAAAACCCCACCAATTACAACAAAAAACACCTAGAGGAATTTTTTTTGTAGTGAAAAGGGATTTTATGCCTTTTTTGTTAAACTATGAAGAAAAAACAGACATTATTTTCTTAATATTGGATTTCCCCATGGATATTTGGAAATATTAAATAAATATATATATTAAATATATATAAATCTTTATACATACACAATAGAAAAGTAATTTTTTTAAATATTGAAAAACCAGTACATTGACTTTGTGGAACCTGGAAACAAACAGATGTCTACCTATTACTGAAAGTACTTATATTCAATATCTAGTATTGAAAGTATTCTTGAAAAAATATGTGCTTTTCTGCTTGAAGGAAGCTGCATAGCCTAATTTGCAGAGAATTTTTCCACTACTGAAAGAAGACTGGAAATAGCTTCTGTATCTTCCCTAAAGCTGTTGAAGGTACTTGTGGGATAAAATAAGATATATTTCTTTCCTTAATGCATACTCAATGTTATTAAGCCAAACTATTTTTTTGCTCCTCTTTATTTCATGTCTTAGTGTTGCAGCACTTAGAATCTCTCTGTAATAGGAATTTAATCCACTTTCTCCAGAGATTATCTACAGTATTTACAGTAACCCTTGTTGAATTATTTTCATCCACATTTCTCATGAATGCTTTCCCTTCCCTGCTTGTTTGCTCTAGGCAAACACAGAACACTGACTTACACTGTGAGATCCAGCCCTCAATTTTATTTAATGGCTCAAACATACTTTCCATATTATGTTGTTCATTATATCTCAATATTTGCTCATAGATTCAGACACAGATCCAATCACTACATGACAGAAGTGAAAAAATATATGTGAACTATTTCCAACACGTACAGATAAAATGCTGCTAAAAATACTTTTTTTGTTTTGCACAGGGAAATTTTTTGAGTAAGCAAATGGGGAGGATCCTTCCCTTTACATGCAGCAGAAGTGCAGGATGCTGTCAGGCTCAGTATTTTATCATGCAGCTTCACACTCTCAAGCCTCTGAAATCCCAGTTAGAAGACTGGCAACCCAGCTCTCAAAGCAAATATTGTGCTGTTCCTGACTTGCAAAAGTGAAGTCTCCATCGTGCTAGGAGTAAGAGGTGGTAGTTCCCCACTTCATGACAGGGATGCCAAGGAAACTGCTTGCTGAATTCACAGAGGAGCTGCTCTGTGATCCTGCAAGCTCCCAAAAGAGAAAGGGTGCCAGACGAGCAATATTCACTGAGCAACAAAGCTGGTGAAGGATCTAGAGCTCCTGTGAGGAGCAGCTGAGGGAGCTGGGGTTGTTTAGCCTGGAAGAAAGGAAGCTCAGGAGGGACCTTGAGTACCCAGGTGCTACTTGAGTCAGAAGCTGGAGACCCATAGAGGTTACCTCAATATAAGACATCCTGTGACGATCAGAGTAAATGCCTAAAATGGAACCAGTTATTTAGGGGTCATGGGAAAATTAAATACATTTTATAGAGGGGGAGGGAATTAAGGGAAGTGATGGGAGAACTACAGTGTGTGCACATGACCTTCCCATGATGTTTAGACCACGCAAATCAACATGCAAGTCCCATGCCTTGTACACTTCCTTGCTTGGTTCTCAGGGTGGCTCAAACCTCACACTACACCTGAGGAGGTCCTTGGCTTCTACTTACAGCACTGAGAGGTGCTTCAGGGGGTCCACCCCCAGCTATTTCTTGTGAGATCAGTGCATTAGGCCTGACCATATCTACGAGGATGAATAAAAGCTCATAAAGAGCTGTCATGGTGCATTTTTCAGTGCTGTTCTCTGTGCAGTTGGCACCTGGGGTCAAGCTGGAGCTGGCTCAGCCATTGCAGCAGCCGTGTCAGCCTTGAGCTCCAGCTCAGCTCTGGCTCCAAAGCTTGCAGGCAGCCCAGAGCTCAGGCTGTGAATTACTCCTCAGTGTGGCTTCTGCAAAGTGTCATACACGGATTTCACTTTCTTCTGCTATACCAACACAAAAGCTGCTTGAATAATTTGAATGTTACCCATCACACCCTTTTTTAACCCGTATCTCAGGCTCTAGCAACTGTCAACTATCATTTTATCCTTTCATTTCACATTATCAATTTACTTTTGATTGTTAAACACATCCAAATGTCACACAGGATGGAGCATTGCTGGTGTCTAAGAAGTAGGTGGAAAATACTGAAAACCCCACCAAGGTACAGCTGATAAAACTTTCCAACTTTGCCATTTTCTGCATAGGAATATCCCTGTGCTGAACTAAGATTTTGCTAAAATCAAATCAGGGTTCAGCTGGTGAAAGCTGGGTTTTTTTAAAGCGCCTAAAGACTTTTTAAAAGGTCCACCCAGCAAAAATTTGTGTTTAGCAGCAGTCTGGGGTAATTTTTCAGTAGCTCTCCTTTGAAGAAAGCTGTCAAGGCCCTTGAAACTCAGTGTCCTGCATTAGTGTGTGCATCCACACTTACTCAGTACTGAACACCATGGTAAACAACTGAATGAACATACCAGCAAGCAGAATTAATTTTTAGCCACTTTCACAGGAAAGCACTTTGAAGTTTCAAAAATTGGTCTTCTCAATTTTAAATTTGACTCCAAGATTACTTTTGTGAATTGAGAAATTATACAGGCTGGTTTTATAGAGAAAGATCAATAAAAACTCAAATTTGCTGTCTGTTTTACTTTAAGAAAACTTTGTGAGTGAAAAAGACTGAAAATATCAACTCCTTATTCCAAAATTCAATATCTCCATTCCCCTTCACATCTCAAGACTTCTTCACACAGGAGACTGTTATAGTGCAATAGAGAGATGAACAGATCAAGCAAGGAGAGGAATATACATTGGGATCAAGCAATTTTCTGTTCTTATCAGAATGATGATCTTATGGTAATGCACCATTAGCAAAGGGATTTGTGTCTGTAGCTGTGTGCATTTGCACAAACATGTGTATTTGGCTCATTCCTAGTTATGCCTATTGGTTCGTGATCATTACAAATAGATTCTACTAGGGAAACTACACTTATGTGCTTTAGCCTTGCTATTTGAGGATGCAGGAACAACTCTTCAGTGATGCATTTTTTGTTTCCTACCTTGCTTTTGCTCTGGGGCACCTAGACAAGAAAACACTTGTAGCTTGAAAGCTGCTTAGTCCATGGTAGCACAGCAGCCAATGCCAGTCTGAAAACTGGCAAACCAATCTGGGCAGCCAAAAGGGCTGGGCACCCACATCCTGGGTGCAGCAAACACAGCAAAGCCAGCTGCTCAAGGCAGGAGATTTTTCAGCTCTGCTCCTCGCTGGTGTGGCCTCACCTCGAGAACTGTGTGTCATTTTGGTTGCCACAGTATAAGAAGGGCATCAAACTATCAGAGTATGTCCATGGGGAAAGGCCTTGAGGACGAGACTTGTGTGGGACAGGTGACACCAATGGGTTGGTTCAGCTGGGATGAGAGAAGGCTGAGGGGTGACCACATTGCTGAGCAGTGACCTCACCCCACACTACACCAGAGGAGTGCTCTCCAGAGATGCTGATCTCCTCTCCATAGTGATCAGTGATAGCACATGGGGAAAGGAAATGAAGTCAGAGGAAGCTCAGACTGGACATTAGGAAATGGCTCTTCACTGAGAGGATGGTCAGTCAGTCACTAAAAGCAGACTCCCCAAGGAAGTGCTCACAGGCACAGTGACAATTAAAGGAGCACCTGGATGATGCTTTTAGTTATATGGTTTAGTATTCCCCTAGAGATCAGGAAGTTGGACTCGATGATCCTTCTGGCTCCCTTCCAACTCAAGACATTCTATGATACTATGAACCCCCCTAAGTCTGCTGTTCTCTGTTAGAAGTATCTCCAGTTATAACTACTTGGGCTGTTCAGTGCAAAAGACTCATTCTGCCTCTATTGAAACCTCACAGCCTGTGGCTTTCAAGATAGACCCTCAGCAGAGATGTGAAGCTGTGAAACTTCACTGAAAACCCCATATCAGAAGGGATTTGTTACCATTAGCAAGGGCAGGATTCACTTACATGAAAATGTAGGCAACTGTTTTAATTTCTTTCCACACATATTTAGTGTTATTTAAATTAAACTCATGCTACTGATTTCTTCCAGAGGAGCTAATGGAGCAAACATTATTTGGACCATACTAAATGGAAACCTGGCATGCACTTTGTTAATGGACTGTGCAGATTTTTGTGAGGCAGAACTGAGGAAATCAGTGCACTGCTATTTCTGACTTTGCTGGATGGATGTTTTTAGCATAATGTTTGCACACTGAAAAGCCAAGTCATACAACTGCAAAGCCTGGCATTCAGAAAGAACAGGGAGAGGTTTGGCTGGGGAATACTGAAATAAACCAAGGGAACAGTGGATGTGTACAACATAATTTAATGACATCAAACAGTTAACAAATGAGATACAATGGGCTTATCCTTTCTTTCCTATCCAGCTGTGTTGGAGGTAACTGCCGAATAGTCTCGCTGGAATTTCTTTTTAATGAACTAAAATCTTCAGTTGTGAAAAAAAAACTATAATAACAACAATCACAAGATTAACACTGAGAGGGGTTGATCTGGCAAAAGAGAAATCTTCTGCTCATTGTAGCATAGCTCATAGACTGAGACAAAAAGTCTGAATTGAAACATCAAATACTTGAGATAAAGCTCTTGCATGCCTATGTGTGAAGATGGTACAATTCAAAAGCAAAGCAGAAGTTTGTAGTGGAAACAAGCTTTTAAACAGGTCAGTCTACTCCCAGTGAAGTCAATGGCTCAGTGTGAGACTAGGATGGAAAGTGAAGATGCAACATGAATTTAAGTAGGAAAAACAATTCCATTCTGGGTGAAGAACACAGGTTTTGATACCTGTAAAGGTGATAAAGCCATCTTATCCTGCGTACCTTTCTATGAACAAGAGCTGCAAAGCTGTGTCCTGCCCTTTAACCAGCTTTATAATAGGCAAGTGTTGGATGCCAAGACACCTGACATATCAGCTAGTCATTTGCTGAATTTTATCCTGCCAATCATATTGCAGATAACTATTTGCCTTCTAAACACTGGCTACCATGCTGAATTTCTCTCTTCATTAATCTTAGCTTTCCCAGAGACAGGGTCATGGGTTTTTCAACTATCTTGCAGACCAGCACTGCCTTTACTCTAGAATTCACTGTTTTGGACTAACTTGGGCTCTGAAATTCAGTAACCAGTGGATGAGCTGGTGATGTTAGTGTAGAATACTATAGAATATGCTTCCCTGTTACTTGAGTCCAGCACCTGGCAGAGAGTTCAGAGGGTTGGGTGACAAGACACAGGCTGAGCATGAAAATCAAAGAGCCTAGTATCAGGCCTAACTCCACCTAGAGCCACAAAAAAAATCCATCTGGCTCATTTACTTTGCTTTCCGTATTAATAAAGCTGCAACTCATTATGTAAACCATATGCCATCTCCTCAGCTGGATGCATTATGAAATCATCTGAAGAGGGAAGCTTGATTTTTTTTTTTCTATTAAAAATGGGAACTCTTTTTCTTTTGCTAAAATCCATTTTTTCCCTCTTTTGCCAATTTGCATTTTGTCACAGTCTCCTCAAATCCACTTCTTACACTTATGTCAAAAATGTGACTGAGGATTTCCAAAAGAGCAAGGGCAGAGGGAGGGGAGAATTGGCAGGAGCAAGAAATTATTTTCTCCAGAATTTCATGATCATTTTTTGAGTGTTTCTTTTGATTTCTCTTCCTTACACCCATGTAAAGTCCCTATGCAAGCAAGAACAGATGTTGCAACAAGCAGAGTTCACCCTTTGACCCCGAGATCTCATTGCTTCTTTTCTCTGGTGCATGTTTAAATTTAGAGTGAAAACCCTACAAAAATGCATGGGGGTGGGGTGAACTGTGAGGCAGGGGAAGAATCTAATCTTGGAAAGTCTTCCCTAGCAAACCCTCTCCAACTTCCACTTGTCTCACTTTATTTGTGAATGTCCCTGTCCCAGAAGCTGAAGACAGCTGAAATGTACTCAGATACCTCACTGAGTGGCATTGCATCATGGTATGGTACCCAAGTACATAAATTAGATCTCCTTCTCCAAAATTATTTTCAGAAGGTGTGACCAATTGTCATTCTCACTGTGCAGAGCACATTCCAGCAGATGACATCCCCTTGTCTGTAGCAGCCCCATGCACAAGCCCCTCTGTAGAGAGTGGGGTCTTAGAGATCTCCAGCTCTTTCCTCCACAAACACAAAAAGTTTGGACTCACCAGCAATGACAAAAATAAATGGAGACAAACCCATAATTCAATACTCTCATTCTTGCTCTATTTTTTCATATTGTTTTTGTCACTCTTTTTGCACAGACTCTGCTCAAGACCCCCTGCTGCCTCCTGACCATCCTCCCATTCCTGCCCATTGTGGGATATGTCCACTGCTCTGCTCCCAGCCAGCCTTTCCCAGCTCCCTGTCCTTGGCAGGGCCAGCTGGCTGGAGGCAGGGTGGGCAGGGCAGGCACAAAGCCAGCTGCCAGATCAGTGACAAACAGCTGGCAAGGGCTGAGGAACTTGCTGAGAGCGGCTGCTGGCTGTGCTGTGCAGGGCTGCTGGCTGGGGCTGTAGCTGCCTCTATGCTCTTGGTTTGAAAACCAAGCCCTGCTTCAAGGAAAGCAGCAGTCCTGAGCAGCCTGCCTTTCTCACCACTCCTCACTTACACTGCCAGGGCACTCTAAGTGCTCTTACTGGAGCAGGATGGAGGCTTCCTGAATACTGTACGGCCAGCACACTGAAGAACACTGGCCAGGAATCTTTCAGATGAGATGCCTAAGGGCTCCGAGAGCATCTCTGCACCTGTTGCAGGGACCTGTGAATATCTCCACTCTCATAGCTCCTTTCTCAGTGCTGGCTTTTCTCTCTGTCTGCATTGCTTGTAGTCAGAACCATGGAGCCCTGCTCAGCTCAGAGAAGGAAGTGTTGCCATCCTTCCACATGTCTCCTATTTTGTGCTCCTTTTTGTGCTGCAGACCAGCACTGCCAGTGACACGTAAGGTTGGGTCCTTGCCCCTGCCAGAATCAGCTAATGCCCCCTAGCAAAACCCACTTCAAGAGCTGCAAGAAAATAAACAAGAAAACTAATGCAATTATAGCCATAATATCTCAGCACATAATTTTGAATTTGTCTGCCCTGGCTTTATTTGTTCAGAGGATGTTTTTTTCTGGGGAGATTGCTTTCAGCTAAATGCTCTGTCAAAATTTCTCTCAGCAGCCATAGTTTTTCACTCTGTTCCTTTCTTCTTTATGTTTCTTTCCTTATGTCTAAAGTTCACTTCCCTGTTCTTTCTCACAGATGTATCTTAGAGTATTTGTGTCTCCATCTTAACCTTTCAAATGCCTTGTTTTCTGGCAGCTAATATATGAGTTTCAGCTTTTTACATCTCTACAAAACACAGTTCTCTGAAGCATTCAAACTCCTTAGAATAGGGATTCTGTTTTTCTGTACATCCTTTGTAATAAAGGAAAAATTAATCAACATCAAAAAGATGCAGAAAGGTACCCTGGAAACTGATATTCTATAAACTGATAGAGCACTTTTGAAGAATGGAGAAAAGACCAGAAATTAGAGCTGTCAGATCTCCATTGTGTGGCCACTTATTGTCACAGAATCCAGCAAGGGACAGCTTCTGCCATTTCCTTTCAATTTCTCTGTATAAATCTGCTCTCACCTAAAGCTTGACCACATGACAGTACATACTCACATTAAACTGATTATTTTTGTCTGAGCTGTGTTTTGAAGAGGCAGTCTTACCTTCTACATAAGAAATGTCCCTTCTGGAAATATCCCCATTCACTTCAGAAGCAGCTGCCTTTCACATCCCTAACAGAGCCCTGTGCTATGTTGACTTCATGATGATAACCAGGCAAAAGAGCATCCAGCCTAACATCTGCATTTGAACTTCATTAAAATGTCCAGATAAGGTAACCAGACTCACAGAGATTAACCCAAAAATCTACAGGTTTCTGATACTATACATCAAGTTCAAATTTGACAATTTCTGAGCAATATCAGCCACTTGCCACAAAACTTGCTCCCAGATTTACTTCACCAACCCTGAACTGGTTTATGGTTAACCAATTTTCATTGCCATACAAGGGGCCAAGAGTCAGTTCATGACCTGTTGAGCTGCTGCTCCCCCAAAGGCAGAGTGCAAGCACAGAAAATATGAGCAGCCACACTTCTGCAGGGAAATAAATATCCTGACTGAAGAGATTTCTCCTAGCAATATTTAGGCCTTGCCCTTCCTGCAGATACAGCATATGTCTGGGGAGAAGTTGTGTGTCTTGAAAGTGGGGCTATTCTAAGGAGATCACAATCACCTTTCTCACATTTAAGATCACAAAAGGACTCTGACCTGAGATAAGCTCAGAATGGACTCACCCCAGTCCTGGGCCTAGTGAGGTCTGCTGAGCACATCCTGGGTAATGCATCCAGACAAAACTTCCCAGTGTGGCAGACTGTGAAAAGATCACCCAAAGTTGAGGGACAGATGTCATCTACAGCCATTGATCGAGTCTGCCCACTGGGGCAAACTGGGTAAAGAAGCAACTGCTGTCCTGTGACCACCCAAACCATACCTTGAGTATGCCTCTGTGTGTTCCTGAAACTTGGATTGTTAATAAATCCACCTGATGGGAATTTGAGATATGATAAAGGGGGTACTATTGTCCAAGTGTTATCCCAGGCACAAGAAGAAGGAAATAAGCTGGGGAAGCACTGACAGTGGAAAAAAATAATAAGGAAAGCCAGCTCAGCTAAACTGAAAGCCAATTGTGCTGAAATCAGTCCCAATGAGGCAAAAGTTAATTCCAGCAGGGGAGATTGCTCACAACGCACCAACTCAAGAAAACCAACAACTCAAAAGAAGAGAAGGATTGAGCATGCAGACTAATTAGCATTGGAAGCAAGGGGATCATTTAATCAATAGAATGAGAGAACTGTGTAGCCAATGAAGTTTAATTCCTTAGTTTGCTAAGATGTATAAATAGTGAAAAGTTCAAACAGCCTTGGGATCCCCACCACTGAGAAGACCAGGCTGAAGAAGGATCAATGGGACCTCATGGGATCCATGGGTAGTGAATATCTTCTAATGTCTCTTTCCTCTCTCTCCCCCTTCCCTCTTTCCTGTTTCTTTCTGTCTTTCTAGCTCACATTTACTGTTAAATAAAATCTATTGTACTCACTTTGGCATAAGGTCTCATTTGCACCTTAATTCAGGCTGAGGCAACTCTCAATAAATCAGACCATAACAACTATAGTCAAGTTGGACTAGTTAAAGTACTGAGCATCCTGCTGGTTGATTCAGCAAGCTGTCTCTACAGTCCCATTGGAGCAAGAGAAGTATGGCTCTATTTCCTCCTTTCTCTAACCTCACAGCTGTTGGGTCAAAGAATGCTTCAAATCGACTAATAAAGCAAAACTGCATATCAAAATCCAATCAGATGCATTTTTTTAATTTCTTGCAGAAGATGCTGACATCACAAAAATGCAGCTTTGTAGGCATTTTTATTTTGAATATTATGCTAAAAAATAACAAAATAGATAAATCAGTCAGGTTAACTATTGTAGAACTTCAGGAAGGAAAGCAGGAAAGCCTCTATGCATGGATATGACCCAAAATTATTTAGAAAGTCTCATTAAAAGGAACAGGATGCAGCATTTCAAATGTTTCACCATCTCTAGCTTTGTGATAAAGGTTTCAGGAACTCACAAAATTAAGCTGTTCACATCGTTGGTTGCACGTCATCTCTGGAGCCACAAGGAAGTACCTATCATCACATTATTTTTTTCCTCTCAGTTTTGTGGTATGCTGTTGGACTGCACACAGGAATGGAGAGCAGAAACCCCCAATTTAGGATTTTCTGTAGGAGCATACACAGGTTACAAGCATTTCTGAACAAACAGACCTAAAAGCCATGAGCAGCATCCTGCTGTGCCAGGTGGCAGGCAAACAAGGATGGCTTTGGAAAGCTCACAGACAGAGGAACACAAGAAATGGACCTTGCAAGCAGACAGCCACAAGATTCTATCGAAGATGGAGACAGCTATGGCCAGCAGGATACCAAATGGTCTCAAAGGAGAAACCAGTGAGAAACTTCTCTGTAAAGCTCTAGGGAAGTGCTCTAGGAAAAAATGGGAATGGGATAGTAAGACAAGCGAAATGGAAAGGAATCGTGCCATTTTTGGCAGCTTTCATGAAAAGCAGTGAAGACTGTGGGACCACTTAGAGGATGCCTAATAGAATTCTAATAGAACCTAAAAAATACACTTTTGACTTATATAAACCTGATTCAGTCTTTTTCCATGCTGGCATTTTTACATTGTCATCTTCTGCCACATCATCCACTACAATCTAACTTCACTTTTTCATCTATCTTTTTGAACCGTATGCACTCCATAAGCTAACCTAAGCAATTAAGCTTTCCTAGCAGGTTTCTCTTACCCCTCTGAAATTTGCTTGCACCTATGAAGCCAGGGGTTCTTTATATTTTTCCCCCATTTGCTGGACTTTCATATTTATATGTATTAAATCTAAAAATGAAGATTATAAAAGTGTCTGCTGAGTTTGCATTTCTGTTTCTCCAGCACATTCTTCATCTGTCATATCTCTTGCCTATGACATACAAATTAGGAACTCACCTCAGAGGAATGTAGACCTCATGGATTCTACTTTTATCAATTTCCCCCCTGATTCATTCCATTATTGTCTCAGTAGCCACACCCCTTTCTCCTCTTAATTTATGCTGTTAAAATAGAAATCACAAATCATTAAAAGTCATGTACAGCTAAAGTACAGTTATACAAGGAGCCACGGCCAAACATTAAGAGAAAGCATCCACATTGATATAATAGAAAAACACAAAGATTTTCAACATTTTTCCACTGTTATGATTCAGTGAATATGATTTCTGAGACTTTCACTCCTATGGCTTCCCTGCTTAAAGAGAACCTCTATGTGAACAGCTGTCAGAATCACCCATTACCTTTCCAATTC
Organism: Serinus canaria; assembly: GCF_022539315.1. Lineage (NCBI taxonomy): Eukaryota > Metazoa > Chordata > Aves > Passeriformes > Fringillidae > Serinus > Serinus canaria. The sequence goes on from NC_066313.1 coordinate 48,975,508, forward strand.
TCATTTGCTGCATGGCACCACGTGTTGCTCACCTAATGAGTTCCTCAAAATAAGTTGCTGCAATTTTCCTCTCCACAGATGGATTTTTCAGCCTTCTCTGACATTTCGCATTTTTCCTGCATGGAGCTTTTTATGAATTCACCACCTTTTGCTCTATAAGGAGGCATGTTATTAATATTGGATCTATCCCGCAAGCATTACTTATTTGACTTTATGTTTTCTGACAATTTGTTTCTCAGCCCACATATATGTATGCTAATCTGCCTAGAATATTTTCTATTTCTGTACAATTTTTCGTTCCCACAATTGCATATCTTCTACAGATTCATTCAACTCCCTATTCACTACCAACATCTTGACACTAGCAAACAGCCATTCACTGAAATTTTTTTCCCATGACTTAATTTGGGAATCAGTTTTTCCTCATTTCCTTTGTCTGCCTGTAAGCTTAAGATCTGAAGGTTTCCCTCTGAAACAGCCACACTAGCCTAAGCTAACTGAATTAGCCTTCCTTACATCCTGTACCCTAGTGAACCTTCTAGTCCAGAAACCATAAGGAACCCCATCCAGGCAGTAGATTCTGGAGCAAAGCCTCCTCTAATGAGGCAAAAAAAAAAATCAAATTAATTGTATCTAATGACTTTGAGGCCCACAGTAACAATCACAGTACATGGAAAGACCTCATCACTATCTCTGCTATTTTACAATTTATTTCTTTCAAGCTCCTCAGATTAATACCATCTGCTCCTGGTAATTCACTGCATTTGTCTTTCTCAAGTTGCTTCTTAACTTCCTCCTGAGAGACTGCAATCTCTCTTAAGGCCAATGTCTGGTTTCCCATAGGAAATGCCCTCTGAATAGTACCTTCCACGGAAAACACAGATGCAGGAAATTTGTTTGACTTCACGCTTAGCTAAGATTCCTTTCCAGCTATCATGGCCTATCATGCACAGTCACTTGTGCAATTTTCTAAACAATACCAGGTAACTCTGAGTATGTTGTATACAAAATATTTTTTATATTTTAGACAAAGCTTTACTGTACTTATATGGCACAAGGTCACTTTATGGTCTCAAAATTTCTTTAAAGTGTTTATTCCCAACACTTATTGGGGTAGAATATTTCAGACTAAGAACAGGCAGAATAATAATAAGTATTTTCCTAATTTTAACAATTTTTCTTTATGTCCCCAAACAATTATGTCTCCATGGAAGAATTTCTCTTGATTAGAAGTAAGCTGAGCCTTCTACATTCCTCATCACAATTAACTCCAGCGATTACATGATGAATCTTTCCTTTTCCCACAATCTCCAAAATGAATTATCAAATAATCAGTTGCTTATGCTCTCAGTAAACTACTCCAACCTGCCATTATGCACAGGCCAATGAGGTGGTGCACTAATCATGCACTGCTAGAGCTGCCAGTTTAGTCAGTGTCTTACAAAGGAATGGCTTTGGCTAAAACAACAGCTTGGGTTTGAATGTCTTGTATGGGTGCTGCTTGCTCAAACAGAACCAATAGCATGAAATCTCACTGACTCAAGAAATTATGGAGAGGCATGCAAATTCTGCTGTCAAGCCAAAAAGTAAACAAACTAAGACACAATGGGATTAAAAGATGGGAGAAAAGTCTGAGATCAAAGAATCCTCGTCGGAAACTCTTATGCACCAACAGTCACTTCTCATGCAAAATGAGTTGTAACTATACTGAAATCAGACAGGTAGAAAAAGCAATCCCCAGAACAACCAGAACTGTTGGTTTCCAAGGGGTTTACAGCATCAAATACAATTCCTTACAATACTGTTATAAACAATTTGGAAACTAGCAAATGCTACAGAGAACAGGTGTAGAGGACTTCCTGCAAGGATTTCCAATTAATAGGCAGCTGTATTCTGCACTTCTGCTTTACAGCACAGCAGATCCAACAGCAGTGAAACCTGGTCTCTAATTATGATGTGCCAAGTGGCTTAATCAGTTTGCAATCTTTCCTTTTCAGGTAAATGAAAACATGACTACATAAACAGTGTACCAAAGGTAAGAGGGTATCCTCTGAACAAAATAAGTCAGGTCTAGGTAATGCTGAACTGTCATCAACATCTTATGACAGTGTGTAAAGAATTCATCACAGAGTACTTTTTTGGTTTGAAAAAAGAAACTGTGCACAAAGATAATATGTAATGAATACACTCTTAATAATGCCACCTAATAGCCATAAGATGCCTTTGGATCTTACCAACTATTCCTTGGCTCACTGAGCTTCCATTGATTTGTTCAAGACAGGTGGGGTTCAGAAGGATTATAAGGAAATTAAACTGCAGATTGGGTCAATGGTATGGCCATAACAGCCACAAAAGACAGAATAAACCTCTTGAGAACCAGTCATGTCATGACTTACTGGTGACTTCTATTTCTACCTACCACCATTTGAAAATGGGATCATGCTTTGAAGCATACAGAAATATGCCTTCAAACATTTAATAAAATTAATCTTTGGAGAACTTCAGATATTACCTTAAAAACTTCTTACTCCTTTTTAAAAGGATTTGAAAATTCTATTTTTGCAGGTTTTCTGGGTATTTCTCACCATGCAGAATAGCCTCTGATTGCACAAAAAAAGGAAATAGTTTTTCATGTCTGTTGGTATGTGCTGTCTTTCAATTCCATTAAAAAACTCTTAATTCTGTATTCTAATAATGGATGTAAAAATAGTGTATGTTCACCTGTGTTTACCAGTTATTTCTTAGCACATTTTTATTATGGTTTTTATTTTTCTCTCTTCTGCCTAAAGAAAGTAAGTCAGGGTATGGATTAACCATTTTAATTTTCTAAACACTTGACATGAATGCATCCCTTCCTGATGAGATAACCTGAAAAAAACACATTACAAAGTAAGTACTTCTTCTGTTGTTAAATAACTACTGATCTATGTAGATGACTTTATCATACCTCCTGAAACCTCATCAGCCCTTGTCTAAAATATTGCTGAGATTGGGGATTTTTAACTGGTTTTGCACTTTGGTTAGAAGTCATAATTATGTTTCCATAATAGTACCCAGGTGTCTTTCCTGAGTTAATTTAGGATACAGCAAGGCGTATGACTAATTAAAACTTCATTTAGAGCCAGGTACTCTTGAGAGCTGTGCATAAATGACTTTATGACATTTTTAAACATACAGAAAAATGATCTGTGGGATAGCTTCCATGTCTCTACTGCCTTATAGGCAATTAAATTAAAAAAAAAATCTTTCTCTATCTTAGACTTTTGATTGTATAGAATAACTAACAGAAAAGAGACATATTTTTCATGCTAAAAAATAGTAAATTAAGAAGCTGTGACCCTCAATCTAAAATTAACTGTTTTAAACATTGAGGCAAATTTTGCAAGAGAAGGCCAAAGAAGAGATTATGCAATGGGGTTATCAAAAGCTAGACTGGTCTTGGATACAATTGCTTGGTTCTTACTTATAGACTCAGCTTACAAACCCTGCAGGTAATAAAACATGACTCTGGAAGAGAAAAGGAGTATGAAGTTATAAATAGAAATTCACTGTCAAATATTTCTTCAGCATCAGTGGAGATGAGGCACAGACGGAGAGGAGATTAAATCTACAGGAGACCAGGGGTGTATTAATTAAGTGTCTGATATTGCAGAACACGTCTGGGGTGAACATAACCAATCTTGTCCTGGTGAATTGATTTTCTGATAGAGTCTTGGAGACTAGTGGCCAGTATCCTAGATAAAAATCTTTACATCTACATTACTTAGTGAAATCAAGAAATAAGAATCACATTCTGGGCATTTATTAGATTTAGTTTAAATGCTAAATTCTTCCATGGCAAACAGCCACTTTCTCTAGAGTTACCGAACATAATCCCTATCAGATCTAAAAGCAACTGGGAAAAATCTTTATATAACCATGCTGGGACTCCATAAAAACCAAGTGTTTGGGCAAGAGAGAATTTTTCATCTGATCTCCAAGTTTCCGAAAACATCAGTGTCATCAGAAGCTAGAAGAGACAGAAACTTTTGTGTAACTTACAGAAATGGAAAACACAGATATGCCGGGCCCTGTTAATACTGTGGTTTTCTCATGCCTTTAAAAAATTTTAAACATTGATGGAACTAAGAAAAAGCTGTATTAAAATAATCTGAATAAACTTGCAAAGTCAAGTAGTGAAAATAAAGAAAATTGAGGCTGCCTCCACTGAATCCCTTTTATACTTCTCCCTTACTCTCCAGTACCACCCTAAGACAATAAATCATGCAGTCTGCATTACAATGAAGGGACATTCTTCTGAAAATTTGGGAACCATTTGGGAACAAACCCCTGTTTGCATGTACATAAGCTCACACTGATAATTTCTCCTTTTGCAAATAATTTCCCAGGACTTATTTACAAATCACTTCCTTTTTTTGCAACAGCCTAGTGATTTCTTTCTCCATTGAATGCAGGTAGAAACTAATTTTTGACTTGGATTGAAGTTTTCTTCTCACTTTTCCAATATCTTTTTGTCTCTAAGCATATATATGAAATGAATGAGTAATCTAAAAATAACTGATTTTATTGCCCCTTAAAGAACACTGCATCAGCAAAATGAGACAAAAAGAAAACTAGTATGAGATTCAAGTTCAGATCTTCTAAGTATAGAACCTTGTATTGACAAATGTAACAGGAGGATGGGGCAGGAAAAAATAAGTAAAAATTGTATGTTAAAAAAATAATAACGAGAAAATTTTTACATTTTAAAATTAAAACTCATCTCCTTCTACCAAGACTTCTACATATATGAACAATAAAATTTTCATTTTATTGTTACCCCCAACTTTTTTAAGAACTCAGTGATGAGATTTTTTATTCTCTTGTGTAACATCTACTGTGATAATGTCCTGCTTTGTGGTTAGTGCTCCTGTGCACGGCTTTATGGCAATAGCAAAAGCCTTCCATATCAGATTTTTTCCTGAGAATTTTTTACCAACATGGACAACATCAAAGTTTACAATATGATATATGGATGCTCCCCTCAGCTCAATTTTATCTTCAAGTAGGTTCCACAGTCTTACTGGAGTGTACATATGTATGAATCATCAGCAGAACAAACCACTGAGTATATGATTATTTTATATACTACAATACATGCTGGGTAGACCTGCACATGGTGATATACAGCCATTAAAAGCCTCCTCTGAGAAGAAATTCCATTGGAAGAAAGACAGCTGGCTTTCATGAAAATTCAACCATAAGCCAGAGTCAGAGCAAAACAGTGTTGTAGTTGAGAGGAAGCCACCAGAAAACTTGAGAAGCTGGAGCATGTATCATCTCAGCACAGGTTTTTCCTCTGTGTCCGTGTGTTACTGGTCCTTAAGTAGCCCAAGTAGTGGTTGGAAAATGTAAGGAGGAGACTGTTCAATTGTTTGAAGTATGAATTCATTTAAAGTGTCATGGCACTTTACAGGTAATAATCACATAAACTGTTCTATTTTCCAATCCCCAAGCCTGTGTTATGGGTACAACTACTGTCTACCTGCAGGGGCACAAGCATGTGCATATAAATATACACACATGGTAAAGTATAAACACATTACTTGCAAAGGAGCAGCAAGGGCAATGAATAGAAGAATTATTCTTATTTACTTTTTTATTAATATGGACTTGAAAAGTTTAGGGAATTTTTTAAAACGGCATAGAAGTCAGTAGTAATATTTTACAGTTATTAGTGTAAGATCTTGTTGTGTTTCCCTTTCTAAGGGGTTGTGCCCCTTATAGTGTTTTGTTTTCATAGCTCTTTAGAACTGAACAAACCAGAAACTAAATTAAACTCACCTAAAACCATTGTAGTTAATCCAGGTGTGAAGCATTACATGAAAAACAGAATATTGCTCAGTTTCCACGTGAAAAAATAATCAGCTAGAGCTATGTCAAAAGTCAGCCCATGTCTACAAGAAAATGCTGAAACTTTATTTTCCTTATGAAACTTGTCTAGGATTTTGGGGATCTTTTAGTTAGTTAGTTAGTTAGTTAGTTAGTTAGTTAGTTAGTTAGTTAGTTAGTTAGTTAGTTAGTTAGTTAATTCATTAGTTAGATTTTAAGGAATGAAGATTAAAAAGATCCCTACAATACTTACCTACATTTTTCTAAATCTCTTAGAATCTGGGAAGGACTATAAATCTCAGGTTTCTTTATATTTGGAAATACAAGGGGAACTCAATCTGAAAGATTTCTTTAACAAAAAGAGACAAAAGAGAAAAAAAGGGACAAAGTTCTTATGAAGCAAATGTCTTTGGAAACCTCAGTCTTACATTAGAGTAGATGTATTTGAACTTGTATCTCAGTTACGAGGAGGTACACACATGAAAATCTTAGAACTGCATTTCAGTAACTGAAGCGAGCAGCTTCATAACTCAGCTTTATCATTCAGATCAGCACATGAGACAACTCTTCTCACCAAAGCAATATATCAGCTGAAATGAAAGGTCCCTTGCTAGTTTTATACTCTTTATGTGCAGAGGTCTACCTTTTCCCTGAAACTATTTGTAATCCTCTTAAATTTAGATAATTTATAGCTTCTGTCCTCAACAGGCAGTAGATATTATCAAAAATAAACATGAAAAAGATTACTATAATATATGGTTTCTTAACTTTTCTGTAAATGATTTATAGTTATACTGTAAAAGCGCTGTTAACATGTGTGACAACAGTACTTGGGATTTTCCCTTTTTCAACAAATCCTTGCTATTTCTGTAAGGATACTGAACTAGGTAGGATGTCTGGGAAAACAGAAATTGCCCCTACAGCAGGTCAGCATCCCGATGCTTCATCTGGCATAAGAGGATCCAGTTCCAGAAGGTGAGACTCTTTGACTTTTGTGCATAGAATGTGTTTTGCATACTGCAAGGGTCAGAGAGAGTGAGACTTCCAAGATGAGCAGAGGAGGCTTCCAAGAGACCAGTGGTCACTGGGCAGAGGTGGCAGCAATAGAGAAAGTCCCTGGAATGGCTGAAAGTGAGCCATGAGGAAAGGACCTTAGGGCAAAAGAGAGAGTTATCTACACATCATTGTTATTTCTGTTTGTCTGACTCTATCATCTAGGAATTTTACTTGGGAAGGCAGTCGATTACCATGGCCCAGATGTGAACAAAACCTGGCTCTTCAGCCTGCAAGAGCTTTTCAATCTCTCACAAGCATTCACTGGTAAAAAGTCTTACAAGGCATCTCTGGCTAACTGATCACTGGCCACAACTTGCCAGTCATGGCTTGTTGACATCAACTTGTGAGGCAAATAAAGCACTCAGAGGTACTCACCCATCTGGCAGCTCCTGCAAAACGTCTGTACATGCACTAGTGGCTTGGTGAGTATACAAAGATAGAAAGTAAGTGTTCCTCCTCTCAGCACCTGAAATAACCTTTACATGTGTTAATTAATTACTGCTTCCGGATGCCCCAGATCTTTGCAACAGCAGTGTAGTATAAAATGTAGCAGAGGATAAAGGAAAGATAAAGAGATATAAGGCAGCTGTTTCCTTCAATTATCCCTAAAATTTGTTATATGGCAGTATACAAGCAAGAGTTCAATTTGCCACACCCGTGGTGCTTGGTCCACAGTCTCCAGCTGCCATCAGTGTTAGCATTAGGTTTCAGAGGTCCACAAAGACTGGAGTTCCAGGAACACTAGGGATGCAAAAAACATGCCATAGGAGCACCAACACTGCTGGTGCAATGTTGCACATCTGGATGCAGTGAGAAAGAATCAGGAGAGACAGATCATCAGTCTAGGGCTGGGGCTGACCCTGCCACAGGCCAGGGAGAGGTATGTTTGCTCTTCCTTCAGCTCAGGCTAAGCAAAAACACAAAAATGCATTTATTCATAATATTCAAAGCAGACAACACAGCCACAAATGTTTATGAAAGATGTAGGCAGAAAAAATAAAAGCAAAAATATGCTTGATCTGCTTATACTAAGGTAACATGAGAAAGTTCCCTCTCCATTATTCAGTGAATTTGCTGTTTACTTCCTGATGAGATGACAGTTTCTGCCTTCACCCATGCTTCCTTTTTGAACTGATTGTGCAGCTTTTGTAGCCAACGGGTCTTTTGAAACCTCCAGCAGGATAAAGACTGGCTCCATCTTTCACTCCTAAATGCTCTTCTATTTCTGTCTGAACTAGGAGATAGGCTGTTCACCCTCATTAACAGAATAAGCCATAGAATCATAGAATGGTTTGTGTTGGAAGGGACCTAGAAGATCATCTAGTTTCAAACACCCTGGGCAGGGAGCCTTCCACTAGACCAGGTTGCTCAGGGCCCCATCCAGCCTGACCCTGGACACTTCCAGGGAAGGAGCATCCACCACTTCTCTGAGCAAACTGTTCCCATGCCTCGCCATTCTCACAGTAAATAATTTCTTTCTAGTATCTAATCTAAACCTACCCACTTTAAAGCCATTGCCCCTTGTTTTGTCACTACATGACCTTGTTAAATGTCCCTCCTTGTCGTACTGCTGCAGTTGGGAAGGCTGCTATAAAGCTGCTTCCCAACTGCAGCAGTGTTGTGGCAACCACCATCTACTATGTTGCTTTATTAGTAATTTCTTAGATCAGTTTTATTCCATTAGTAATTACAGCACTAATTTTAAATAGTGCTACAATATTAATACAATCAATAATATTAAAGTATTCATTGAATACCCATTGCTGATATAAAAATAATAATTACATTTATCTATGAATAATTTCCTAAGGAGTGCTCCTTTAGAAGTCACCTGCTGCTCATAACTGGTGAGCACAGGACTGTGGCTAAATGAGGTCTAAATCCTGTGTCCTCTCCCTTCAGCAGCTTTGTGCTGGGACTCAGTGAGGAATGCACTTTTATTGAACCTTGCGTTCTTCATCCTTTTGTTCTCAGTGTGCTTGTAGCACACTGGCTGCAGATAATTCGTTACTAATATTTGTCTAGAGGAGACAGCAAATCAGTGAGGCAGCAAAAACACATTTTGGGAGGCTGCTCCTGAACCTCTGCAGAGAAAAATGTGGCACATACTGATAGATCTGCATGTGGATCTGCAAAAGAAAGATGAGAATGAGAAAATTAATCTCCGTGTTCTCTGCTTTGTAGGTCCTCATTGATCTAGAAGAAGCAAAAATCAGTTTCATTGGTTATCTGTTTGCTTTTACTCAGAAAGATTTAACTACTTCAATTATTATTTTTCCCTCTGTAACAAAGGCATATTTTGTTACACTCATTTAATTACGAGACTGAAGTTGGTGCTCTGACCTGTTGCACACCAGGAGATTACAAGACAGGGATTGGGGGTCTTTTTTTGTTAAAGAGCATTAGTGAAGGACAGCAATCATTTGCTCAAATTGGGTTAAGGTCCAAAATAACTTTTGTCTGCTGGTTCAGATTAGGTTTGTAGACCACCTCCCACCTTACAGAAGGTAGGACAAAAGGTACAAGACATGCTTAAATTCTTCAATTCTGAACAGGGTCGAATGCTCCCATGTCTGTGTTACATACCTATTGGATCATGCTTCCAAAATTGAGTGTTTACTGAAATCCAGAAGAATTCTTGTCTAAGTATCCATCAGCTGATCAAAAGGGTAATCAAGAACAAAAGGAGGGAGAGAGAAGAAAAAGATTCACTAAGTAAACAAACAAGAAAACATTTAAACTAGAAGTCATCAAATTAGCATGAATAATGGCAAGCTGAAGTGATGGCAACCTAGTGGCAGGAAGGATTTCAAAGAGTCAGATATTGTCAGTCTATCATCCTGGAGATAAAAAAGCTGAGTGATTAATATTCAAGAATTTGCTTTTGAAGTTCTGGATCATTCACATCCCCTACACCGTTTTTCCATATAAACCAAGTGAAGCCTCTGGAGAAGGATTGAATTACACAGCAGGTTATATAGATTAAGAAGTGGGAAAAAGAATGGTGAGGATACAAGAGTTTCTTAAATGTTAAATTCTTGTACATGAGTGAAAGAGAAACATACTGCTTAAATTAGCAGAACAAACAAAGCAAAGAATGGATAGAAACCTCAAGTAGGAATGATTCAGCCCGTAAACCTGAGGGCTCAGCAGGAAAAAAAGGACAACAGAGAGAGAAACCAACTTAAATTTAAGAAAGAGGAGCTCTAACCTGGATTACAGGGAAAAAAATCTGACTCAAGGGGTTATTGGGCTAATACAGGCTGCCAAGAGAAATAGCTAATGATACAATTATCAAAGAATTTAACAGTAAGCAAAGAGCATTGACAGGCTTGTAACATTTCTATAGGGGATGAATTCACCCTGATAAAACCCAGACTAGACAGGGATGTGATTCTTTACAGCCAAATTTCTCTTAAAAAATGAGGTGGAATTTCTTTGACTCACTTCCAGTAAATTAAAGCACATCAAACAATCTTTTTTATACTTAAATGTTGCAGTGTGTTTGTTCTCAGAGTGTTTGTGCCTGGCCTGGGTTTACAAGGTTACTGCAGGTTTCAGCATTGTCACCTGACACAGGCACATCATTAATGGCCGGGGCTGAAGCACTGCTTCTGTAAACAGCAGTGGGCTTGGGCAGAGAGCCTCCAGATCCAAGTGCCAACGTGAGCTTCCGCTGCCATATGGCATGGAGACAAGCAGCAGGGTCAGCATCTCACAGTGTGTTGCCTGGTTTCCTTCCTCAGATTGATGAGCATTAGCCAAGGAGCTGTTCATACAGGCTTGCAAGGGAGTACCACTTGGGTAGTCAGCCAGTGTGGATTTTTTATAAAAATTAAAATAATCTAAATGTGTCAATATTCAGGGGTTCAGTTTTCTGGGTTTCCCCTCCCTAATCCTTTTCTTTTCTTTGTTAGAGCTGAGTGGTAGCTTCTAAGGAAAGCTAGATGGAAAATCAATGTTTCTTTTGAGAAGAAAATTAAAATTATGAAACAAGGGAATGCTTTTATCATAAAAATATTCACAGGACTCAAATATTTAAGAGGTCTTTCAACAACAGCTACATTCATGGTAAAAAAAAAAAAACATAACAGCACATTCTGTGCTGGAAAGACCAAAATCATACAATTCAACCTAGCACAGGAGGCTCAGTAGCAGCCATTTTCACCTCTAATTTCAGTGCACCAAAATAGAAAAATGGAAAGCATAAGGGTACTTCTCTCTTGCTGAAACAGAGGAAGGACAATAGCAGTGCTTCACACTCAGGGATGAAGTAGAAGTAGGAGAAAGACGAGGAAAAGACGAGGGTGTTGTTGCTTCCTCTCAGGGCTTTATTCAGTTATGCTGCAGAGCACTGAGATCCAGTCCTCCAGCTGCAAGTGGGAAAAGGCTCCTGAAGGTCCATTGTACTGCCTGCTGCTCACAGCAGCATCAAGCCAGCTCTGCACTCACCCCTTCAGCCACCATGGCCCTGAAAGAAAGGCTCTTGCAGAAAGGCAGCCAGGTACAACCACCAAGATGCCCTTTTGGGCAGCAGCACTGCAGGCTCCCATCCGCCTCTCTGTGGCACCAGGGCCAACAGCTAATTTAGCCTTCTCTCAGATACTGAGCTGCTGATTTTCACAGAATTTCTATGTCCTTAACTATTTTTGAGAATTCTGCCTGTTCTCCCAGATTGGTAGAAATCAGCCAACAGACTCAGAAGCTGTGCAGGGAGGAGTGGGTGGGGATGACAGTAGGACATGAGGAGACAAAAAGAGGTAAGAGTTAAACTAACAGTACTCTGGCACTCAAAGCAGTGATTTGTTTTCCACAGATACAGGCAAGTGGTGGTACGTTGACAGCTCTGGGGCACAGGAGCCTCACTGGAGTGTAATTTAAGACACATAAAAGACAGCACACATGAGACTGAATGAAAATCCTGTGGGAGATTTTTCTTCCACGTTTAGACTTCAAGTATGTAAGTAGGAAAGAGTCTAATTCTTGATTTCTAGCTATCCTGTTCAATTTTCTGACAAAGCTAAATCTCCATTACCTTCATTCTCATTGGAGGGGTAAACACACAGCCCTGGTGTCCCAGGGAAACAGCTGCATGAGAGAACTTGCTGCCTTTTGTGGTCTCCCATTGAAATGTATGGCCATTTTACAGCAAATTCACATGGTTTTGTATCAGTTCACTCCCTCTAACCTTTTTCATTTAATAGTTTCTGGAGAATTAGTTTCAATTTGTCTGTTCTCTAGGAATTTCAGTGCTACATGGTTATTTGTGGTTTGGTTTTCTCTATCATATATATATATATATATATACATACATATATATATATATACACACATCAGTCTCCATCTCACTCAAGCTCCAATGACCAACTGAGTTCCTCTCTCAGGATTTTATCAGAGACCTCAGAGCAGAACAAGCCACTTTTTGCCAGTCTGTGTTCCCATACAGACACACAGCCTGGTCACTAAACCTTTCCAAAGGCCTCAGAGAATTTTCACCTATAGCAATTATGATACCTTCAACCTTGAGTTCATGGAGGAACCTACAAGTCTTCTCTCCAAGAATAGCTTCTACAAGGAGCACAGGCTGACACTTGAATGGCAGTCAGGGCATACTTGACACAAATTAGGCTACTGAGCACATTAATACACTCAGTCAGTGAGTTAGCTGCTTAACAGAGCCTCTTGGGTTGAGTGGGAAAGACTGCAAGGAATGAAGACCAGATTCTCCTGACAGAGGGAAAGGGAAGAATATGATACTTTCTTATTTGCTACAGACAAATGAAAAGAAAGTACAGTAATTAATTACTAAAGGTATTTTCTTAGCAACAATAAAAAGATCACCCACAGTTCTCAAAAAATGAATGCAGAAAATAACCAAAGTTTTCTGTCACGCACAAATGAGGGAAGGATTGTGTATTTGTCACCAGTGCCTAGAAAATTGTGGAATTTGGGGAAAAATTTTTAAAAAATCAGAGTTTTCTCATCCTTTAGTCAATGGAAGGGATCACCAGTGCAGGAATGTGATGGGACGTCTCTAGTGCCAGTTCAACCCATCATTTCAGCAAAGAATCAAACCGCTGTGCCACAGCAGTGGGACTGTGGTCTATGGCACACTTACTCTGTTGTGGCTCTCTCTTCCTGTGTGGTGGCTCTCAGTGCAAGGGGACAGCTTGTCAGGCCACTGTGCTTTGCTTCCAGCTCCGTGGCTGCAAGGTCTGCAGGCAGAGAGGGCCCGTGGGGCTCTGCAGCCCTCAGCATTTAGGTGTGCATTAAGGAAAGACTTTGAAAGGATTTTTAGCAAAAGGGATCTAGGCCAAAATATCTTCCTCAGTTGCAGTTTAGTTTAGTATTGCCTGGTCAAAAATGAGATATTTTACATCCTTAAGGAAAAGCTGGAAATGATGAATTCATTACTTAATCAGGCTAATGTAGTAAATTAAGAGGTAATTCTGAAGAAACAGTGAAAACTCTCTAGTGGCATGTTAATTATGACTTTCATCTATTAAGAAAGGAGGATTATGGATGTGGGCAAGAATGAAAAGAGATATATTTTCAGGGTCAGTGAATTTATCTTTTCAGGCGCATGACAGAAAAGAATAAATTGATTTCCCTCAATATAGGTAATTTGAGAAGTCTCGGACCCAGATATGCCAGTTTTTTACTACATAGCAAAATTAAACTTGCTGTATTTCAAACTTCATTACCTGCTCAAACAAATATATGCAAATTCATGCTTTTGATCAAAAATATGAAACCTCTGATATGAGACAACCGTCCCAGTGCTAGAAGTTCAACTTTGTAATTGTAATGTCATTTATGAATTCCTTACCGTGGATTTTGTTTCTCCTACCTAGAGCTGACATAAAAGGGTTACAATCTGAGGACTATCCTGAAACGTTATGGTATGTATACACGTAAAACAGCAATACCAAACTCCATGTTACTTGAAGGGAAATAAAGAATGAATTGCTGATTTCCATTCAGATGATTTCTCTGCCTGGAGTGCAATCTGTCTGCAGTTCAGCTGGACACAACTGAGAGCCTATCTTCCTTATCTACCTGTTGCCCAAAGGAGAACCATGATAAGACTTGGATAGTTCTTTGATGTAATGCTACCAATCTCCTTCCCCCCTTACCCCGATTTCCAAAGTCCAAATTCCCTGAACATAAGAGGAAAAAGTAACAGGAGGAAAGGTGGATTTTTGAACATGTTTCCTGTTTAGAAAAATGAAAGGAAAAGCCCAACCCCAAATCCAACTTCTTTCCAGGGAAGTCTTGGTTATGACTACGCACTGCTGATTTGCAAGCTGCCCACAGGGTTTCCATTTGCTTCCCCATGTCTGCTGCCACATTTGCTGCCTGGCAGCTGCTCACAGCCAGTACACAGGCAACAAACCAGCACCAAGAGCTGCACCCTTTAGTCCCTTTGCAGAAGCATGTCTTTTAAGATTGTCTTGGATTCAAGTATCTTTCCAAAAGGGGGTTTCACTGGCCCTCATTCAGCAAATGGTAAATGGTACTTCAGGCATCAGCAGAAGCTGCTGCTGACTGTGCAGGGCAGAGGAGCCTCATGACTGCTGTTGTTTTCTGGCAGGAACTAGCAGTGCAAATGCTGGCAGACAGCAGGCCAGAGTTTAGATTTCTACATACACTATAAGTGGAAAACACAGCCCAGCCAGTGCAGCTTTGGGGCAGAGCAAGAAGCCATAACCAGGGCAGCATTTAGGCTTAGGGTTTTCAGCAACTGCCTTTTCCCATATTGAAGGCCAAGTGGCAACAAATAATAAAGCTGAATGTCATCTACCACCTAGGGACAGGCAAGATAGTCTGTGCTTGTCTTCCATTATTGTCCTGTAGAAAGCACTGCAAAAACCTAAAGCATGGATGTAATTTGAAGACAACACACGATGCCTCCTCTCCACTTACTTCCCCTTCCACTGAGTGTATGCAATATTTAAACATACTGTGCTCCAACTTCCTCCAAGCCTTTCTTCTTTTGTAATTGTAATATTTTTTCACAGCACCCCACTCTTTCAGTATATTCAAAACAAAAAATTCTCTGAAAGTCCAAATATAAAGAACAACAGTGTAGAACTTAATCCCTAAAGACACAACACAAACTTTTCAGCCCTTACCCCTTACTGTCATTTACTGTTTAAGCCACCCCTGCTGCTGATATCAGTCCCATCTTCCCACTGCAGTAGTCAGTTTCTTCATACCCTGTTTCCTTGCAAGCTGGTGCATGGGAACAATGAGCAGAACCAGGTAATTAACGCAGGGCAAAGCTTTTTTATTCTCCTGGAGCAGTTTCCCTGCTCTGTTTTACACACAGATGTACAATATTCGCACGGCACAAGAGAAGTGAAGTGTAGCAAAGGAGAAAGAAACAAGTGGCCTGGACAGGCTGGAGGTGTGTGGACGGGAGCAGGGGAGGAAGGTGTTGACAGTGAAGGTTCAGGAAGGATTGTTATGTTCACAAATCATTAGCCTTCATTTTGGCCTGCCGAAATCTTGTGCTGCCAGTAAAATGGAGGACAAACTCTTTGGGATGACAAAATCCAAAGGGGAAAGTATCACATACCTATAAGCCAGTTGTCAATTAATAATCCCTGTGGGAAAAAAAAAATTCAATATTCTAGACAGACAAACAGACATCTAACAGACTCTTTAGTTCTGCAGCTATGTCCTGCATCAAGAATCATTCCATGAACCAGTGGTTAAATTGCAACTATTTGCTTGAAAATGAAAGTAGGGTTAAATACATGCTTTTATCATCACAGATAAAATAGCACTTTTCCTGCCTTTCATCAAAAATAATCAGAGAGCCCTGGTGGGATCTTGTAATTTTTATTACTCTTGATTTTTAAACATTATCAGCACACTTGCTGATAATGAAAGTACAAAATTAAAATTAAATCATTTGTCAGAACAAATGAAAGAGTGTTATGCAATGCTTTATTCTCTGGTCCTTTATTTCTTAATTCACCAGCTAATTCCTAAGACCCAGCCATTTACAATCAAACCTCCAATCATTAGTGGGATTTAGCAGGCTTCCACTGCTAAATACCATTCACATTTCTCATGAGAGTTGGTATGTGTAGTGTTGAAGGGCACTAGATACAAATCCATCTGCAGCTGGGCAGTATTTGATTTCTATACCTCTATCCAAACTGACCTCCTAAGCTGGGATATTAACACATGAAGTGAGAATTTTCTGAATAGTTACATCCTTTTTTTATTATCATTTTCTTCAAGACTCACTGTGGTACAGAGGTTTATGTGGGAAAGCTGGGATGTGGCTGCATGACTAATTTTTAAAGGTTGTGCACAGCTTCTGAGGAATGCAGCTGGATTTGACTCCTTGGTGGCTTGCTTGTGATGACTGAATTGAAATATATTGCAATGATTCTCTGCTCAAGAAACATGAACTCATTAGAAGCTGAGGGTAGAGCTGAAGTATTAAGTGATTTTTCCTTTTCTATTCTTTTATTACCTAATTAGAGGAAATATTTTACATAAGACTAAGCAGCAACTTAAAAACTTACCTCATAAATTAAGGTGATAACATCAGATGAAATTTCTATTCATTCACATTTTGAAAAATTTGTCTTTCCTCCTTATTTTTGTAGAAATATGTAGCATATAGAACTTGATTAATTAGTACCTTGAAAATTAAATTTTCCTTTATACCAATCAAGCATATATAGCATTTTCTGAGTTTTAAAAAAAACTTAAAATTTTTCTAAATCTTAAAATTTTTCTAAATTTAAATAACTTAGAAACTTGTTTGAAGGCCACCATTTCCTTAGATGGCTTTTTAGCAGGCATGAGAAAAGTGCTATTTAATTTCACACTCCAATAATCCTTTAACAATTTCCTTTAAGGCAGAATATAAAATCTTATTATTAATTCCTTAATAAAATTTTTAAAAAAAAGTTATATTGGCTATGTCTTTAACCTTGGACCAATGTGAGCAATTTTCTTTCTCCTCAGACAAGACACTAAAGATCAGCACAAATGGAAAGTGATAAACTGGCCTTTGGGAAATACTCAAGAATCCTTCTCCTCCCTTTTTTTTTCACATCAACTCTCTGGAAATGCCTCTTCAGAACTGTTTGTTTTAGTATCAGTCAGTCAATTTGATACCCCCACCTCTTAACTGGCAATGGCAAAAGTTGCCAAGATCTAACATTACCTTAAATTCATCTCCCTATTACCATGAAGCAATGTCACAAAGATTACACCTTGTTAAGATTAACAATCAACACCAAATCATCAGAAGTTCATATCTCAAGGGCTTATTTGCATTTTCATACATGCTTGAATTTGCTGAAGAAAAAAAATCCATCACTCTCTTTTGTGAGATAGAGCACTAGGAATTCCCTTGGACATTGTATTTACACTTTACAAATAATCCTCTCCTTCAACTTACCAATGCCTCTCTTTCCAATTCTCAAACCCTCACCATATGATGGAACCCAGCTTCGATAGCTGTGGGCATTCTGTTTGAAAAGAAAACAAATTTATGAATGCTCATGTAAGACCTTGCTGGTCTTACTGGCAGGTTTGAAGCATTCCAGGCATCTAATGGAGATGCACAGGTCAAATATAGCCATTATCTCTGAAGGGCAATGGTGGTGGTAGTAGAATAGTAATAGCAGCAGCAGCAACAGTTGTGGTAGTAATGTCAGCTCTTCCTGAGAGTAACTCTAGAAAAGTAAGCTAAGCTTCTTTTTCATCACTGCTTTTTTTTTCAAGATGCCTGAAATTCTATGTGTATGAATAACTCATCACTAGCATTAAAATCTATTAGACACACAGAAATAAGGCTATCTTCTGGCTTTTTGGGTCCAGAGTCTTCCTGCATCAGGAAACACATATGAGGATGTATCAGAAACACCTCAAGAAGAAAGTTTTTCATGAACAGATCAAGCAGCACCTAACAATCATTTGGAGTTTCTCAGTTCCAATGGTTCTGTTGGAAAAACTCTCAAAAATCTGACTGATCAGTTGGTTGGAAACCATCTTCCAAATGTCACTCTACCCTTCTCATAGCTAATCACTACCAATGTGCTTTTTCTGGCTTTGTCATTTGGTGTAAACAGTTATTTTTCCTACCTGATATTTATGCATGGCTTGACAAAACATGCAGCACTGTAGGCGGGTGCCAAGAAAACAGATGCCAAGCTCCATCCAGGGCAGGGTCCCTTTCCACCCACTCAGGTAGGGACAATACTTCTGGACATGGCTGAGCTCTGTGGTTTATCACCCAAGTTGATCACTAAGAGAAAGATTAGGAAGACATCTCCATTCCAGGTGGATCAATCCACAAATTCTTTAATTCATGGAGACTTTTGTCCCTTCCTCTGGCCTCTGTTGCAGAAAACATCAGGCAACATGAAACCTCAGTCTAGCAATTCAATTCTTACTGAAGCCATTTGGCATGGGCTATCCACATATATATGCACATAAACACAAAATGCATAGACATCACTTTTTAAAAGCTGTCATTTCCTAAAAGGACCCAGTGAGGTAGAATTGCTATTAAAAACAATTAATTTGCAGCCATTTTTTAAACACCTAATTTCCCCACTAGCCTGTATGCAACACTACTTCAAACAGCTACACACGGTCTCATTTAGTGAATGTATGAGGAAAAGGTTTGCATTATGTGTGCTAAAAGGACTAGGATTTCAATTCCATCTGCTGCTGGGTGTGTTTGATTTGTGTATTAATTATGCCTGTTTGTAGCTGTAAATTTGCTCCAGATCAGTAGGTGATTGGTTCCACGCATGGATTCACTACACTGCATGGCTCCCTTGCACTTTTATAGTTTTCAAATGGTCCCATACTTATTCTCTTTAAATTACTTTTAATACCTATCTTATTCAGTGTGAGCTTTCAACTCTGTCTTATTCAGACAATTTTTTTTCCCCTTAAGAGAAAATGTGTCCTTTTGATTCATCTCTTCCAGGACCCCTTTCACTGGTGTATTGTCAGCTTTGTCCATGGTGCTACTGTAAAACACAAGAAAAAACTGCTTTGTTTCCCAGTCTTACAGGGAAATTCAGCACATTCATATTTAGCATTTTCTACATGGAATGACTTGAATTAATGGGTTTAGGAATTACATGAGCACTCAGCAGGGCGTATACATACCCGTTACTGTGCAAACTTTAAATGATTGTCACGTCAAAATAAAACTCTTCCACATGTGGAACATTTTTGCTCTTAATCACTGAGTTTTCCTCCTGGTTTTCAAAATGCCCAAAAGTTCTGAGCTGTCACCTTTGTAGTTAAGACCTGTGAGATACGCTTGAGAAGGTGACACATCTGAAATAAGCTGCATAAAAACCGCCTTTGTGTCTACAAATGTTTGTGTACACTTAGAAAATAAATGTGGAAGAGGTCAAGTTGATTTCTCTCATATTTTAGGAAAAGAACTGCTCTGAGCTGAAAAATTGTATGCCAAGTTTCTGCCTGAAGCAAATTTTTACAATCAAATTAAAAACCTTTGAGACTAAGAGTTTATAATGGAAATACTAACACAGCCTTAACCATGGCAGCACTAGCAGGCACTGCAATAATATTAGGAAAGCTCTCCCTGCCCACAATCTAAACTAAATAAAAAAGATGCCATTTTCCAACATATACCCCAGGCTAGCAAATAACAATGATTTAATGTACTTGCCCTGTGGTAATATAGTACCACTGCAAACCTCTGAGCCAATTTTTCTTTTCTTTTCTTTATTTTTTCTTTTCAAACATATATGCCCCATAGGGAAAGGATTGCAATTTAGCTCTTATTTGTGGATATAGCGCTTTCATTTCAACAATTCTTGAAAGCCTTCCTGCTGTCACATGCTACTGTATGCGAGCACCCAACTGAATAAAGACCCACCAGGCTTTTTCAGGAGTTTATTCACAGGTTTGGCTCTGCTTATTGTAGTATGCACCACATTTAAATTGGATGAGGGCTACTGTAAAGCAATAACATTGTCAATGACTGGAATCTCACTTTCCCCTCTAACAGTCTGAAGCAAATTAATGTATTGGTTGTTCATTAACAAGTAAACAGTTTCTGCTACAATGTCAAGGAAAAAAGAATGTGTTCATTAATATGAACAATCTTCATCTACAAAGATGATTTACACAATGCATGTAATGAGATAGCTTTCCCCTAACTAGTACACTACCAAACTGAAAAGCTGATTCTTAGGACTTTCTTGAAATTACAATATTGTTTGTTTACCAATAAGAAAGACAGTCTCAGTCACCTATGCCACCATTGTAAGCTCTATAATAAGTACTTAAAAAAAGAGAGATTTCTGGAATCACTTTTGGAATTAATAAAATTGGTAACTACAGACTTACACTGCATCAATGATACATATTATTCCTGTGATAACTTGAGCTAAAAATAAGATTAATTTGGTTATAGAAATTCCTTAAACAACAACACTTAAATTATTTCAAACTTGAATTTTTTCAAGAATTTTCTGAAAAAATCAGCAAACACTGGCTAAAAAAGCAAAGCAGTTTGGATACACCAATGTAATCAGCATGCCTAGTGCTTTTCTGTTAACCCTCTGAGTAGAACCATAGTATTCTGGATTTTTTGTACATTAATGCTGTGAAAATTTTAACTCACCGAAATACTAAGTTATATGTCATGACTTAATAAATCATGTTCTAAATATATTCAGGCTAGGCACCTCATCTCATGAGTGATTAATCCACCCTA
This sequence comes from Serinus canaria, assembly GCF_022539315.1. Classification (NCBI taxonomy): domain Eukaryota; kingdom Metazoa; phylum Chordata; class Aves; order Passeriformes; family Fringillidae; genus Serinus; species Serinus canaria. The sequence continues at coordinate 48,996,179 of NC_066313.1, forward strand.
GAATTTTAATTATCTGTTAGAGAAACCAGTCTCCAGCACCTATATGAGAAGCTTAGATTACTGCCCTATATTAGATGCTTAACTCTTAGACAGATACATCTCGATGAGACAATTCCCAGCTGACCACCTTTTAGCTAATCCTGCGCTAGCCAGGACTACATTTTCATTTTCACATCAAAGTTTGCTCACTGCATGTAAGCTCACTAGAATATCCCACTAAGGTTAGAGTCCACGTTATCCCTGCTTACATCTAATTGAGAGGAATTAAGCTGGAAGTGACCCTGTTCTACTTTCCTGCTAATACTAAGATCAGGCTGTCAGGCATCTCCAGAGAGCAAACATTAGATGACCTGAGTCACCCTTCGGAAGTGCTCGTCTCCATCTCCCTGGTGATAGATGGTGCCTACCACAACTGCCATCCATCTCTGCTAACTAAAACAATTGTTGTCACATTTACCAGCAATACCAGCCAATGACTCAAAAGGGAAATGAGGAAAAAAGTCAGAAGGGCTGGTCTGTATTACAGTAAAATGACCACGGTGTGCTCTCCCAGATTTTCACATTAGAAATAGTCTATTATGCTTGATTACTTTTTTTCACTGGTGTTTGAAATATTTATAGGGCCACATATTCTGTCTCCACTTACCCTCCAAGAATTCAGAGGTTAGTTTAAAAAAAATGGCAGTCACTGCCAAACAAGCCTAAACCATTATAACTTCCATGAAACCATAAATATATATACATATATATGGATATATTAAAATATATATCTATGAGTATATGGTTATATTTTAAATCAATGTTGGAAACTCTTTTCAAACAGTTCAAATATTCAGATACCTTTCCTTGAAACCTAAAATAGGATATCAGCAATTTGAAACCTAGTCTCTCAAAAACCTAAAAATAACTTAAAGAAATATTTTTATAGTTATGTTCATAAAACATGAACCAACAATCAGAAACATCAGATGTTGGGGATGAGTAGGATTTTCAGGATCTAAGATTATTTTTACATACATTTTAAGTAATACAAGATGGTCGAAGATGAAGGAGCCAAACATCTTATTTTAATGATAACTCTGTATTCCAAAGCAAAGAAAATGTGATAGGAAAATCCCAGATGGGTTTTTGAATAATATTTCTCATGCATAAGGTGAAACATATTTTTTTTTCTTCTGACTTCCCTCTCTAATTAAGAAGAATGAACAATGGCCTTTGGTTTAAGACTGCCAAATATTCACAACAGTCAAGGAGCATGTGGTATTAATGGACACTTTTTTATTACCACATGTATGTCTTACATTTACATGGTTGAGCTGTATCTCTTCTAAAGGGAAGGCTGTGATAAAATGTGAGAAGGTCAGTGCTGGTCAAACTTGTGCCAGATTCTGACCTACTGTAAATTAGGGTAGGTAAGTGGCAAGGAAGGCTTTATCTTGATAGAGGTTTTGATCCTATGAAAAAAAAATCCTTGTCCCATCCAAAAGTTACGAAATCACAACCATTAAGATGACAGTGGCTGCTCCCTATCTACTGAGCATCTTCTCTCCACAATGAGATGAGGGTTGGGTGGTTATAGTGAAGGATCTGACACACAGATACAACCTTTCCCAAAACCTAAAATCCGAGAACTTTTGTACGGTAGTTCCTTTGTCCCTTCACCTCCTGCCCCAATGGAGTTCTCTTATTTGCTTCACTTGCTTTAAAAAGTTGTTATTCAGGTTCTAGACAGAGCAACTGAGTCCTTGGACAGGCCTTCTGCCCATGGACATGCATTCAGAGATTAGTCTCCTGATGGCTTAGATGACTTTCAAGTGAACTCATAATCCGAAATTGGTGTCTGATGTAAGCTTCTACCAGCAGTTCCTTCTACAGCTGATAGAGTGAGACCAATAGGCTAATCAAAATATGAGTCCTGCCTAAAATGTGTGTCCATGTCAGGTGAGATGAATCAAAGCTGGAATGCTTATCTCTCTGTATTACCCAGGAAGTCTGGAGAATTAGTTCATACTAAATATCTCACTTCTAGATCATCAATATCAGGTGGATTTAAAAAAAAAAATACTAGGGAATACTTAATTCCACTTGTGTGAAGATCTACAAGATTAAATTCCTTTGTTTAAAGTCTTCAGAGCTTTCAATATATACGTTTTCACGTCTGAGGCAATGAAAGATGCGCTCTATAGGATGAAGAAACAGAATTGCAATGTTTCTTGAACTACAGTTCAACTGATACTTCCACCTAGAAGTGCAAAGAGCTTTACACTAGCCCCCACCAGCTGGAGGTACACATTGGCTGCCACAACTGCTCACATGGACAGTTCCATGAAGAAACACCACTCAGAATGGGAGCGATACTGTGGGCAACCTGCCCTGCTCCTGAAAAATTTATTTATACTTCCCAGAAAGCTGAGAATATTTGCATGCCATTTTGGGTGGTATATTGATGCTTCTGGGTGTATAACAGCAAAGAAAAAAAGGAAGGAAGAAAGAATAAAGGCAAGATAAAGAGCAAGGTTGAGGAGGAGAGTGAGAAAGAGTGAGAGAGAAAGAGAGAGAGGAAACCATGTGACTTTTAAAAAACACTGTGAGAAAACTTTAACTTTAGAGAAGAAAACTTCCATTTTATATGAGCAATAAGAGAAACTATAAATTTCACAATGTTTTTTATTTTAGAACATGATTTTGAAAGTTGTTTCTTTCATTCAAGTGAAATTCTGAGCCACCTTTTTTTTTTCCAAATTATCACATCTGAAGCAAAAGTCTACACACTGTAATATTTCTGTGGAAGCCAACTTTATGATAATGGTCAAATAAAAAGCTATAATGTTGTCTTGAGGTTTTAACAAACCAGTAATATATATATATACTCTGTGTAAATGCCCATTTTATTAAATATTACAAATAAAACTGGTGAATCATTTTTAGTTTCTCCATTCTAAAGACAAAACTTCTGCTAATTCTGTTTAGGCTTTACATACATTTTAAATGACTTGTATTTTCCCCGATTTAGAAGTACTCTAGCTATTTAAAGGGTAATGCTCATCAGTGTTAATCTTTTTAAATGGCTCTGCCAGAATAACCAGGTCATGCTGAGAGGATGCCTGTGCATTCCTGAATGTGATGCAAAGGAACCAGGAACTTCTCAACTTCTCAATCATTACATACTGTTACATGGCAGAACGTGTCCTCAAGCAATTTCCCAAAACTCAACATTATCATTAGCAGCAAACTATATGGAAGCAATCCTTTGTGGCCACCATCATGTCATCTTCTGTAAACCATGAGAATGACCTAAACTGAATTTCCCATTTAGCCCTGCATCATATCCTCCAATAACAGTCACTCCGTGTGGAAATACAATGCAGGTTTGGAATGAGCTGCTGCAGAAGATACCATTTGTTTAATTTTATTTTCATTTTTAAGCCTATATTTATAATTCCTAAGCAATAGTACATTTGTTATATTTTTGGCCAGAAACAGGCAAGGAACTTCAGGATACTATAAAAGATATGTGCGTATAAAAGCAAAAAAGCCAGAATAAAACCCTAATATGGGTTGTCAATATTTAAGGTGATCATTTACTCAGAGGGTTAACATGTGCTAAAATTACATACTGCAGTTCCTAGCTCCACTGATGAAAACATTCACTGCTTCTATCTTTAAATAAAAAAGCAAAATAGCCTTAACCCTTTGAGGATCTTATTAGCAGCAAGTTGCAATCTAAACAGAGAACAAGTATTTCAATCAATTAGGAAATTATTCTTACAAAGATTCTGTGAGCACCCTTTTGTGTTCCACCATCCCAGCTTTTATTGCCGGATAGATCAGCTGTATTCACTCCACACAGGCCTGAAGTAGTTTCAGGGTCTCAAAGGGTTAAAGCCAAGGCTTTTGAGAAAAAGTGTTTTATTAAAAGGGTGAGTTAGGTGAGCGAACAGTCTCGGAGGAACTTGGTGAATAGTCTTCCGATTCGGAGTTGAGTTCGGGTGGAGCTTGCTGAGCCTTAAAACGTCCCCTCACATCCTGGTTGCGTCTTCGTCGGAAAACCTGCCTCTCCTTATCAAGAGCGGTGGTCTGGCAGGGGCATAAAATAAGAATAAATGAAATTAGGCTGTGTGTGAAACGCAAAGATAATGAGAACCATGAGGTTTTATGTGGCCTGCAAATACCAGGGATAATAAATGTTCAGACCAAATTAAGCCTGCTCTGTCTCAGTCAGGTCTGAAAGGTTGAGCCCACAGCATAGCTAAACACTTTAAAAAGTGCATTTCCCAAACCTTAAGAGGTAGCGTGACATCATCAAGCAGATACAGTGCCATATATATGGATGCCATATGTTCTACTTCTGGATGTTATTAATTTCATCCTTTAACAGGATCAAATTTCAAGCCAAATACCAAGTGACCTTCCCCCCATCCTTCTCAAAGTATAAATCTGTTTCTACAGGCAAGGCAGAGATGTACACTTGTCTTTGATTTGACCTAATGAAGGCTGATACACACTCACCCGTGTTCAAGTCAGTGCAATCAGCTAACAAAGATGGATTGTGATGAAGTTGTCAGACAAGAGAGAAAAACAAACACCAAAGGGAGCTAGCCCAGCTCCTTGACACATCATGCCGCTCAATGGATGTTCTTAGGGAGAACGCTGAAGAGCTCTGACGGAAAGACCTGTTCAGCCTGACCACATTGTCTCTTCCTGTTAACCAAGGTCTACTGAATTCAATACTCTGCTAATTTTATCCATGGCTAGCTAAGGTATCCAGGAATGGGAAAGAGCAATATTTACTTGATGGGCATTAATTTTGATCATTCTGCCATTATTGAAAATGCAATTCTTAATAAGATGGCTGTAACTTCCAGCCACATTCTTTCTTCTGCTTTTCTGACACATTTACAAGGTGAAACTTCAACCCGAGTTAGGGTAGCCCTAGTCTGACTATCAGCTTCAAGCACAGGACTGGGTTTTGCTGTCTTCTTGATTATGAGATATTAGACTGCAGTCCCTGAAATCACTGTAAAATTATAAGTTCAACAGGATGGCCTTGATTCAGCAAGAGCACTTTGACACATGGTTAGCTGCTTCTGAAGCAGGGCTGCCCCCTTAAATCCCAACTCATGACTGTTTTGGAAAAAGCAAAACGGGAAGAGGCAGGGGACCAGTAAGATGACATACAAAATGCAACCAAGTATCTGACTATGGCACTGGAAAAAGATAACTTTGAGAACTAAACAGATTTCACTCATAAGGCTTGTAAAATTTGTCTCAGTAATGAAAAGGTCTATTTAAAGGAATGCAGCCAAAAGGTTATTCTGCTTCAAAGGACTTATTGTGTTCTCTTAAGATATGCATGACTGATTTCTCCAGAAAATTTACCAGTTACAGTGTGAGCCTCACAGGAGAGCAGAGATGTATTTATAGCCAACATATTTTTGAGACTAAAATGAAAACTAAATCCATCATACTGGTGCAGAATAGCATTATAGCAATCCATGCTTTCAAATAATGCAACCAGCATTCAATAATGACGTAACAGAGACAGAAAGATGGACAGGAATACAGAACTATTATAGCAAATGGATTTAGTTAGACTATATTGCTGAATTATTATTTTTGTGTCTAGAAACCATATAGCACTACTTTAAAAGGGTAAAGTGACCTACTTTGAAAAGTTCACCCCTATATTTTAAACAATAATGGCTACAAAATCCAACACTTTCAATCTGCCTCTTTTTTTTTTTTTTTGTTTACTGCTATCTTTTGGTTAAAAGCTCTAATTAGTATTTTCAATGCCTTCTATGTTCCTTAGCCTTGAACCAATTCAGTTTTTGATTAATTTTAATGTGAAACAGAATACCTAGATCTTTTACACACAGTGAATATACTGCTTACAGTATGCAATTTTGTGTGAAAATTGAAAAGAATGGCATATATTACCACTCTATAAAATACAGATTTCCATTTAAAGGATATTTTTTATGCTTACAGGAAATAAGCATTTATTTAAAGTTTAAACCACATCACATCATCCTGTGGTAATAGATACTCTCCCCTGAGAAATTTAAACATCTCTTGTTGAATTCATAAAAATACTTGAATTAAATTGAGAATTTATTTTTAAAACTTACTGTATGGGAATGGCAAATGTATATGCAAAATCTGAAGGCATTTAAATTTAGATAACTGACACATAAGGGAATGAATAAGAAAATTGGGGTTTTAGGATATTGCTTTTTATAAAGAACAAAGATAAGTAGGTACCAGAACATCTTTTCAAAGATATCTGTAAAAATAAACCCCAAGATATTATATTTCTATGATTGTTGGAAAAGCTTTAGAGACTCTTCTTTAAATCTATTTGTTTAAATATACATAAAACCACTCCCTCAATAATAAAAGATATTAAGCAAAAAACCCATGATGGTCTCATCTAAACTAGCACCTTATGCTGCTGTAGTTTGTAGGGTCAAATATTTCTGGCTTCCTGACCCTTCAGGAACTTCCTGAGATATTTTGTTACTTTCTTTACATTTTTATCCAGTGTCTGCCCAGGATTTGATCTAATCAGTCTTTGTAAAGACATATTTCTAGAGTCCAGGGCATTATTGTGGTTACTCTCCAGGGCTGAGAGACATCCAGAGCCTTTCTCACCCAAAGAGCTTATTGAATAAAAAGTTACAAAGCCACAGAGAGTCAAAGAGGTCAGTATTTATCTAGTGAGAGCAAAAATACACAGGTCATATTCTAATGCTTGGTGTTTACCATGTCAAAACCATGAAATGGGGCACTTCTGGCCACAGGGTGCTCAGGCCCTGTAGCACTTGCAAGAAAAGGCTCATTTTGCCCAATGTTCCAATGACATTTGACACTTCCAGCTTGTAACACACTGCTGATGGTATTGTGGCTCTGTGTTCTGCAAAAATGCTATTTTTCATTTAATGATGTCGCTGTAACTGTTTACCTTGAAAGAATTTCAAAATATGACAGATCCATCCTTTGGAATGCAGAGAAGATGGTAAGATAGATACATGTGAGTATTGACTGCATTTTGTAAGTGTGATTTTCACCTACTGTACTTTCTGGTGCACATGGACATACTCCAGAAATCAGCTTTTTCATTATTATTGATGTTTTTGTAACAAAGTCCTCTTATACCCAGTGCCCTGGTTTAACAGATGTATTCTTTCACCTGCTGTTCGTCCGGGTGGTTCGCTGGTGCATGAACCAGTCCATTAGAGATTTCCAGGACATTTCTACTTCAAGCTACTCTTTTAATAAATAATCTGAAGTGCACTTATGCTTCACAGGCCTGCAAGTCACAGATTTTTATTATCACATTTTGACATTTTATTTTTCCTGGCTCTAGGTTAGAGACTGAGAACTTTGAGCACTATATGAGAGTAATGGCAACAAAAATGTAAAGACAGCATTCTTATTTAAGATATGCAGCTGCCCTCCTGCAATCCATATGAGAAAATGTAGAGCTTCTTATCCAGCAGAAGATAAGTGGATTGCTTCTAATAATTTGGTGGTGATGGGTCTGAGTACTTCATTAAAATCTAATGTATTTTGCATCAACATTTAGTAATCCTGACACCCAGTACCAAATGGTTACCAAGCCATTCTTGGAAATGCATCTAGTTTGTAGTAACTGGGCATTATTATAAAATCATTGTTTCTGTCATTGACATATTAAGGTGCAGTTAGCATTTTTCCAGGATTTTTCCTTAAAGAGTGTCTTCATCCTGATTTCTACCACTTGAAGTTCCAGGACTCATGAGCCATGCAAATCTATTTTTTATCTTGGAAAACACTGCACTGTGTATTTATGAACAGATTTTCAAAAACTACAACTGCTTTGATATCCATAGTGGATTTGCAATGGGAAGAGCCTTATTTTAGCTATGGGCTGATATTTTCTGTCAGGTCAGTAATTACTGGATTAAAGTAACTGAATTTTATGAAAGTGAGCAGTGACTGTTATTCTTTTCACTTGTCTTAATTTACTGCTGGCCACCAAATATAGATATATATTAGTTTCATTAGTAAAAGAACATTAATGTGCATTTTGCCTCATAGTCCATACATTATTCATACCAGCCAGGAGACTAAACTGGGGATGCAGCTGTTCACACATTAATCCAAGAAACCCTTCCCTTTGCTCGCTTTTATTCGGCAGGAGCATACTTGCAATTTGTTAGCAATTTTCATGAGGCTTTGTTTAGCATGTGGAATTGGATGAATCTATGTATTGAAACACTGGTATTTTGTCTTCCAGTACATTCTTTTATAGCTACAGTTTTATACACACATTTAAATGCTCACACCTAGATAAGTTTATCTTATTTCCTTAAACTTCTGGCTAGTGACCTTTATACGTTGACAGGTTTCCTGCTGTAAAAATTACCATTAAACATTGCTTGTGGCACAAGCCAGGCAGCCCTTCAGTCTGATCTTTTTAAAAATTTATTTTCCATGGGTTTCTCTGGTTATATATATATATATATATATTTTATATATACACTATATATATTTTTATATATGTATATATATATATATATATAAGTGTGATTGATTTATGAATCAAGACACTTTTTTGAGAGTACTTCAGACTTAGCAATGCACCTCAGTCCAGGAGCAAGACACTCATGGTGTTTTCAATCCCTCAGGCACAAGGTATAACTAAGTCAAGTTACAGGGTGATTTGGAGACGTGCAAATGACCACATCGAGGGGACAAATTAATCGAGTGGATTTGAACCCAGACCTCCAAATACAAAAGCCTGATGCTTTAGCACACCATGTAACTTCCGACATGAAATTTAGCTAAAATGAAAGTAAAAAAGAAAGAAAAACAAATCAATCTGATATATGTTTTCTACTGTATTAGTGAGTGAACACAAAGACAAGTATTCTGTATACACAACTGTTGAATTCATATTGCTGTGTTTAAGTTTGTGTTTACTCTTTGACATCCCCCTTTCTAGAGACACGATTCCTCAGCTGGTTTCAATTACATGTGGAAGAGAGTTAGTGCCAAGTTGTTTGCATGAGTGAATTTTATTTACAGTTTGTAAATCAGTTGTGGGTTTTTTACTCAAAGATCAGGAGAAGATATTTTAAATTATTTTAGGTATCTGCCTGTATTTACCAATATTCAGTTTACAGAGGGATTTATGTTATTAAAAATGGCACTTTACAGATGGCAAGCCTGATTCCCAGCTTCCTTGTCCCATCACCAAGATGTCTGGCTGCAACTTTTGACTTGAAAGTGTGTTGTATCCACTCGGGACAGGTGTAAGTAACTCGACAGATGCAAAGTAATGTGAACTAGGACCCAAACACAGAGGATAGAATTATGGTTTTTCAAATTAGCTATTTAGATATATTTTTAGCTGTGACAGTGAGAACTATATTTTTTTAAATCTATTATTTATGAATTTAACATTGACTACACGGATAATTTTATTAAGCATCCAATGTAGCTCATCTCCTTTCTATTCTCATTATATAGATAGATCATTAATGACTTTTTCATACACTTCCTGGATTTTATTTTGCCCATTTTGCTTTTCTGGAGTGTCTTGGATACATCGAAAATAACACACCCTAATATCCTATACTAATATAATATATGTACTACACATACTGACATTTTATACTAATATTCTGTTGGATGCAACCACTCTGGTGCTCCTTTGATATTCTAAATCAGCCCAATCTTCAGGGTTTTAACTGAGACCTCCAAGACTTGTCCCCTACTGATGCTGCTTTGGCCTTTACTGCACTTGTGATTGCAGGGCCGATGTTCCAACAACATTTGGTGGATTTGGTTTAAAACATAATAGTCTGGGCTCCAAATGATTTAGCTGATTTGGGCCCTGTGTTTTCCCAGATCCTCATATTCAAGGAACTGTGAAAGATTTTCCAGGCATTATAGCTTATGCCAGCTACAACTCCTGCTGTACGTAAAAAATCATGTCACTTCTGCATGTATTATCCCACTCAAAGGGAATAAAAGAAGATGCGGAATATGCTCAGAAAAATTAGGATTTTGAAGAACTTTTAAACCAGAAGTCTTTTAGGAGAGAAAGGACAAGGTTATCTGGCTGTTGAAAGAGGAAATAGTGCAATTTTGAAATTATTTTAGAAGACTTCTAGAAAATACAGATAAAAACTAAAAGAGGAGTGCAGAAGAAATGAGTAGTTTAACACTAACAAAGGGAGAATTACATTTTCCTTGAAACATGGTTTAATTTTTCTCTGTACTTGTGAATTCAGATTAATTTTCATGTTCCTGTGATAAATTGTTTTATAGACATGAATTGATGAACCTTTTCATATGCTTTGCATCTGCACTACTAAAAACTAAACACTTACTACATCAAAATGGTTTTATTCAGATGAAAATGTTGGTCACGACAACAGCTGCATGTTTCTGGGAGATGAGAGAGGCCCAAACACAGGCAGTGCTTGGTCCACTGGACCCCCTCGAAGAGGATTTCCTAATTAAGCATCCACGCCTAGGAGCCCCGATCTTCCAATTTGCCTTTCCACACTAGGTGCACAGTTTAGAAAACCCTAATTATAAACATTGTTGTTACTGCCCCCAGCTGGAAAACAGAGCAGTTTATGTATGAATAAGAGAGATTATCGCCCATCTGCTCCAGCCCATTATTCAGGGATGTGTCATTTTGTATGCTGATGGCAGCCATTACTAGTGCTTTAGTCAAATGACCTTTTTTTTTTTAATAGCTTTATTTATTTACCAAGTCAAAGACTTAGAGCCTTCCCCCCTAGCTCTCCAAAAATGCATATGGTTTGTTTCAAAACCTGGGCTATGCAGTTAAACTGAGTCAAGGCCAATCTGAGATGTTCACTTTTCTCACAGACTCCTGTTTCTGTTGTTCTGCTCCCCCTGAACCAGGGGTTTTAAAAGATCCAAATATCATGTATAGCAAATGAAAAGACTTTCATTGCTTGTTTGTTTTTTTTTTTTTTAATGTAAAATAAAAAAATGTAAATCAGAGAAAGAGTGTAAACTGACCATGGATAGCAATTAACCTCCAGGAAGATAAATAAAGCTCATGTGATCTTCCCCACCATTTTACAGACCAGGCATTAAATTTGCAACTCTTCATCAAAGTTCTGCTTGACAGAAAATTCCTCTAATACTACCAAACCCACAGTCATCTAAAGCTGGGCACTCAGGTCCCAGTCCCCCTTCTCCAAAACCAAGGAGCATGAAGAAGGAGGCCAAGTGACAAGACAGATCAGCAGGTTTTGCTCTGCCCTTGCAGGACACAGTGGGTTTGTAGCCACCACTACAAGTACAGTGGGTTTAATTAGATGAATTACAGGTACTGCTGCACTCCAGCACTCGGAGTGAGAGTCTTTCTCAATTTTTGCTAGCCAGCGTTCAACTCAGGAATAGGATTGATTTTCTACTTTTTGCCTGAAAAATAGGCTTATTTTTGGGTTTGGGTTTTATTGTTTTTCTTTCCCCAGAACATCCATATCAGAAACTACTTAGCCCTCAGTGTGTGCTCAGGGAAGCGTTAGGTTTTATGGAAAGCGTGCTGCCGCCCGATCCATGCACTTGGTGAAATGATCCAGGGTGGGAGTTTTACTTTACTGGAAACATTCACAGTGACCATCTCTGCTGTTTTGCTAAGGTGGTTACTTTGCTGAGATTTTACAAACCCCTCACAGACAAGTTCTTAAAGGCAGTGTTTGAAAACACAGGCCCCACAGTAAACTTATAAAGATTTTTCCAGCTATCAAAATGTAGGTCTTGTGAGTAATAAGGAAAAAGACAGCAAGTAACCACTTGATGGAAACTCCAGTACTGTGGATTTATTGAGGAGGTGTGTGGGCCTCTCGTGGGCTATCAGACCTGGAAACCACCTTGCCCCCACTCCAGAATAAGCCCTTCCCACCCAGAGCCCCATTTTATCATACAGGCTCAGCCAGCTAACGACAACCCTGGCACAGTTACACAATGAAGGAAAATATATTCAAGAGACTCATGCAATATTAAAAAAAAAAAAATCAAACCAAAATAAATAGGTATCAGAAGGGTTTTAAAAAAGAAAAGAGAAGGAATGCATTGTTAGAAACACAAGCTTACCAGCACATACAATGCATTGTATTTCAGTGAACTTGGGAGAGTTTCTATGCCCGCGTTATGCAAATGCATTGTTCAATCTAAGGTAAGGATTGTGTTTAGTGGGTTTAAAATGACAGTATATAGCTCCACATCTCGCATGGAAAAAGAGGAAAATATATGCTGAGAGCCTGTTGCTGCTCCGTGTGTTTTGAAACAGGAGCACAGGGGAAGCAGATGCCTTAACAAGCAGGAGGGAGGGGGAGGGTGCGTACTTCAGCATATCTGTAGATTTTCTATATACACTGTCCTTTTAACTACAGGGGAGATTGAGACTGAGCATGTGCGATGAAGAGAAAGCTGGCAATGTGGGTGTGAGGGATGGGTGAAGAAAGGGAATGAGGGGGTGTGGCATCTCAATCAAGATTAAAACGAAACTGATAAAGCAGCATATGGACCGGATAACAAATCAAAAAGCATGTTTATCCACTGAAGGAACTGGTTAATGGAGACTGCCAGCACGTTGCCATGGAAACACTGACTGTTGGCGCTGCACCATCTCATACCTTATCCAATACATTCCTGGTTGTTGGTAGTAGTCCAAAGACCCTGATCTCTTGATGGTAAACCCGTGGTCCAGCTGAGCAGAGAGAAATGGGGCAACTCAGTGGATCGACATTAGGCTAGAGAATTCAGACTCCAGAGCAAGCTGTTCCTTATTTAGTGCATATTTACTGATTTCACTTTCACTCTTATCTAACATCCTAAAGCTATGTACCGCAGAGGAAAAAGGAAAAAAAAACGTAAAGAAATAAAAGAAAAATATACTAGTTCTAGATTTGGTCTTGCCAAATTAAAAGCCAAATTATTCAAACTAAAATGGAGTTTGCAAATCCCTTAGTTAATGCATAATGCATTCATTTAAAAGTCTGAAATATCTCATTACCTCCAAAGACAGTAGTGCCCTTTTAAGTTGCACATACCAGTAATAGATTATTATCTTTTGCAATTAAACTGAGGAGTTCAAAAATAATAATTTTTAAAAAATTAAATGCAGTGCAACCATCACAAGGAGCAGGCTAGACAGACTACACAAGGCTTAAATTAGACTGCTTCATAATCATGGAATGTGTAAAGATGAAAAGAATCAGGTTTTGATACCCCATCAATCATGGTAATTCATTTCTAAAAATGTGTTAACCTTGGAGAGTAGGACTACTCAGAGCCATGAATAACATTGTTTATCATTTCAGCTTACACCTCATGCTCAAAAAGATAACAGTACAAAACTATTTGGTTTAAAATTGCACCAATTAAAGTCAAAATGGAAATGAACTTAACATTGTGTCCAGAATATTGTGCTGGTGATATTTCTTAAGGACTACAGATCTTTCAAGTTTCGTTTATCATTAGCAAAATCATGTGCATAGGAACAAAGAAAATGTGTTCTTTTCCCTAACCCTTCTGTGCTGCACTAACAGACGGCAGAAACATAATTTAGCTGAATTATATAAAATTTTGGGGGAAAAAATCTTGACAAAGAAACTCTAACTGCTCTAAAACTGTTGCAATGATTTTCAAATTTTTGCTCTATGAAGGGAAAAGACCATTTTGGGCTTCAATAAGAGTGTGGCATATATTTCCAATATTGATGACAGTTTCTAATTCTAAATTCAGAATAGCAGTTCAACACATTTCTAGGTACCAACCACTTAAAAGGGAGTTAGGAAATAACCGCAAATTTAACTTTTTTTTGATGACTCCCGTGCAAGTGTAGAATTTATTAATTTATTCTTTTTTGTTAAGAAAATGCCTCTTTTATCTTATTTAGAATTATTTAAATCATGTTTCCTGTTTAAAACCATGGGAACCTTAGAGTTAAATTTGTGTTGGCTTAACTACACTGGTCTGCTATTGCCATCTACTGGCTTCCTTGTATGCTGCACATAAAACACACAAAAGGGATGTTTTCCTAAAAAGCAGATCAAAAATATTGCCCTAAAATTGAATAGCCAAAAATTTATTCAGAGAAAATGGGGAAAGTCGCTCCCTAACAAGAGCTGAAACAATTCTGGTGGTGTGGAAATCCTGCCATGAGAAACCCAACTGTGGAATATGACCCCAGGACAACACAGACAATAGATGTGAAAGGATAGCCGAGACACAGGTTCAGCTTTAAAACTTTAAGCAAAACTTACAGGCTAGGCTTGACTTCTCCTCCACACCACCCAAGAAATCCCATGGCTAAAAATTCCACTTGGCATGGGTAATTTTTATTTCAAAATTGGCAGAATGCAGGGCAATGACCCACACGCTGCCTACCCATTGCCAGGATCCCCAGCCCAGGGCCCTGTAAGCAGAAGGGAGCTGCACCAACTTTCTAAGCAGCTTTTCTTCTTTTCTGTTCTACTTGTTTACTCTGCATCTCCAGCTGGAGTTTACTCCCATTGCCAAGAGAGAGACCTCATACAACCTTAACAGCAGATTAGCATTAATCTTTTTCTCTGTCCTAACAATGGCAAAAGTACAAGCACCAAAGTGATGACATACAGGCTAAGATTTAACACTTCAGACAAGGACATGTATTAAACAATGCTCAGTTCATACAAGGAATTACAGCACACCTTTGGACTGCAGAAGCATTCTTAAAAAGTGATTTGCACTCTTAGTCGCTCTAGCCACTGTCACTGAAGTCTAAAGGGCACAGCCACAAGGGTACTGTTTTGTGGCCAAACCAAAATAAATGGAATTGACACCCTTGAAGAACTGAAAATTAAAATCTACCCCAAAATTTTAAAAAGGCTAGTTAATGTAAACCTGCTTTTATTTTTTTACTGCAGTACCTTTTATAAACATCATCACAGAACTAAAAAATATTGCTCCTATTGAAAAGCTGCATGAGAAACATGATCCTGCAAATATTTTGGCACATGCTTAACAGTACTGTGGCCATTCTGACACAGACTGAAGGGCGCTAGCCCAAACGGTCTCCCACAGAGACCGGCAGTCAACGCCTGTGACAAGAGTTTAAGAACAGGGCAAGTAAAGTGATATTTCTCCTACATAGTCTCTCATCAGCAAGCAGTGTTTTTTTGGGACTTGCTAATTCTCTTGCTGTTTTAAAAGCTATCTCTTCAATTAAAAATTTGCTAGCAAAGCTATGTTGGTTCAGGGGAATTTTTTCCCAACTGGCATAGTTAATCTGGCAGAACTTTTAATGATGTATTATTGCATCAACAGAAAAGTCTCTTCGCTTGTATAGTTAATTTTGTTTGAGAAATCATTCTACTACATCAGCAAAAGAACTGCTTTGCTAGGCATGCACATGTTCATGAGGGTCGTTTGTCCAAACTGATGAATCCTTTCAAATGTGGACAAACTTGAAGTCTGGACACATGCACGAGAAGTAGGATGTCTCTGCCTTGGATTGACAGAGACGACTTTTACTGAGATTACCACATCAATAACACAGACATAAGTCTGAGCCAAAGGAATCAATGCAATTTGGACATTGCTGAAGGAAGCAGTAGCCATAGAAGTTGTATGCAAAGCACATGTGGCTTCAAACTTCCTTTCAGTCAAGCTGACCAGAGACACATCTTTAGGAACTAAATTTTCATATTATAGTTTTAATTGGTGCACATGGTAAATACTCCTTGAGATCTGTGAGGTGTGTTACTTTTTACCAGCAGAGAAAACAGGCATATAATATCACATCATACCAATGTGAGGACAAACTAAGACCTAAATACCACATATTAGCGAGCTCTTACATAAATAGGGTTATAATACTCAAAATAATGATAATATTTATCTTTCATACTATTAAGCTGCAGAAATATAAGCACATATTAACACATTTTCACAAACACAGACATAGATGTGTTATATAATATACAGATGGCAATTCCATATATTATATACACAAGCACTCTCTCAAAAAGTATGTAAACATACAGGCAGGCACAAACCCCCAGTATTTTTATAATAAATATGGTTAGTGCATGTCTTTAGTGCCAAACAATATGTTACAGCATCTATACATACTTTGAAAGTTCTAAATCTAGAGCAGCCTTTGTTAATATGATCTAATTTTAGCTTATTTGAGATTTCACAGTTAAAGGGAGATTCCCAAACATAAAACCCTGGTGACATGCATGTCAAATGTATATTAAGTAGACTACCAAATGCAGAAACAACATTTAAAGACATGTTGTTCTGCTTTTGTCTTTCTTTAACACATTGAATTATTTTTGTAGAAAACAAAACTAATTTATTCATAAAATGGAAATTATCTAGCATTCTGAAACATTACCAAAACACTAAAGAGATCTATATTTCCCCATGTCTTCTAAGTATTCTAAACATTTCTACTTTGTAGGCCAGGTTGCAGGATCAATCGTGTCAGAAAATGAAGTTTGCCCACAGAGATGATCTCTAAAAATAATCTGTTAAATTTCCAAACACTAAAAAATAAATAAAAGTCATTAAGAATATAATTAATCATACACATTTTTCCCTGATGTTCTGCAGTGGACAGATTCACAACAGTGCCTTTTTCATTACTCAGGTGTTAAACCGCTGCAAACAATTCCTTGGCAAAGCAACTGGGGCAAATAAAAAAAAAGAGGAGGGCAGGGAAATTAAAAACATAAAGGAGGCAAGGGATGGATGAGTTCAGAGGCATCATTTCTTGCTTTTAAGCTTTGAAGTCATTAGCATGGAGGAACTGAGCAGTAATTCTCATGGACAAGCGTGCTGGCAGTCCATTCAATAGGAACACGGTTTCAGCTAGTCTATAAAGAACATACCTGCAGTTCAGATGAGCAATGGGTATGTGATGTTTTAGTTGTGGGAGAGTTGCTGCAGTATTATTGCTTAAAAATGAAAATAAATAAACGCTGACTATGTTAGCTGATGACTGAAAAAATCTAGGAAAAGCATGAGGAACAACTTGCTGCCATGTTGAGGACATTCAGGGCAGGAAAGAGTAAAGAAAAAATATGAGAGAGGCACAGTTTGAAATTTTTAGTACTTATACCAAGTAACTTTGAGAGAGTATCCTTTTTGCTGCACAAGCACTTCACACCTGTGAGCCAGATTGCATGTGCTGAGCTGAATTTATTTCATGCTGATTTAACTCAACACTGGAGGGGCTGAGCTGAGAAACATGAAAGTGGAAACAGTACAAGAAAGTGTACATGTGCAGTCACACCACCTGCAATTTATGGAAGCTGGGAATGAACACTGAGTAATCTGATATGGGAATGGTTACGTTTAACATGTCACACTTTTAGTGACTCTTTGGAGTGTTCACATTACTATGAGTAATAAAGGAAAGCTTACAAACACAAGCAGATGTATCAAAAATGTGAAGGATGTGCATGTTACTATTCAATGGCATTAGTATGAATAATCTCTTCATATGTTGAATATAACCTATGTCCATGTATATGTTATACACATGTTCATCTGTGAGGAAAAAATGCAATTGTATGTGACTTATGCTCCACTGAGGATGCCATTGAAATCTCAGTAAAGCTTGGTCAAAATTTTGGCCAAGCTTTGTTTCAGACACTCTGACATGTTCAAACCTGGAATGGCTCCACTGGAATTGCAATGTGACGGAAGGCAGCAAGAAGTTCCATTAAGTCTTTACCCTGTTAAATACTTCTGCTGACAGGGAAGCAGGCTGTGTGTGGCACTACAATAAAATGCTGCTGCCCAGCTAAATCTGAAGTGGCTAGACTCATGTTAGCCATGAAGGCAGCAGTGAGGCATCACAGCTCTCTTTCATGTCTTCAGAGAGGAGAGGCTTAGGCTATCATACAGATTTTCAGTTAAATTCTGAAGAAATTTCCATTTTAAAGTGGTGCTGTCCTCCAACAGTCTCTGTGTGGCCTAAATCCATATAATGAGTCAGCTGCCAAGTAAAATGTCATGATCCCACAGTTCAAATTGTTGAATTTATGTTGGAGTTAGGTCCACTGAGCTTCTGGTAAAATGTGGAACTGTGTGCTGTGTGTACAGTTAAACCTCCTAGGGCAGTTAAATAACAATGTGACTAACAAGGAGAATCAAATGTGCAGGATACCAGTCTAACTATGCTGATAGTAATTAAATGTTACATTTATCTAATATTAACCCTCTCTGGTTTCTTTTGGTGTCACAAACACAAAACTGTCTGGTGGGCAGATAAATCTGTTTCATCTGTGTATTTCAGATGCTTACTGCTATGACAGAAACTCCAGCTGCTGTGCTGTTGGGCTTAGGGCCTGTGTTGAAATGCTTCTTTATCTTCCCAGCTACTGAGAGCTGATGCTCATTCTCTGGAAGGCCATCATCCTGCAGATAAATAAAGCAAAATAAGACTTCAGAGAGGAAAGACAAATAAAAAGAAGGAACTGTGAGGTGATTCTGATAGGTTCCATCACTACAGAAAAGTTTACAAAACATTTGTATTAAAATATGGGTCAATCATTGCCTCCATCAATACGTTTCAGGTACTTACAAGATGAACATATTATGGCACCAAGCAGTCTCTCTCTTCTTCTTTACCCAATATTTTCTTCTCAAACTCTAGGTAATGTTCATTAATAATAATTGTTAAACATTTCATTTTTCTTATCATTTCTTACCATTTTCTTTCATTAATTACCACTACCCAGTTATTTTTTTGTCCATTGGTATTTCAAAACCTGAGGATTTCAGATGTGTTTAAGATTCTATTTACTCATCACATAAATTTAATGATAATGACCTCAAAAGTAAAAAGCATCCAAGATATTACAAAAACAAGAGGCTGGGCTGGGACATTCCTCCTTCCAGCTGAGACTCCTCACTTTGGAGAGCAAATCTGGATACATGCACCTAGGGATGCTGGCATCCTCCATACTGAGCAGAAACCCTGGCAGAAAGAATGAAGTTTGTGGTTTTGCGCAACTCTGCAGACTGAATTCAAGCCCAGGAAAAGAGAAAGGTGTTTTTAGAATTCGTGCAAAAGATCCTTATGCCTTAAAAACATGCAAAAAGCTGCTGCTCAGTGGGACTTCCCCACTAGCAGCATATGCAGGATTTCAGGCAAAAAATACGCAGAATACGTGGAATAGGAAACAAAATGTACAACAGGAAAAATAGACAGGGCCACGTGCCATAGTCATCCCTGACTGGTGCTGCATGGTGTGTAGAGGAATAAACAGCTGAAATGATTCTTAAGCTCCACTTTGGAGAAATCTTAGCAGAATAAAGGCAAACAAGAAAATATCAGAATAGTGAGAGATGACAGACATTTTTTCCTTTTACTTTTCAGCCATTATGAGTGCCCTTAAAGAGTTACAGAGCTGCTGCAGTAAATCATGAGTTCAGTGAGTGTATGGGAATTTTAGGGAGGTTGGTGGGGTTTGTTATTTATTTAGCTTGGGGAGTTTGTGTTTAGAGATCCCTTATTCACCCCTTAACAAAATGTCTCAGCTGGCAAAATATGGTCAAGTGCACACAGCTGCAAAACACAAAACAAAACAATACAACCCAGTAGCTGATTATTGTCTATCACTGGGGAGTCCTGGCTCGGTGGTACATGACCCCTAAAAATAACCTGCTTCCCACTGACCTTGCCTTTCCCAGAAGAAAGCTAGTCTGTAAAGTGAACTCCTTCTCACGAGAGGAGGGAAGAAAAATAAAATCATTCTCTTGGCTTTCTTGACATGAAAGTCTGCCAAGTGTTCATGTCATCTTGTCAAAAGACTAAATTACAGACAAGACAATAGTTACCAAGACTGTGCTCATATTTTATTGGTGAAGCACCACACCCACAGATCCTGTGGAAACGTGCCATAGGCAAATAGTTTGGGCTCCAGCTTTTAGATGAAATACCTTCCAGCCCTATTTAAGATGCAGCATAAGAATATATAAGAATTCCTCTATTGTTACTAAGTTTTCTTACTACTGTTGGTGCCACCTGATGTTTAGTAGCTCTCTTTTATTCAAACATGCTTTATAAACAAATCAATATATATTAAACTGGCTCCTAGAATTATTTCAGTCAACAATAAGGCAGCTATTGAGGGTGAGAGATAACAGCTGTTTAGCTAAATACAAAACAAGTTGCTCTGCAGTTTTCAAAGGCCAGAAGTGAAAAAAACCCACCCCATCAAACAGCAAATTGATCAGACTCATCAGGTTAAGTTTTAGAGCTGGAGAACAGTGTAAACATTGCTAACAAGAATTTCATTGGGCTGCTGAAATGGGAGGGATGTCAAACCCTGAAGAGGTTAACTGTTTCTTTCCCCTATTCTAAGTCTTTGCTTTTGGCAGTGGGCTAGGATCACAGAATTTCATCTCAGCCTTAGCATTATTCACAAGATTTTTTTTTTAAATGTGACCACTGATTTTTGTTGCTGCATCTGGGAACTTTAAAGAGTCATGAGCTTCAGAAGATGTTGACTGCTAATAGTCTGAAAGAAGAGCTCTCCTGTGCATACCTCAGGAGCTGAGCAGTCAAAAGAATTTGAAAACTCTGGAGCAGAATTTGAGTTTTCCCATGGACAATATGAACTGCTTGGAATGTTAACACATTTTTGGTTTTTGTTTTGGGGTGTTTTATTTTGGTTTTTGTTTGTTTGTTCGGTTGGTTTTTTTAATCAGCCTCTACAAAAAAACCTTTCATGGTGTATTTACAAAAATTCAAAATAAAAAACAATAAAAAAGAGGCACAAGGTCTTGGAGAAATTCTAGTAATTGATAAAAACTGTTTTCGTATTTGCACTGTTCTCTATGTCAGGAGACATTGCCACTCAAAGTAAGTGTTATAAAGATGTAATGAAGCTCAGGATTCCCAGACTCCTACTGCCCTGGAGCACTTAGATCCATTTCACAAGATGGTCACAAGAGCTTAACTTTCCAAGTCTAAAAATGTCAGATGAATAGATCATTATACAAGTAACAGCAGGAAATTAGAGTAAATAGAAGTGCTGGAAAAGCTTTTGGACACTGTTTCCCTTAAGGATTTTTTTTTTGTGTGTGTGTGCAGTGTCCTAGGGTGTAACCAAAAGTAGTGCAGCTGCAAAATAAGGAATGTCTTTTAAAATTAATTTCCTTACAAATGTTTAGCTCAGTGATACTTATTGCTTGATTATTAATTTCTTTTGCACACAAATTTCCAAGGCAGACACAGTGAGGGAAAAATAGAAAAGCTCCAGGTTCTCTAATTCTTTTTAGTCTGGTGTGTGCCATCTTCCTCTTCCAGCAACAACACACATTTTATATTGATTATTTTAACAGAGAAGGATTTACAGAATGCAAGCCAACCCTTTCAGCATTCACGGCTCAGTGATGTATTAGGAAACATTTACTACTTATACAAAGAAGAATGAGTTTGTCCTGTAACTTGTTTCAGTTTATCAATAACATCAAAGTTTAAAATGCCAGACCTCAAGCTTCCTGCCTCTTTTGTAAGTCTTTACCTTTGCAAAAAAAAAAAATTGAGCAGGTAAAGTAAAGATTTGGGGTCCCTGTAGGGGAAGTATAAACTAATGGATTTTTTTCCAGGTCTAAGTGTACTGCATAGGAGAGATGACTCCAAATAAACAAAATGGAGGGAGCAAAGAACTGCTGCTGAATTGCATTTAGAATTCAAGAACTCCATCTGTGGCAGTGGCATGTAGCCAACATCTTTTCAGGTTTTGTTTTTTTGAATTGAAAACAGCTGGGATATTATTCACATCGAAACTGCTTTACTGGTCTGACTCTGACCATAACAAGCTTTGCAGTTTCCAAGAGGAATCCAGATATTTTTATAGCAAAACCTTATACTGAAATGAGGGTTTGCTCCTACTGAAACTGTCAAAGCACATTCCAGGAATCTCAGCAATTTACCAAGTAATCACATAATAAGCAGCTATAAAGTAGAATGGTTATTTACAATCTACAAAATGGTTTTATACAATGTAAGCAGTTACAACACTTCTATCAAAGGTTTGATCAAAGAGAGAAAATGTTTCTTAAAATTGTCAAAGAAAACACATGCCTGCTTTTCAAGCCAGCTGTTCTATCTAGCATTTTAGCTGCAGCTTTAACACTCTGAATATGTTCAAAACTGAAATAAGAGAAGTGTTGTAGTGAGCTCTATCCCAGCTGAAACTAATAGAGAAAGTAAACTCTAGCATTTGACACCATGGAAAAGTATTTAAGCAGGTTACCTGAGAAAATGGAGTGTAGAGGAAAATTCCATGTGCCATTTCTTCTCAGAAAGACAGTATACACATAATTGCTCAGGTAATTACAACACATAGATTGCAGAGCCTTTTGTAAACAGGGATGAGAGCAATAATTCTCTGTCCTGAAGCTGGGAAAATGAGGTCCAGGGAGGCTGTGTGACAGACTTGCAGCTGATCCAGCCAGTGATGGCAGAGGTTTGTGTAGTTGGATCTGACACTTTACATTCTGCCTCTGTGCATCAGCAGGCTGCCCCTGCTAGCTTATCTAGTGACACTGCCCAGACACACTTCAGGGAAGTGCCCTTTCTCATGGACCCATTTAAGCACCTGTTTCAACTCAGCCATGTTCTTATTTCTTCCGATGTGAACTGGGATTGTAGTGCCATCCAGTTAATTTGATGCCCTGTATTAAGTGCTTCCATGTGTGATGCCTTGAAATGGGAGCAATGTTTGGAATGTGTTAAAGCACTTTCCTGAACTGGTCCCAGTGCTAGACTTTTTCCTCCCAGAAAAAAATATATGGAGGACATAGAAAAATTCAAAAGCAATTTTGATCCACAGCATAAACTATCTCTAGTGTAATGATGCAGACAAAACACTGTTGTGTTAAAAGCAGCAGAAAAAAGGAATTACAGAATTCTCATGGAATATTTGTTTCACTTACTTCTATAGACAGAACTGCTACAGGTTTTGATTGCAGAGAATTATTACCAGCATAAAACTGCAAGTGCACCAGAGGTAGACCAAAGATGAATTGATCACCACATGTTGTTTCTAACAGTGCATCACAGCCACTCTTTAAGAAGTAGTACATTTAATAGAAACAAGTGGATCTTGAACTTTCCCTGGTATATCATCTAGTTCACGCCAAACAAGTACCTAGGAACTTTGTGAGCCAAGAGCTCTATCCAGGCCACTATATTTAATAAGCACCAATGGGATCATCCTCCAAAAATGTATTTAATTCCCTTTTGAGTCCATTTACACCAGTTCTCTATACCACCTTCTGGCAAAGGATTCCGCATGTTAACTTATTGCACAGAAATTCAGGAATTTGCCAAGGTGCTTCAGTAACCAGAGCTCAGGTTTTTCTAGCAGAGCTCTGGAGTGTTAAAATTCTTTAGCCCCTAGCTCCTCTCCCTTGCTATCCCCACCAGCAGGTACTATTGAGGGCAGGGAAGCAGATCCTCATGTCACTTGCACACCACCACTATTGGATTACTGCCAAAGAGCTGCACCTCTTCTTTTTTATACATCACACTAAAATGGCTTTCTAAAACACATCATGGTGTAACAATTCAAAAAATTAAGTACCTGGGGGTAGTATTAACATTTCAAATATATTTTTCATAAAAAATGGAAGATTAGTGACCATTTCCTTAAGTGGTGGAAGCAAGTGACATTTGTAATCTCAGCAGCAGTGTGCAGGCTGACACTGCAGGTGACTTGGCCTCTCTGTGGCTTCTGATCAGTCACTTCCATCTCTTCCTCTTCAGAACTCCAAAAATCTCCACACATCCTCCTCCCATGGAGACAGAGTGACCCCTCAATCACCATAAGGCATTATAAACTGTGACAGAACACCATGTCCAAGGATAGCCCCTGGCACCAAGGAAAATAAATATTTCAGCTGCTTGAATGCCATCTTCAAAATAAAAAGATTTTCATCAGACATTGTCCTGGATTCTTGCACTCCTCAAACACCACAGAAGGGCTCTGCATTTCATGATAATAGCATTTACAATTTAAAAAGTAGTTTGGATAATAAGGGAGCCCTCCAAGTTTAAAGCATGTACTTGGAAAATACTTAAGTGATCACTACTACTCTAGATGGAGGACTCTTTCATAAAAAAAATAAATATCTGAGGTGACTGTATATTTGAATTTTTAGAATAGTTTTTTTTAGTCAGAAAGGGATTTTGGAGACAGCAGCTCAGGGACTGAAGAGTATTCTAGGGAGGACTGCACACTCAAACTTGCAACAAACAAAATGAAGCATTATTTCCTCTTCCTGTATTTTTTTCCACTGTTCATCCCAATTGTGGTTTTTCTCTCAGCTGTCCCTTCTGAATTGGAATATAAATTATATTTTCTGTCATCCAAATATTTTAAAACATGTTAAATAGTCTGGAATAATTAACAAATCTTAAATAGTGTCAGAAGCTAAATATGATTCTAAATGTTCCCCTGTTCCATTCTGGATTAGGCAGGTTTTAGAGTATGGGCTATATTTCAGTAACTCTTAATCATGATTGTGAGATTTTTGAGTCCTCCTCATCTCAGGAGAATAAAATGTGTCACTGAACCTGCAAGCTGAGAGTTAGAGATATACATTTAGCAAATAGGATTGAGATTTGATGAAAGTCCATTTCAGAGAAAACATAGCTGAGCACACACAAAAAATAGTGACAACTCCAAGGTACACAATACACTAAATCAGCCTGTAACCCAGCTGATTTCCAGTTAAATCTGCAGCATCTTTAGAATGTGCTGGCTTCCAAAAGGGCATAGTAAGGGCTTGACAGAAAAGAACTCAAAGGTGCCAAATTGCAAGAAGCATCTACAAGTCTGAAAATACTTACATTAACCCATGGATGTTCAAGAACTTGCAAGGCTGAGAATCGCAGATCTACATCTACTTGAAGCATCATTGTGATAAGTTCCTGAGAAATTGAAAACAGGCTTGAAATTAAAGAGCACTTTCAAAGAACAGATCAATTGTTCATATACTTAAGAACTCTTTAACTGATTTTGTAAGAGTGCTCAAAGAGAGAGTGAACTACTGACTGAAGAAATATAGTAAAATTATTCAAAAAATAGAAAAACTATGAACTGATGAACTCTCAGCTGAACTTCTAAATCAATATCTGATGGTATCTTGAAAAGCTAGAAGACAGTTCTGAGTTACAGTTCTGAAGCCACTGTTTAAGAGAAAAGCACTTAATACATAACGTGCAAAACAGATGGTCCCACAAAATTAGGTTAGCTTTCCATCAAGAAAAAGCCAATTCCTCTGTGGAAAAAAAAAAAAGCCACCAAATACTATTTTACTTTAAACTCTTGTTTAGATAACATATAAGATATTAAAAAAAAACCCTTGACACTTAAAATCATTATTTTTCATCCTCTGATTTTCTCTGCAATTACCTAGATTATTTTATTCACAGAGTGGAGTGCATGGAAACAGTATGGCAATATGAGCGAATTAAGGTGCATCTCCAAAGATAAAAGCTAGTCATTCTTATTTACAAGAAAAACTTAAATGGATAGGCTAAGGCTTCAAACCAGAATTTTCAGACAGAGCTGTTTGGCAGAAGGAGTTTCACAGGAAAACCTGCTGGCAAAGGACTTGCAAGGTTCCCATTAATGATGCTATGAAATAATGCCTGCTACAACACAATGATTTGGTTTAGAGGACTTCCAACTCTATAACTGTATCTCATTCTTTAACCTCATTAGTTAGAAGGCTCCACATACCTGTAAAAGCAGGAGGTAACTCTCCAAAGAATGGAGATTCAGAGCTACTCTCATTACCTGCGTCCACCTCCAAATTTAACTTTTTTTTTTCTTGTGATTAATCAAACCCTGTCACACTGAAGGAAACAGGAAGACAGTTTTTCATAGATTGCCTTACAGACCAGAGAAGTAAACTGACTGAAAGTAAGCACTTATCTATCTACAGAATGACCATGTGATTTTTCTTTTTACATTGACATATGTATTTTGTCTCTGTCCACATATATTTGTACATAGGACTACAGTGAATGCCAGATCCCTAGAAAATCTTTGAGTTAAACTGTTGCTCTGGTGAATTGGTGAGAGTTAAAAAACCTGATCTGCTTTGCAAGTATAATGAACTCTGTCAAGGTCTGTATCTGTAAATAATTATATCTGCCTTAGCACACCAAAGACTGCGGGTCAAGAGCTGTGACCAGAACAAGTCTGCATTTCATACCACTCTGCAACAATAAGGCAATGGGAGGCCTGGTTCTTTGACAGGAAGAAAGAACAGACATAACAGCTAATGGGGTCAATAAAGGAAATCAGCCTCTCCATAATATTATTTATTAGATAACATTCAAAAGCTCCAGGTTGGTACCTGGTGCCCCTCATAAGTACATATAAAGCACAGTCCAAGAGAGTTTTTGAGCTAGGAAGTGAATTACTTTAATTTTTTCTTAATCAATAAGGGCTGCTGGTGTCTGTGTTGTGTGAGAAATCATATAGAGATATGATTTCCATTTCAGAATGGGATCCATTTCAAAACCACACGGAGTCTAAAAGACAAAGTAACCAAATGAAACATAACTGGTGACCCAGAGGAATTTATAGGTGTAGCAGGAGATGTATGAGACATATCAAAT
Organism: Serinus canaria; assembly: GCF_022539315.1. Taxonomy (NCBI): domain Eukaryota; kingdom Metazoa; phylum Chordata; class Aves; order Passeriformes; family Fringillidae; genus Serinus; species Serinus canaria. The sequence goes on from NC_066313.1 coordinate 49,022,865, forward strand.
ACAACACTGTGAAAGGACAACATGCACTATGCACTCCCACTGGAAATGATACTGTAGAAGAAAACAGCATCAACTATAAAATTCACCTTTGCAGAGTCAGAAACATTGTCCCAATATGGAGATGGAAAATCCATCTGTCCCATCAAAATCTGATCAAAAAGCACTTCTTGGTCATCTCCACTTCTGTAAAGTAAAAACCAAAGAAAACCAACAACAAAACCCAAAAAGAAATTATTTTCAGATGTGGTTTCAGTAGACTTCTTAAAATTGCTTTTAATTGCTAATGCCTTAGTATGCTTTTAGAAGATGTTCATTGCCCCAAACATGCAGCCATGGGTGTTAGTGGTGAGACCATAAAACACAGTGCATTTGGTATACTCTTTCTTTCTGCTTGTCTTTAAGATTGTCCACAACTTTGCAGTTGCTTTGAGGGGATAAAATATCTGACATGTCCTTATTAACTGGCTTACATTTTAATTACCTTTTACCAACCACAAAATATGCTGCATTTTGTCCATGAAAGAACATGGTTACTTCACAGTGTATTTAAAACTTCAGGCAAAGGCACACAGAACCCATAATTAAGGCTCCTATTTTGCAATTCAATGAAGTTTAAACTACAATAAACAAACACGAGACAGAGATTTTACCATAAAATCACAGACATTTATGGGGCTTGTGTAGAACACTATGCAGAGCACAGAAAAAAACCATCAAACCCTATGAGCAGAGAACTTCTACCAGTGGGAATCTCTGTGCTTAATGTGAAAGGAGCACAGGGACCAATTCACATAACAAGGATGGTTGAATAGGTCAGTCCATACCCACGGAATGGAGGAAAACCACAGAGCAGGATGTAAGTAATCACACCCGCTGCCCAGATGTCCACTTTCAAGCCATATCTAGAAGTGTGAGAGACATGGTTAGAGACATCAGATTCTTATGGACTACAGAGGAAATATGTTCAGAATCATCAATAATTTCTTATGAATTCTCATCTGAACTTTGTTTACCTACCAATCCTCATTCTGCTATCAAATATTTTTTACATTTACATCATAAAATCAAAATTACATTCGATCAGAATGTGTGAGTGCACAGAAGTTATTTGGCTGTATTCTTCAGCTAGTTAACTAATTCAAGTGGAGTTTATTTGAGTTAGTGATGCCTGTCGACATGACGTCTGCAAAGGTGACATAGGCTGCTCAAGCCAGCAGGCATTTACTTTTTGGACAAATAGAGGAGGACAATGTGTAATAATGAAGTAGAATTAAGTAAATGGAGTTAGCAGTCTCTAGAGAATAGACTTCCTTCCAGTGGATCTGCAAATGGCTAGTGAGTACACTCAGTGTTAAGCTGAAAAGTTTGAGGCCAACAACTGGCAGAGGTTGAATACAACTCAAAAGCCAGCCTGCTCTGAACTGGTTTGGGTAAGATAGCCTCCAGAGGTCCCTTCCATATGAATTGTTCTAGGAGCCATGATTCTGCATCATAGCCAACCAAAGGCAGGATAAAAATCTTAATTGCAAGAACTCCAGTCTGGCACAATGGCAAGAATGTGCTTCGCTGAGTACACATCAGTGGATCACCACTACAAGTGATTTACCCAGTTTCAGCGATGATTTCTGGAGCTACATATGTTGGGGTCCCACAGACAGTATATAGAGGTCCATCCACAATGGTTGCTAGGCCAAAGTCTCCCAGCTTCAGGGACTTGCTTCCATCTTGGTGTTCATAAACCTAAATCAGGAGAAAAATTGAAAGCTTTACCACAAAACCATCAAGGCAACTACTATAATCACTTGCTAACTGCCTGAAATGTTCCTTCTTATTTACAGATTTTTTTCTTCCTCCTTACCTTTAACATGCTTTGAAAATTCACAGAAAATTTGGACAACTTCCCTTGAATACAGTCAGGATGTTTGGGAAAGACTTATCTCGCTACCTGTCCAACAAAAGACGTATGTAGCACTTGCTAGGTGCTAAAGCCCAGAAGCAAATGCTTGACCTTCCAGCAGTGGCTTTCCTACATCAGCTCCCTCCTGAATTCACAGTGCAGGTGGGTTGAGTTTATTCATTTTACTTGCAGAGAACTTAAAAGTTTGCACAGGAACTTCAGCTACTTAGGTAATAGAAAAGTGACTGTACTGATAGCAGTTCCAGGTTCTTCTCTGTGTGCTGAAGCCACAAGACACAAATCTGGCTGCAGTATTTCACCTAGAAATACTCTCCTCTTCTTGGATGACTCTTACACACCAATGAGTTTCTTACTGTAGTGTCAGGATCAATGGGGCACAAGCAGTTAGGGCTGCTAATGGGGATACATGAAAATCCTGTCTTAAAACCTGGTCTTCACAGTGGCATCGTGATCTTTCATGGGGTTTTATGGGTGCAAAGAGAGATTAAGATGCAGTCACATAAAAAAAGAAAAAAAAAACTAGAAACATCAGTAAAACAACCATAATTTTAAAAGCTGGCTCAGAGCAAAAGAAGAGCCCCAAACCTGCAAACACTGAAAGCTAATGTCCTAAGGTGACTTTATGATGCTGTATTGTATCCCCCACCATCTGCTTATGCCAGATAATAAGTCCTGTGCCTTTAAAATTAGATCCAGTAAAAAAATGTTTAAAATAAAAAATATAAAAATGTATCTAAATTAAACACTAGACTGTAAATCTATGTTTAATCAATGTGCTGGTTTGAGTCCTTGCTTGCCATTTTGGAATATTTCTGTGACAGTGCCTAAAAAAATGGAAACAGTCTAGAGGAGACCTTCTTATAATATCACTTTATTATTTTGCAAGCCAAACCAAAGCTCTATGCAATCTGGATCACCACTAGTGATATCATGTGAACAATTTGCACCAAAACTGTGTAGGTATCATACTTCCTAATCAAAATAATCCTTTATATACATATCTTGACCAGCTACTCCTACATCCAAAATCACTTTTATCTACAACTGTTTTAAGAAGAAAATCCTAGCTTTTTTTCTTATAAAAATGCGATAAATTCTACATGGGACCATTGAATAGTTTACTTGGAGCAAAAGTAAATTCTTGAAGTCTCTTACCACAGTTTCCTACAGATCTGGTATAGCTCATACTAATTAGTTATATTATACAGCCCCCATCCCCCAGTTTCTTATTTGTTAATCTTAGTCATGTCTAGAGAGAAAACCCCTCTGTGTCCTGAATCCCTGCTTACCAGGTGATACAGCCACAAGCAGACATTCAGAATACACAAAATTCTTCTCCTCTCCTTATGTTATTTTTAAGAATTCAACTGGATCTTTAAGAGGACCAGCAATTTATAATGGATTCACATTTCTCTTCTACTAAGCCAGAAAAAAGCTATGTTTATAGAAAAGCACTGGGAAAAAAAAAAAGCAATTATGGTTTTATTCAAAACACAGATTGTTAAATACATCTGGTTCCTGAAACTAAAGAAAGTGCTCTCTGAAATGGCAGTAATAAATCTAATTTCAACAACAGTTTTAATTAAAGTCTAGAGACTAGGGCTTTAAATATTCACTTGCTGAAATATGTAATGTGTGCACTTAGACATGAAGAGCTGAATCTGGCCTAATTAGTATTTCATATTCTGTTTCATGCAGTTATCTTTCTACACAGCCCTCTCTGAGCTGTGATAACCTAGCAAACATTTGTAAATTCCTTCCTTCAATAGACCACACCTTGTGGGACTCATCCACACTAGAAATTAATTACAGAAGAGGTTTGTTTGGCAATATTTACCAATGCAGAAAGTTTGGTACAGTGCATTTTCTATTATTCTGCTTCATCTGTCTCGAGGAATTACTTTTCTTGGAAAACTACTTCAGTTGACTTGTAAAAATGAAGAAAGTAACTTTTCCTCACCCTGTTATAGCTTCATATAAAAAAGAGCCCAATGTGAAGCTGTGGTATGTTACTTGCCAGTCAAGGAATGGGAAAGATAATTTAATGCTCATGTTATTCAGAATAAATGCAATATATGTTCCTGCATTTAAATACTGAAGGGCAATTAAAGAAATGGGGATTAGTGCAAATTGCCTGCTACGTAGTGCTTTCACTGTTTTAACTAAGCTATAAAACTGTGTAATTGTACTACACTAATTGAATGCAGCCACACATAATTGTATGCCACCATATGTATCCTATTAGTATAAAGACTGTCAGTATTTTCTAAGCTGCTCTTGTGATCAGTGCAGATGGCAACAGTCAGAGAAGTTGTTCTCTAGGGTTTATTATATGGCTATAAAGACATCCCATGACTTGACAAAATAAACGTTCTAAATAGCAACAATTATGAAAAATGTTCCAATTAAAACATGGAAGGCTCCCTAGAGAATAAAAAAACCAAACAAAAATGCTAAAACATCACAGGTATTCAGCACACCCTAAACTCTTGGACAGTTGACCGTTAGATGGACTTTACATGCCTTGAGGATAATATGGAGTATTTAAGCAGTTAAAAAATAATGGGTGCTGCACACAGGACAGGTTCACACACACAAAGATTTATTAGCAGGACCTAGAGCTGCTCTCACACATCAGCTCTAAGCCAGAAAGTTACTTTTGGGAAGAAGGAAAAATTTAAAGAGACAACGGAGGAGGTGAAAGTAAAGGTTCTACTGGGGGCTGGGAAGAGATGAAATAAAGCAGCTCCAGGTGAACATCCTCTTCTGGCCTCCTTCTCTAGAGCAGCATGTTTCCCTTCACTCCCCATGTTCTCCTCTAGCAACTCTACAGCCTTGCTCATCCTTCCTGCTGTCTTTTTCCTGCTAATGAGGTTGTTTAGCCTCAGGACATGGTCCTCTAAAACTAAAGTTACAGTCCATGAGTAGGAAAAGGGTGGGGGAGAAAGGGTTGATTCTCAAACTAGTGGCCAGGAGAACCAGCAATAACACAACCAAGAGTTTGCACGTGCAGCACTGTGACAGTAGCAGAGGGAAAGCCACAGCACAAGAACAACAAGGGAAAAATACCTCCAAGACCATTTAGGTGAAAGGTTAAAGAGCTACAAGCAAAAGGGCAGGCTACAAAAGGCAAGTAGAAGGTATTTAAATGCTAAGACCCGTGTGGCATTTTTCAAGTGTTTTGTAAATGCCATGAAAATAACGCTAGCTGCAATTTTGTGACATAAGGAACCACACATCCCATTTGACAGCTAGGATAAAAGCAGAATGGCTCAGACACACTGAGGTCACAACCAGCCAATGTCAGAACCAGGGTCAGAGCTCAGGTAAGGCTGGTTCCAAAGCACTCTTCTAAAGCAGTGTGTGTTTCCTTCAAGGACCTCATAAAACTTCGAGAATCAATGCAATTTGTGAATCAAATGCTGGCTTTTGAGGATTAGGATGATGCAAGAGGTTAAATGCTGCATCCTCACAGCTCAGTCTCAAAATCAATGCACAGTTCTGGAAAAGTCACTCAGAAATAATTCAGCTACAATGTGAACAATGTGATCATTAGTGGGTAATTACCAGAACAGCTGAGCAGGTAAATCTAATCCCTGCCCTGCTGCCCTCACCTCCTACCCATACCTCCTGACCACCTCTTTTCCCCCAGAATTTTAACTCTAACAACAAGAGAATTTAGGCATTTGCAGACAAGTCAAGACAGAGCAGCAGAGCAAGGCTTGTCCTAGACCAAGATCCTCCTGCACACTCCAGGAAAAGCATTAATGAATCCTGGCATGGGATTGCTACACCATCTGCATGCAGCCACCTATCAACACCAGCACCAGAAAACAAAGTGGAGCAAAAGGGCCAAGAAAGGCATAGTCATTAATGTCTAGTGAAACTTCCACCCAGTGTGTTTTCAGCAGTTTCTGGAAAATGAGGGCAGGTCACTTCCTCACCCAGAACCTGCCACTAGAGGAACTTCAGCTGTACAAATCCCACTGCCTGGAAGTTTAGCAATATCTGCTGGAGTCAGCTTTCCCATAAAAACTCTTCATTGTCAAGCAGGACTAAATGCATTAAGTCATGGCTGAGAGCACACAGCTGAGAGAACTGATACTCTATGATTCTACAAGCACTTTCTTTTACAGTTGCAGAATATATGGAGAATTGGGACATCCTGATATTGGAACATGTCAGCAAATTTGTGAAAACTCAGAACAGCGAAATAATCAGGAGAAGCTAATTTCTCAGGAGAAATAAAACCGTGGTGGGGATGCAACTGTTGCATTCAAGTGTGGAAAATTCTCAGAAGACTAATTGCCAGGGTATGTTTTTCACTGTCTTCAGTGGATATGGCTCATATGGATTTGGTCAGAAAAACAAAGATTTAGATTGTCTGTTTGTGAAAGTGGCTTAATAAAAAGTGCTATAGGATTATTTGGAGATGCAGTAGGGGAAGGACAATGAAGTCTCTTCCTGGCTCTGCTCTGATGTGTGACATGATCAGGACACAGCATTTACATGCACCATACTTGTAAAACTAAAGGGTTGCTAATTATTTAGGCAGTGACAGAAGTACAGAATAGTCTGCTAAGGACAGAACACATATTTATAAGAATCTTGAAATTTTCCTGCAGTTTACTACGATTTTACTTCTAGTGATCCCAGGAATTGCTCAGCTGTTGTGTCCCATGGAACAGTCTAGACATACCACCTAATGTTACTGTACTTCCTGGGACAGCTGTTATTCTTAGGAGAGCTTTACAATGCAAAGGTTAAAATTAAAAGATCAGTGACTTAAAAGGCTGAAATAAACTTGGCAGGCATGTGGAAGGAGGAAGTGCAGACCTTTTCTCACACATTCTGAAGTTATCAGCAGTACTGAAAGATGAATCTTCACTTACCAGTAGATTCTCCGGCTTGATATCCCTGTGGACAATGTTCAGGCTGTGAAGATATTTGATGGCACTGGCCAGATTGTAAAGCATCCCACTGGCATCCCGCTCGGTGTATTTGTTGGTGGAAGTAATAGCATCAAAAAGATCTCCTCCCTGGAGGCAAAATGACCATGGGATATGAGCAACATTGCTTGTGAAATGACTGAAAAATTTAGGGAAGATCAAGGAACATTTTTAGAGAAGGAGGAGGAGGAGGGGAAGGGAGCAGCACAGCTTCCTTGCACCTATAAACTATGGGTACTGTGATGACATCTCCCATAGTGGCAGGTAAACAGACCAATAACTCAAAACCATTGGTCATGGCTGAGTTGGTCAGCCAAGAGGCTGGAGTTCCTACTGCAAACCATTCCCAGCTGCTGCTGCTTTTGTAACACATCCAGCACTTGCCAACCTGAGTGTTCAGAGCCTGCTACAAATGTCTGGCAAGAGTACATACTTGCCTATCACGATGCCATTTACCAACCCTTGGCACTCTTCATAATAATCACAAACAGATTGACATCAAACTTTTGCCCAATGCCTAAGTGAACCCCAGGAAGATGAAGGAAATCCAAGTAAAACTCAGAACTCAAAGTTACCTATTCTCATTGCTATCATATTTTAAAAGTCTGTTTCCACCTCATAAAGCTTTGCAAACATGGATTTTAGAAACCACTTTCTCTACACAAGATGTGAATTCTTTGGTAGGGTGATGGCTCTTGCAGTCCCTACTGAAGAACTTTTCAGCATGTATGTCAGGCAATCATACTGGGAGACACAGGTGGCTGCTTGTGCCATTCTCACCTCATCATGCTAGTTCAGCTAAAAGCTGCTGTCAGTGAAAGAAAAACAAGAAAACAAGAGAGAATGAAGGAAAGAAGAAAACAAGGAAAAGCTATGTGGAAGTCCTCAAAGTTGGAATGATCTTCACTAGTATCTGAGGCAGCCATGACTGTGTTTCCAGAGGTGAGCTGGCAAGTGGGGAGAGGGAACTTGAAAGTGCTTGGACAAAGATGGAAGAGTCATTTTAAGGATGAGATTAAGAAGGGAGCTTGATAGATTGGAGGAAAAACCGATGATCTTTTGGGAGATTCTATTCAGAGGTATTGAGCCTTTGGCCAAAGTCAAAGCAGCATCACAAAGAAAACACAATCCAACAAGAACCAAAAAAAAAAAAAAAAAAAAAAAAAAAAAAAAAAAAAAAAAAAAAAAAAAAAACCAAAAACAAAAAGGCAAAGGATAACTCTGCAAAAGTAATGCAAAAATTGCCTGCTGCAGTCAAAACATCAAGAAAAAAATCGCAGAGGAGTGTATTTAAAAGAAAAAGCAGGTATTTTTCTGAAGGCAACAGAAGAGTCCCAGCTTTGCCAGCTCTCATAGTTTTATCAACAGCTTCAAGGTATTTTCTGGGTTTTTTTTAAGGCTCAACTCCAGTGTAAACATTTTTTCCATTATTCAGAGAAAGGAGGATGGAAGGGAAAGAAAAAAAAAGAATTTTTCCAGCAATCATGGCTACAGAGAAAAGGGAAGGAAAAGGGAACTACCAAAGACTCAAACCTGGTAAAACAGACTTTACTTGTTATATAAAAACAAAGAAACAATTAAAATTTTTGCATTGCTGAGGTACAGCTGAAGTATGCCGGGGCAGGTTTACTCCCATTGTCGATAAAAAATCCCAGCTCTCTGGAAATTGCTTACAGTCAAAAATTGTCAAATCTGGACCACATCAAATTTCTTGCCCTGACTGGTGACTGTTGAAGACACATCAAGATACATAGTGTCAAGGAAAAGGAAGAACAAAAGGCCAAGCTAAACCAGATAGAGGATTAGAGAGAAAGAGGCCAAATATTTGGCAAAAGTACAATACCATGTACTTCATGGCATTATCTGATCCCTAAGTATTAGATATCAGCATGTGGCAAAGTATGTGAGATAAATAATCTATCTTCCCTAAGCTCCTTCCTGTGAAACCCCTGTACCAGCTGCTTTTTAACATGAGGCAGTGGATTAGACAGATCTTTGGTCTTATCTAATATGTTCCAGATGCTCAGAAGAAGTGTCAATAACATCGGCAAAGCATCTGCCTCCAAACAAAGAAAATAGTCTGAGCTATGAGGAGCAAGAATGAAAGAAGCTGAGCCTCAAAAACAGAAGGAAAAATTTTGGCTTGAAGTCAGAAGAAAAGGAACAAATGTTCATGCACAAGAGAAACTTAAACTCGGAAAAAGACAGAGGCTGCAGAGAAATTTAACAGTCAAGACAATCTGAAGCAGAATACTTTTCTCCATTTAAGCATCTACTGGAGTCGGTAAAGTTTCTTACCAGGTATCCTGCTAAGAAAAGAGAGCATATATTTAGTCTGAGGCATTCTCTGTGTTTAAAGGAGAGTTGATATCCTGGAAAGAGTTAACAGAGCTGACAGCTATATCAGGCAGAATTGCTTTCAGACTTTCCTCTCCCCAAAGAGCACTTTAACCTGCAAGGTTCTGCTAAGCCGATTCACACAGCAGGTCACTATCATTTATTCAGGCACCAGGGGTGAGTTCGGGATGACATTTCAGTCTTAAATCCCCTGTTCTGGAGTGAAACAGGACCAGCAACATCTGAATGCAGTTTTTATCATCTGTGCACATGAGGAAGTGTACTTGGAACTACAGAAACCAATTATTTATTTATTACCTTGTTATGTAAATGATATGATCTCTCTTTTTCTTCTGCAAAAGTGAAATCATATCCTGGAGCAGTAAAGGAAACTCAGCAATAAATCTTGCTTCTTAAATTGGCCAAACCTCTGTTAGGTTTGAATAACAATTTTGTTTCGCTGTGTAAAAAGGCAACGTGCCAGAAACCAGGTCTTTGCTTCCTTTTACAAGCACCACTTGCAATGTGTTTATATTTGTATTTATGAAGTGCTTTTTCTTACACTTTACAAAGCAATGAATGGCCTATCTGCCATGAAGTGAGGGCGGGATTTGCAGCAGTCACTTATGTCAAACATGTTACTGCCAATTAATGCAGGGTGGTATTAACTGAAACCGGGCTCTGCACTATCGAGCCTTTCCTCCTTGCCTCTCTCTCCTGTCTGTGAGTTTGATTTAATGTCAGGTCTTCAAAAGTCAGTCAATAACAGATGGTTAATCAATTCTAACAGTGCACACTATGAAATTGTAACAGTCAGCAATTGCTGAATTAACAATTGATGTCTCCCCAGAAATGCCTTCCCTTTTACCCAGAGAGTGCAACAAGGATTTTCTCCCAACTATATATTAAGGAATAGATGTTTGTATCAGAGAAATAAAGTTGACTTCCCTGAATAATGTTATTTCTTCTACATTTCTTCCATTATTCTACATAAAAGTAAAGACTATTAGAACAGTGCTCTCTAGGATATGAGAAGTACAGAGATTCCTAAAGTGCCCTCCCATAATACAGCTAAAAGAATATGTGCAGCAATCTTTAAGAGTAAAGAAAAGCACAAAAAAACAGATTTCTCCAGAAAGTGAACAAAATGCATGTTTTTTCATATACATCTTTAAGGTTTATTTTCTAAATTATTTTCTAGGAGTTTTCGGTCCCTTCATCTCTCATTTAGCTGAGTAGGACTTCAATTAAAAATCCATTGGACACTACAGTTTACACATTTTTCAGTCATGAATAGCGCAGCAGGTTTCACCCATAAAACCAGCTCTGTGCTTACATCTTGGCAGGTTAGACAAGGCACAGCTTTTAGTTCTTAGCACACCTCATGGGGCCAAGATGAAGGATTTGTCAATGCAGGCTAAAAGCTGTGGCTATATGAGATTACAGTGCTGTGCAAGGGGATTGAGGTACTTTGAACAAGCTCTCGCAGACACTGAGGAAAACCGACAGTAGCATGGATCTCATAGTGAGCTCACTTAGAATAGAATAGAATAAAATAGAGCAGTAATTATGGTTGAAATAGTGCTAGATGGATAATGGTATCTGATCTCAAGCTGTGCTATTTCACATTGCATGCCTAAGAGTGAGAGAGGGCTGAGATTGTCAAGGGAGTGGGGAATTATTCTGGGACTGCTTACACAAAGAGATTCATGGCATGGAGGATTGCCAGTATTTTTCTTTTTGTCTTGGGATTTAACTTTTTCATCAGAGAAAATATGTCAGCTCCTTAGTACCAGCATCCCCAAGTGCGCTTCCTCAGAGCTTGGAGGTGGTGGCCAGTGGGGTTAGGGGGACCATAAACTCTACAGCACTACTCAAGTCAAATAGGGCACCTGTCCAGCACAGACCTATGAGGACAAGACTTTCTTTCCCAGACTGCCACAAGGACAGGGAAAATCTGCGTGCATCTACCCATGAGGCACACAGAGCCTTCCAGCTTTGGACTGGGAACATGGCTTGTGTCACTGGTGCTGCCACAGAGTGTGACGGAGTTTGCAGGGGTCCCAGGATGAGGGAAGAGACGAGAATGTTGACTCCATGTTCAGAAGGCTTGATTTATTATTTTATGAAATATATTATATTATAACTATACTAAAAGAATAGAAGAAACAATTTCACCAGAAGGCTAGCTAAGAATAGGAAAAGAATAAACAAAGGTTTAAATAAATAACAAAGGTTTGTCTCTGACTGAGTCTGGACAGCTGGACTGGGATTGGCCATTAATTAGAAACAACCAGATGAGACCAATCACGGATCCACCTGTTTCATTCCACAACAGCATATAATCATTTTGTTCCTGAGGCCTCTCAGCTTCTCAGGAGAAAAAATCCTAAGGTAAGGATTTTTCATAAAACATGCCTGTGACAACAGAGCATGGAGGATAATGGAAAAAACTAAAAACCTTATCATTCTACTTACTCTTCTACTGCAGACCAGAGACTGAAAGGATATTTAATAAACACCTGGACCTGGGATTGCCCTATTTAACATCTCAATGAGGTGCCTACATTAAGAGCACCTTCTAACCTCCACCTACAACCAGAGCAGATCAACAATCCTGTATGCCAAAAAATGCTTTCTCTAAGTCACTGTGAAGAAACAGAGTCCAAAATATAAATTACTGCATTCACAAACTTACTTTTTAGATTAGAACCACCCTTTTAACAGCAGGCTTTTCTTTTTCACTTACCCCTTCCTTCAGCTTAAATTCAGATTGCTATTGAGGAGGCAAGTTTGACACTCTGTTAATATAAATCAACAGAGAAAAAACACATTTAATATTGTTTAGATTTGATGTAAATTGATAAAAACTAATGAAACCCTTTCACCTTTTTGTATTTTGAAGGCTGGTATTTATGGCTATTTGGACTGGGTGTATTTTCAATTCACCTCAAGGCAGATTATAAATTTTTAATGAGTTTTCTTTTGAGGAAGCAATCAAACCTGGTGGTATACAAAGTACTGTCAACAGAACATTTCCAAGTGTGGCTTACAGGAATTTAGACAAATATTTGAAAGCTAGTAAAAAAAAATCTGACAGCGGGTTACACATCTTTCAGTAGGATGCAAGACCACTTTCAAAGATCTCTTCCACTCTACATTATTCAGTGATTCCATGTTTTTTAGTAAGCCAAAGTAGGAATAGAATTTTTCAATATGGTTGACTCAATAAGCAGCTTGACTCCAAAACACTCACCTTTACAAGTTCCATCACGAGGTACAACTCAGTTGGCATGTCCATCTCCTCGATCAGAAGTACAATGTTGGGGTGCTTGACTCGTCTTAAAATAGAAACCTCATTCTGGATCATGTGTTCCTAACACACAAAAAAATCTTCAATGAATATGGGTTAGTGGGAAAAAAATTCACAGTGGAAAAAGCAGAGAGAATTGGGAGCTGCACGGATTCTCTGGGGTTTTTGAAAAAACTAACAGATGTTGCCTCCAGCAACAGAGAAGGAACATGTTTAGAAACATCAATGTGATAACTGAAAGAAGAGAGAGCGGAACGCAGAAGAAGAAATGGAAGAAAAGACATGTTTCTGGTGCAGAGAAAAATGAAAGCTTTTAAAATTTTCTCTGATGCAGAATCTTTAGATTTAGCAACATGATGGCTTCTTCTCACAGAACCTTTTGTTACAGATTTTAAAAGCTAACAGTCACTTGGTGCAAAATTGACATCAATTTAATTAACCCATGCCTTACACACAGTGACCAGTGTTGTTATAAATATTTTTATTATTTTCTGCTTTCTAAAACACCTGAAATTATGAAAATTATAGGACATAATTACACAGATAAAGAGAAAGCATTGGAGATTCATCACATAGGTCTAAAAAACCACATGACTGTCTTTTCTCCTGAAACTCCAAGAGTCTCCAGAGGATAGGCAAAGACTTTAACCAAAGAGATTCTAACACTTGTCAGGAATGACACAAATACCAACAGCTTCTTAAAATGATCTCTCACAAAAAATTTCCTGGAAAAAAAATCTTTTGTCTCATATTTTTTTCCTACTTACTTTTCCTCTACATTTACTTTTCTTGATTATTTTCAGAGCATATTCTCTACCAGTTGATCTGAGGAAAGAGAAAAAAATTTGCATGTTCAATCACATTAAATATTTTTCTCAGTTGAGTTTATACTTGTTATATGAGTATAATAAGTGTAATGAAGAGTTCTAGTGGAATATTCTTTTTTTTTTTTAAGAAACAAAGTTTAGATTCGACTAGTGTTGTGAAATTGAGCCAAAGTTATTAAATATGTGTGCCTGAGAAAAAGACATATAACTTTTTTGTTTTAAAATGAAAGCATTTCAGTGTTTTCAAAATAAAAAAAAAAATCTCTTGACTTTTTCTTCCATTTTGTAATAAAAATTGTTATTACTTTGCCATTTTATGTAAAAATACCATACAGTGATCACAGGTACAAATATTTTCAAAACAAAGAAGTTTTGTTTTCTATCCTACAAAAAATACAGCCCACAGAAAATACTGACTTACTTTTTACTTAAAATGAAAAGGCATTTCTTTGCATATCTGCAGTCACAACTGCTATGATAAAAAGGTCAGTCCTTGGAATAATTTTTTATGTATTCAGTAATTATGGAATATTTAGCAGAGTTAAATATGTTGGCTTTTACTCAGAATGTGGAAGGTTCTGGAGACAGTAAAAGAAATTAGTTCAGGATGAGCACACATTACCTTTTAACTACTGTGTTGTTTTGAATCCTTATAGCATTTATTACTACTATATGTATGTAGTTATCAATTATCTAGAACAGTAACATAGACAAATTAGCTTGTAGACAAATTAGCAGTATCAACTTCCACTTCTTAATTAAGTTACAAAATGAAAAAATGGCTGCAAGAATGAAAACAAGAAGCTCTGCCTACAAGCCCCAGTTTCACTATAAGATTAAATGGAAAAGCGATAATTTAAGAAAAAGATCTTACTGAAATATTTTCATTTTGTAATACGAACCTGAACAGGTTACAAATGTCTATTATATTGCCTTTAGGGATGTTTGGTTAAAAATTAAGGAAAAAAAAAACTTTTCAAGAATATAGAGTAATTTTTTCATTCCTCATTTCACAAAAGACTGTAGTTAAATTGATACATTAAACTGATACAGAGTATGTTCCACAGAGACATTAATGTGTCTAAAAGTGTGCTCAGTCTGTCAAACGGGACATGCAAAGTGAGTAATACACTGAAAGCACTGTATCTGGAAAACAACTGGGCATCTTCATTTCCATATTAAAACATGGAGAACTCCTCTGGCAATGATGTACCACTAGTTTTTAATTTAAGGAAAAATGGGTAATTCAGTAAAAAGCAAAAATACCACCAAAATATTCACTCTAGCAGAGCTAAAACACCAATTAAAAGAAATCACACAAGATAAGAAAGTTTATGAATTGGGGGAAAATTACAACATATGTGTTCAAGATTTACACAAATAAAAATTATAAACTTCTCCTATCTGTACTCCCCTACACAGGGGTTTAGTGCTACAGTCCCCCAAAATGGGCTGCACTCCATGTGAGGTACCCCTTTCCAGTGCTTCTCTTCAGTGGCTACAGTCCAAGCTCAGTGAGGGGACAGGAAGAGATCTGGACACTATTTTTGGGGACTAGAAGGAGGAGGCTGAACAAGAAATATTAGAAATTAAGTTATCTGGGGTTCAAACTCAGACAAAATATAGCCTCTTTCAATAGCAGTCTCTTTCAAGCTGCTTGGTTGCCCTAGGAATGCTTCCTTTCTGTCATGAGAAAGGAAATTGATGGTTTTTGTTGGCCATGGGAGACCCCATGTACTCCAAGACACTGGGAAATCTGAGCTAGTGAGGAAATGTCAGCATTTGAAAGTATCTTGAAAGTTAAAAATGAACATATATAAAAACACCACAGGACAAATTGTGCATATGATGGAGCAGATATGCAACAAGCAGATGACAATTCTGACTGCTCTTTGTTTTGGTAAAAAGAAAATTAAAGCTAAGATAATGTAAATCCTTTCCCCTGAAAAGCTGCAGAACCGCAGCCTGTCAGCAGCACTGCAACTTACACACCACCAAAAAATATGCATGGCCATGTCAGAAAGTCACCATGAAACAGGCACCTCACCTCTCACCTAAACAATAAAAAGGGACCACAAAAAGAAGGCAACTTGTTATGGCTGAACAGGAGTCTGGACCCACTGCACTACCACAGAGTTAGATCTCTAGCTCATAACAGGGCTTGGTGCCATGTTCCCTGGCTCTTTAAACTTTTGCAAACTTCACAGAGATTTAGACTGCACTGGAGACAAAAATCTATCTTTGCTGTATTTTTGCATGCATTTAATGTATTTAAGAGTGTGTGCCTGCACATTCACAGATGCTCAAAACAGGATTTAGACGTTCACATGTGAAAATTTTGGAGATGGTTTTTGATTTCTGTTTGGACTGTTCATTGTCAGAGGAGAACTCCCGTGAATGTACTGAAGTGCTCACAGACCTGTATCAACCAGTGCTCACAGACTGATCTCAGAGCTGTGGAGAAGGAGTATTCATGTGACCAGTGAATTTGTGCAGCAAGACCCATTCCTATTCATTTAACACCTTATGGTGCTATTCCTTTGAAGTGTAATGCACACAGGAATTGTACTTCACAAGGAAATGGAAAAGTTCTCTGTCCCAAGTATCACCCCATCAATTCTGGCTCTGCAAATGATGGACATATTAGACTTTGAAGTGAGGTGGTTAAAGATGCTTGAAAAAAGATTGGAAAGAATATTTTTGAAGGTGTTTCACAGGTACTGGTATAATTTACCCTCCTTCCACACCTGTGATGGCAAGGATATACTGCTTTAGAAGTATAAACTAACAGAAACAATTCCACTTCAATTTTCAAGATCTCCCAAAGTAGTATCTCTCTGACAGAAATGGGACCTATGGAATGGTATAGCTCAGAGACCACAAGACTATATATCTGGGAATACCTAGGTAAAAATGCTATTTTGAGTACATTAGACACACTGTGTTACTGGATACTGCTGGGACCAGTGGGATAGACAAGAGGACAGGAAACAGTTTTCATTCAAGCTCTCCAGGACATTGTAATCAGCATTATTTTTAGGTGTGGTGGGACCTACATTTAATTTTGTTCATGCATTTTCTCTCCGTTTGGGAAATAATTGTGAATAATTGTGACATGCACAATAGCACATTTGTACTGTCTCAGCATAAATTGCATTTTTAGCTGAATGAGTTTATTAAAACCACAACTTCTCTTTATTTTTGCTTCTAATCTGCCTTTCCCAGTCACTACTCACTTTACCTTAAGCTGCCCTATTCTCTTTTCTTAGAAAGAGAGTTTGAGTGAAAATGGGTGTTTTCACTCATTTCTTTCATTAGTCATATCCCTCCATAGGATTTTACAGTGTTTCCTTTCTTTCATACTGTTTTGCTTTGCTTCCTTTAGGTTTCCATACAGTTTAGTGCTCAGACCCTGAGGTTTGATCTGAACAACTACTGCCCTCTGGATGACCAGCTCCACCAAGAACTCACTCTGGCAGAACACTAAAAGCCTCACCAGAACTTTGGCCAAGTCCCACAAGCACACTGTCAGCTGATACAAAATCCACTCTCACCCTTTTCCCCAACAGCTGTCTTCATGATCTCTGCATCCAAAAGTGCAACTTTTGGATGCAGAGGTGGACCTGTTTTTTTCCAAGGGGACTAGCTTAAAACCAGCCAAGCTAATTTATCATTGCCTGTCAAGAGATTTAATCTCACTCCCCAGGGTTTATATCATATTCTTACAGGCTAAAGAGCAGTTTTTTCTTTGAGCCCAAAGGTGAAGTTCTAGTCCTCTGTAAGAGTCTCCTCTCCAGGATATGGTAATAGGGGATAGAAAACTTAACTGATGAAATTTCACTCTCAAACCTTGACATCTCTATTGTTCTCTCTTTTGGACACCTCCAGCTCTGGCAGTTTTTTGTTTGTCTGCACTGCTACTAACATGAGCAATCCTACAGTTGTTTCACATATAGGTGAAATACCTTCTGTCTTTTACATCCCATAGTCTCCTATTTTTAACAATTCCACTAAAAGGCAACCACAGTTCTGCTTAGAGCATTCCTGCTTGGTTCCATATTTTTACACTCTTAAGGTTGGGTAGAGCAGGTTCAAGCCTGAACAGATTTAGAAACAGACACATGAACATGTCAACCTGGAAATTTTCAGCAACACTGACACTTGAGGTGACTTGTGACTTCTCTAATCTGGAATAGACATCTAAAATCAAAGACTGTTTTTACCTCTGAACAGTAAAGGTCACTGAAAAAGTTGGATTTTGGTGTCTGCAGTGAGGCTCATAAAGTTGGAAAGAGCAAATATAATGGCACAAAGCAGGCAAGCAGGAGTTAGACGTCCATTAAATTAAAAATAAATAAAAAAGAGACTACACCTCAGTGTCAGATGGCAAAATAGATTGATCCAAAATTACCTCTTTGTGCTGACTATTGCCACTACACCCCAAACAGAGAACTTCCTGACATCTTTACAAAGTGCTGCTGTATGTGAAATGTTCCACTGGTCTAATGTAAAAGGAGCTTTGCAAGAACACACTGCAAGATGTTATTTCAGTGCAACAAGAGAGATTTAACACAAGGAACTGGTAAAATCATGTGGAGTGTAGCAGAAAAAACCCATATAAACCCCAGAAAGAATTAAATTCATAGATTGCCCCTTGAACTCACTCTTTTTTTAAATTTGAGAGCACATTAGTTTTTCCATCTGGCATTGAGACATTACCTTATTCCATTTCTGTATTCTACAGATAAAGATAAGATCTGGAAAAAGCATGACATTAATAAATATTTTTTACAGTAATAAGCATATTATTCTCCTCACCTTTCTATACACTCCTTCACAATAGCAAAATTTCCATCTCCTATAGTCCTTCCAACTTTATATCGCTCTGCTATCGACGCTGGAACCTGGAAACCTTCCTCCAACACTTCTGAAAGAATCATTAGTACATTTTTATTGTTAGTGAAGGAAACACAGATGTTGCACATAACATGCATTCTAAGTCCACAGTTTAGGAGCCTGGAAACCATTCAGTCAGTATCTCACTTACTGTACAGTGAAACCATTCTGCTGACATTGTATATACTCAACAGGTTTCATGCAGATACAATAATGAAAAATAAGACTTCTGGGGGCTCAAACATACCACCACTTGAGTGTTATATAGTTGCCATTGCAATATGCCCCCAAGACAAAACCAAAATTGTATTTTTTTAATTACGAAAAGGCCTCTGTGATCTGCACAAGCGCAGACCAGCCTCCAAAAAGGGCTGGAACTCCTTGACACAGCATGATTAAATATATGTACCAAAGAAGTCCAACACTCAAGCACTTATTTTATTACATCCTGTAAACTGAGACATCCATAAAACTCCTCATGTGCTAAGTGCTAGTTCTCCCCATCCCCCAATATCAAATATTTAGTTTTTAAACAAATGTTCTCAATAATACTACCTCGCATGCAACCTGGGTACCAGATGTTTAGGTAAAATTGCATTACACAGTGTCTAAGCATATGAGAAGCTTGTAGTTTAATGTGTTTTAGTGCTCATTCCTGTACTATTATTTTTAAATGTATTTGAAATAGTGATACAAATACTTAACATGCCTCTAAAAGCTGACTGTAAACTGCAGCTGATACAAACTACTATATAAATATTGTAATGTAAAAAAATAGCCTCTCAGAAATGTGATTTGTGTTTACGCTCTTTAAGACAGTGCATTTAACTGTATTACTCTGTCCTGTGTTCCAGTTTAGTATTAAAAGTGAATGCTAGGAATGCTAGGACACAAGGAGGCTGGGGTTTGTCTGAATTCACAGACAGAATGAAGAGTTATTCTCCAACAGGAGCACAGATACACACACACATGTACATAGAAGTGTATGTGAGCCAGCAGTGCTCGAGCAGACCTTGTCCCTTAGCCAGCTTGCTCAAAGCCTTAGCGGGGAGTAGGACTATCCATTTCTGAGTAAAGACCCAGGACTGCAGTGTGTTCTTCAGTACCATGGCAGATGAGACAAAAATGCTGAAATAAGCCAGTCAGCAGCGTGTTGCTTGCAAAAATTAAACCTCAAGTATTCCACGGTAAAAATACCTCTGAAGAGTGATGTCCAGATCAACTCTGATCCAGACTGAACCTAATGGGTTTGCTAAGGCTGAGGAGCTTCCTCACAGAAAATTATCCAGCCTGCAATGCTCCCACCTTCTCTGGCAGGAAGAATGACTCATTTCCTACACAGCTGCTGTTATCACTACACTGACTGCTTTGAAATGTCAGCTCCAAATGTTACCTTCTGCAGGGCCATCATTTTCATCCATAGAGCTGCAAACTTTGGTGGATGCTAATGAGGTAGAGGAGCCACTGTGTTGGGAGCTCTGGAAATGGAGACACAAATGAAAACAGATGATTTTTAAGAAGCACGAGTACCCACAGCACGTTCCTGCTGGACACATGTCCTGGAGAGGCTCCAGTGTTCCCTGTGTAAGTATCTGTTTACTTTGGTGGATGGATACGTGGATGCTTGGGAAGAGTCCAATTTCTTCCACTGAAATTACACTTTTGGTAACCTCACATTACTGGAGAGATCCTTGATCCACCAAGCGCAGCAATGTGCCTGCAAGAATACTTTGATGTATGCTCCAACAGCTTCTCCCTGGTCCACACACATTTTGGCAGGGAAAACCGAGGAGCCGTATGCCCTCTGCAGGCTGGAGACCGTGTTCTCAGAGACCCTATTAACTCAGCAGGCACTAGAGGAACCTAAGTGTTTAGCTGGCTGTGTTATGGGCAAAACTCCTCAATTTTACAAACCTTCCTCTGTTGAAATCCTCCCCAGTTTTGTTCTAAAAGGGAGAAATCATTATGGCAATGTATGGACAAAATAAAATGTCAGGGCGAATAATGGTTGCTGTTTCATAGGAGCAGTTGACTGGGGGTCGCTCACTTGAGGCAGCGACTCTGTTCTTGTGCTCCATTTCAAGTACTCTCTGTACAGCTAATAGGGGGGAGGGTGGTGTCCCTGTGGCCCTTCAAAAGAAACTTGTAGCCACCCACCTTGGATGCCAGAAGTGTAGGAGGCAGGATCTCACCAGGGAAGCCTTCCAAAGCACCTATCAACACCTATCAGACTTTAGGAAACCTGCTTCATCCTTCAACCCACAGACTTTAGGAAAACTGCTTCATCATGCATCTCGATGGATGAAGCTAGACAGACATTTGAGATGGACTGGATTTCACCCAAAATTTTTATCCTGTGGTGCATAACAATTATACCTCAACTTCAGGATTTCCAGAAAGGAAAGCTTTCAGGAAGCCAGAAGAAGCTACAAATATAATGGTGGCTCTTCAAATTTAAAGCCAAACTAAGCATTTCCTCCAGTCCTCCTATTACAGCTTAAGTGAAAAATATTCAGAGGATTTGCAAAACTAAAACTTTCTTGGGTTCACATCATTCACATGCTGAAAGTGCTGCAGTATTTCATTATCTTCTTCAGTCTATATATTACATAGATTGCAGGCTGTACTTCATGTAACTAAGACTATCACTTCCTTATCAGTGTTTGCAAGGTTTTTAGATGCCCACAATCATGGTGCCAATCCACTTTACAAATTAAATACAACTACTTTGGAATAATTTCTTTTGTCTGACACTGTAAAACACAGTTCATGACTGGAGCAAGAGTAACTAAAGTTGCAGCAGTTTGGATATTTGCTGAGTACCAAGCCAGGGAAAACACAGTCAGCAGACTTAAAATCTGGCCAGTATGCTGAGTTCATTTGAACAGAATAACTTTTAATTTCTCCCACAACAAAGGTCAGATGACTTAGACAAAATCTGAACTTGGCCTATTTTTCACTAAATAATCCTGAGAGCTTGCACATCCCATCTACCATGAGATTCTTTGCCCTTGTTTCCTTCAACCAACCCCAGCTCCCTCTTTTCATCCAGGCAAGTATTTCTTCTGAGCTTTGACCAGAATTGAAGAATGCATTAATCAGTTTTTGGACTGTTTTTGTTGCCTCTTGACAACAGAAGTCAGCACTGGGTGATTTTATGCAGTTTGCTAAGATACTGCTGCTCTTGTTTCGTGGCCAGGACGTGTTTATATATGTTCCATTCCTGTACTAAACTCTGTGTGACATCCCAATAAAAACTTACCTCTGGTTCATTTTTGAATAAATGAGCAGATGTGGATCAAGGTAACGGGGAAATGCTAGGAGTTCTCAGGCCTGGAGAAGTCAGTCTCAAACCCTATTTTTATACACATGTAATGAGAGAATTGTTTCCTTTACAGTCCTGCTTGTAAAATAAGCAGAAAAACATGTTCTCTCTACTCATTCTACTGTGTTTGTTTGTTTTCCTACAACAGACATCCAATTTCATACTTCTTTTCCTACTCACAGTATTTTCTGAAAGGAATTACAATTTAAATATGTTTAATATTTATTACTTTTATGATAAGGAATGAATCATTACAACATTTAAGGAGTACAATCACAAAAGGGTTAGTGCTAGTTTTTCAACAGATTATTTAACAGCTACTTTTTTATTATTTTTTGCACTTTAAATAGTGAGATTACACTTTTAAGTAGATGTCAGGTCAAGGCTGCTGACTGCACAGCACTGCAGCTTCTTTTAGCATCCTGATGACTTCTTTACAGTCTTGCAGTCATTGCTCTCATCTGTGAGAATGGCAGATGTGAAAATCAAGACCTAACTCAGCGGCCACATCTTCTCAGAATGGGTGCCTAGAGACACTCAAATTTCTATTTGAGGACTGAATTTTTCAAGGACCTTAAACCAAGGCATAGCTGAGAAATGCAATTGCTCAGTCCTTCCAAAACTAGATATCTTCAAAGGCCCATTTAAACAAAGCATTTTAGCAAGTGCTTCAATTTAAATACAAATAATCTTAATGGTCTACACATGAGTGAAATTCAATTGATTCCTAAATATGTCTTGGGCAAACTCCTTAAATATGTATTTAACCTAGGTTTAGTCTAATAGACTGAAAAAAAAGTGGCCCACAGAAAATTTAAAGGCAAAAATTTACTTCATACTGATGCTTTAAGCAACTCTACATCTTTTCTTATTGGCACTGGTAAAGATGGGAAGGTTAAAATGGTATTTGTTGACAGAAGTAGTGAAATAATGCATTAGTAGCATATAACATCCCACTAGTCTGCAAACAAAGCATACAGCCCCTTTTGTGACACCGGCCTGCAAAGCATTGGCAGGAAGGCAGAGGCAGAACTTGCCAGTGACAAGGAAGCAGTAGCTAGGAAGATGTGCTAAAAATACACACTGAGACTTTTAAAGCTTTAAATAATTATTGAAAAATATATCAAAACATACTCTTCATTACCTTTGCTGAACCCCTCGTATTAAAACAACAGATGGAAAATAAATCAGGAACTGGACATTTGCACATATTCACCAAGTCTGCTGGCAGCACCCCTTTCACAATTAAAGAGATGTTACTGGATAAACATGACACAAATATTTTCATCTTTATTCAGTCCTCTCCAACAAATCACAGGCATTTATTTATTTATCTTTACTTTGACTAGAAAGAGATTTCATTTATATAGACTTTAATTAGCTGGCTGTTCTCACAAGCTGAGAGCCCTGCGGGTCCAGCAATCCTTGTGGGTCCCAGCGTTCCTTCCAGTTGGCTTGCCAATCGTGAGGCAGTCTGTCGTGCACGCTGCTGCTCTCACAGATGTGGACCCCATCAGGGATCTTGCAGATGGGGAGGGGGAAGGCAAACCCTAAGCTAGAGTATAATCTCTTCAACACACAGACTTTAATGCAATTAGCTGTTTTAATTTTAAGAGATGCTGAGGTGCTTGGAATGTCATCGCTTTTTCATAGATTTAAAGGGGTCCAGTTGCACAGGTTGCCAGCACATGGCCAGTTTTATGGCACACCTTCATAAAAGCAATGGCATAAAAAAATCAGGTCTTTGGTGTAAGGATTTCAGATCCTATTCAGGTTTATATAACAGATGGCCAGCACACCACACACCTCACTGATGGGAATGGAAACATTAGCACTATAGAGTTTCAGCCATGTCTCACCCAGGGATTTATTTTGCAACTATTTGGTAAATAGTTTTTATCTCAATTGAAACTGTGCTAAATTCATGAAAAGAAAAAAAAAAGACAGCAAAATAAAAATTGCTCTCTCTCCTGATACTCACCTTTGTCCTAAATTAATCTTAAAATCCCATTCCAGAATTATTCTTGTGGACTACTAGTGTCAGCAGTTATGAAAAGAGACTTAAACAAGTATGACTAAAAAGTTTGTTGTTGCAATTCAGATTTCTGAATCTCAAACCCCGAACACTGCATTCTATTTTCTAAACCTCTCAAAACCTTTCTTAGCACATGTGGAGTCTACAATGTCTCTCAACAATAGATTCCTTTGTATTTTTCTACTACGAAGGAAGCATCTGGATGAAATGTGAGTAACAGAAAAGCACACAGGTGTAATGCTAAGTTTGGATCCCATGAGGAGCTCTACTCTCTTAGAAGCTGTCTTAATGAAGTGAGAATTAAAATTAGTAAACAAGTGTAAATTCAGGATGGAGGCTCAGGAGAAGGGAATTATTAATGTCTTTAAATTAAGACTTCCTAAGATGCCTCCTAAGATGTCCCGATTCCAAAGAATTCTATGCAATCTTTAAAAAAAATACAAAAAGATAAGCATGTCAGTAATACATGGAAGATGAAGTTCAACTCAGTAAGGAAAAATAGCTTTGAAACCTAAACTAAGCATTTAGACCCCACGCTCACCTCTTTTGGAGCCCATACTAGTGCCCAGTCTGGTTACAAAGCAACCTTTGCAAGGTAGCTGCCATGGCTTCCTGACAGGCTTGGCTCCTTTGAATAAAGATGATCATGAGTAATGGTAAAATAAAGACAACCATCCAGTACAGATATTAGCTTTTAAAGACTTTGAAGGAGACCAAAAAATTCCCATAATACGTAACAGTGTTAAGCAAGAAAGAAGTGAGTCAATGAACAGCAAAAATGGTACATTACCAGAGAACAAAAGCAGAGGACAGTTGATTTAAAACCATAAAGTAATACATTTTGATGT
The DNA here is from genome assembly GCF_022539315.1 of Serinus canaria. Taxonomy (NCBI): domain Eukaryota; kingdom Metazoa; phylum Chordata; class Aves; order Passeriformes; family Fringillidae; genus Serinus; species Serinus canaria. The sequence continues at coordinate 49,047,313 of NC_066313.1, forward strand.
AACTTTTAAGAAGATAAACTGATCTTTTTTATTATTCAACTTAGAGAGAAGCAAAGGGTTACACTCAAGTTCCCTCTCCCAGCTATATCCAGTGAAAAATGTTTTTGATTTTCTTTTGTTTAACCTTACATTTTTATGCCCAGCCAGCTGAGACAGAGGAAAAAAGTTTTCTTGTAAACAGTACGGCATTGGAAAAAAAAATTGCTTCATGAAGAAACATGAAATCCACAATCTTCATGCTGAAAGAATGGAAACTAATGGAGTTCAATTATAGAAAGCGAAATGATGCAATTGTTTTGTTTTCTAGTTTGGATACTGCACTAAACCAGCACATCAGATTCAAATTTATTTATAAAATGTTTCATCTGGAAAGGAACAGTAAAAAATGTATGCAAACCTGCTTACAAACTCATTCACAATTCTACATCCTGCTCTGTTTTGCTAGACACTTGACTTGAGAGAGGCCCTACACAGGGAAGTGATTTTTCTGTCGCTGGCCATTTATGCAATTCACGATTTACACAGCTTGGAGAAGAGATAAGTTCAAATGACACAAGCAATACAATCTGGTTTATTACCAGGGTCTTGTGTTGGTTTTCTTCTTTGAGGGATAGAGGGACAAATGGGAGAGTTTGCAATGAAATGGAGCTGACAGACTGAAGTTAAATTTGCAAGCTTGAAGCACTTTGTTTTATTAAGATCCCCTAAGTTGCAGCATTGGATGCTTATACACTCATTTGATTTGTGTAACAAGACAATTCAGAAAGACAAATATAGTTTCCTACATGGTATTTTACAATAAACTTATATCTAACCTCCACTAGTTCCTAACTGCTTCCAAAGTTGAGCCATAATTCACTCTAGGCTCACTCAGCCTTTGACATCATTTAGAAAAGCCTGATGATATAAAAAGTAAAATATCGGATTTGTGGTATCAGAAGTTATTACTGTCATTTCTGTATCCTTATTGAGGTTAACATAGAAAGCTACATGTACAGTGATGCAATGTGAAGGTTTCCTTTTACCTCTTCTAAAGTTACACAAAGGTAAAATTTTCTACTCAACTACAGAATAAAAAATTGAAATGCTACCAACCTAAAGGAGGTTCTTATTTCTTCCACTTACTTAAGGGCACAGCAAAATAACCACTTCACTTTAAATTATTCAGTTGTATTTTAAAAGTTCTCCAGGTATTTTTAGCTGTTTCTTGGTGGAGACAGAAACCTCAGTTATTTTGTTTCTACTCTTCCCCATTTCACTCATATTGTTTTCCTTTCCATGTGTGTACACCATTTTTAGGCAGAACTATTTACCAGCAACCAAGGGCATTTCAAAACTAGAACTTTTATCAAGCCCACAGTTTCCTCCAGGAACATCAGCTGAAGCATCAGGCTGGCAGATGACATGTCAGAATTTGTAACATCTCTCTTCCCCCATCGCTGCCAAACAAGAAATAAAACTAGGCTATGGATATGTGGATATGCATTTTTAAAGAGAGGAAAAATGTATCAGAAAATTAGGTAGTTCTTTTAAAAAAACACACCAGGTATGTTTCAGTACTATTAGCTTTTCACAAGCATATTTTCCGAATACTTGTCTTAGGGGAAATGCTGCTGGGGCTCAGGCAGTTGGCAGGGAGCCGGTACCTTGTTTTGGATATTCTACTAATTCCCCACTTCATGCTTCAAATCTAGCCCATCATGTGTGCACAAAGTTACCCATAAGCAATTCCAGGCAGCTATATTTACTGTCTTCACAACACCCACTACAAACCAAATTCCTTCTTGAAGCATTTTCTGTATCTACACACTAAAGCCCTGAGTTTGTAACTAAAAAAAAGACACTGTTTAAAGGAACCCATTAGGATGTATGAACCCCATATGCTTACACTAATGTTAGATGGACAATGTTGATCCAAAATGAGCAAGCAACACCAACTGTAAGAATTTTGTTAAAGCCTGTTATTTATGTTTCCAAAATAAATTCTCTGAACAGTGTGTATTTTTAATATATATTTATTACATCACTTACAATAATCTACATTAATGTTAAATCTAGCGAAATAACAAATTGCAACCAGGATGACATGGTCAAATATGAAACACAAGTACAATACAGTATGATGAAACAATGGCACAAAAATGAGGGTGATTTTTGTCAGCTGATTATAGGAAATAAAACATTCATCGGTATTTATTTTGCAAGTTTCACATGTTTTGTTGATAAATCAACAGCTTTCTTTTTGGTTTCCTGCATCACATGAATACAAAAATGGTATATTTTTAAAAGCAAATATCCAAGCACTTTTCATTAAAAAAAATAATTGTATGCATAACTTTGTAAAATCTTAAACTTACGTTGTAAATGTGCCCATATTTACAATATCATAGTGCAACTAAGAAAACGAAGAGGCCTTAACACAAACATTGTTAGCTCTTCTTTCACTAGAGCCCAAATTCCAAAACACTGTATTGCAGGGCAAACCACAACCTAATTATCCATATAACACCAGACAACAAGGACACGCTGAATATAGTACAGCCTTCTTCACACTTCACTGCTGAGGGTTAATTGAAGCGGACTGGAGGATAACCACCACGCGCAACCGGGGCACGGAACCGCGCAGGAGCGCGAGTGCGCGGCGTGTGCGCGCTCAGCCATGCGCAGACACAGCTCAGGTGTCACCTACAGACCCACTGCCTGCCTGGGGGCAGCTGCCAGCTGGAGACAGGCCAGCTGAGCCAGCCAAAATTGTCATGGCAGCAAGCACAGCTCGGAGCAGCCCCAGCTCTGCTCAGCAGACCCTGGTTTCTGGATGGAAGGGCTTTCCTGGGGGAAGCACACTCATTTCCAAAGAGGGGGACAACCACTTGCTTGCTTTGCTCTGCATGTAAAGGTATTGCTGTCTGTGCTTCGTAAAGTTACTTTTCATCACTCATAATTACAAGCTCTTGTCACTAGCAGATAGAGCTGAAAGTGAAGATTAAATAAAAACCGATCTTGTATTTGGTTGCACACCATTAACTGGATAGAAAAAAAAGCACAGACAACATTAATCTATGCATTCATCAAGTGATGAAGTAATTTAGCACCATAAAGATTTTCTGTCTGTTAATTTCTCTACATTTTTGACAGAAACAGTAAACTTGGATTGATCAGAGGTTCTTATAGTATCGTTAATTCATTTTACATTCAGAGTACAGTTTTTGTAACGTATGCACTATATAAAGTTCACATAGCAGTGTGAATTATGAAACTGCAGAAGAAAACATAATTATTTATCTCAATTTTTATTCCATACAATCTCAATCCAGTTGTTCTTCTAGGGCGCTTAGTAGGAATTTTATATATCCTTTCTTGTAATATACATTTATAGCCAAAATATTAATACCCCAGAATTTTTATCTTTCAGCCAAATACTCCCTGTGAAAATGAACTGAAGAGAAAAATAGCCACATATAATGTGCTGTCTCTGAATTATTTTACAAATTGGGAAGCAATTTGCACATTGCATAATAAATGCTAAAGATTTTATGATTTCAACAAAAGAACTTCTAATTTTGCATGACTTAATGTACTTCAGAACAGCACCACTGAAGAGGAGGCATAAGACTGAACATGTTAAAAGAACACCATTTCCAACATTCAAATTTCAAATTTCAGTCAAGGATTAATGTTTTGTCTGTGTGTGTGTATTTGTGCGTAAGGTTCTATCCTTCCCACCTTGGAGTTAATGGTGGGCTTGCCACTAACTTCTGGTTTTCAGTTTGAAATTAGCCCTTGTTCATAGATGTGATCTCTTAAAACTGTACAGAATTCCTTGGGGTAGCTGCTCAGCAAGTAATGGTTGGTGCAGCTCCACCAACTTTAACAGAGCTGTAGTGAATCCCACCAGACGAGCATCCTCCTGTTAAAACATTTTCCCCATTCATTTGTTTGAAGTCACAAGTGTGACGTAACAGCGCATGGGTTCCAAAGCCATTAATCTATGTGCGTGTGCATGTGCGTGTAAATATAAACATACGCATTCTGTGCTTCACATGTGAGTTGCTTGTTGCACAACAGAAGAAAAGAGATTTAAAAAACAAAATGAAATGAAGTTGCAGAAAGCATTAGGGAAATAATCACAAGTATTCATAAAGCTCAAAGGGAAGCAAAGCTTTCACAATCTATACAAGACTCTTTAGCTACATCATAATCACCTTGGAGTAGGCACAAATAATGCAGCATACAGAGAACTTTCAGAGGTTCAAACACTATAAAGTTGCTTAAGCTATTCTATTATTTAATGCAGTTGATGAAATATAGGAACAAACTAAAACCTGTGCTGTTGCAAGCAGAATTACAGCATCAAGGAACACAATTTCAGTTCCACCCATAAACTGAAACCTTCTGGTCTTGCTCAAAAGAAACATTTCATTTCTGCTCATGTATAATGGGAATTACATTCCACACAAAAAAGGATCTCAAAGTCTATAAACAGTGTACCTTTTCAATCTCTAAGGGACTTTCATTCCTAAAATGAAATATTAATGATACATCTTGCCCCTGAATAGCCCCTTAATACAAGTCATATGTTGAAATGATTAAATGTTATGGACTAGCATAATCTTTTTTAAAACAGTCTTGATGGAGAACTCACTATGATAACAATTACTGATATAAGGTCCATTTTTCTTTTCCACAGCTAAGCAAAGCTGTGGGATTCAGGTTTGCTGGCAATCTGTACTCCCTGTGCAGAACAGTCTTAATAAACTGCCTAAAGCAGCAGTAGCCTACATGGGAGAAGGGAGGGAAAATAAAATACCTGGAATTTATTTTCTTTACAGGAAAAAACAATTTTTAAAATGTCAGTAAGTATTTTGCTCAATCTGGTCTAGTTGCCTGAATTTTTGGAAACAGATTTCAATGCACATTTATATAATATGCATTTCTCAGGATCAAGTAATACATTTTGCAAAGACATTCCCTCATAGCAACCAAAAATGCAAGTAACTTCACAGCTGTGAACTTTTTCAGTAGAATAGGGCAGCCTATGCATTATGGTGTGGGGTGAGGGATGGACTGTTCTTATGGCTGGCAACAGTTTTAGACTGAAGTCTGAGGCAGGAATGGCAAAACATGCATTTCAAAAGGGAATGACCTGAGTGCTTCAGCAAACCTGCCAGACCAATGACTTTCCCTCCAGGTGACACTGGAACCACATATTGGAAACAGAGAAGGTAAGTTTTGTATTCTGCTGCCCTTTTATTTCTTTTTGCAAATATCCTCTGTAAAGAAAACTATGTTGATACAGTAAAGTACATCACATGCCAACAATTTCCATTTGCTGAGTTTTATATGGACAAATTGGTCTAAAGGAATTATTTCACTACATTTAGAAGTTGGCATGTGGCAGCTGAACCTTTTCTTCAATTAAGTAAATTTTCCTGATTTCAAAATATATTAAATCATCACTAAATAGCTCAAAAATATACCCTCTATAGATTTTTGCTAAGAATCAGAAACACACTGATTTCTAATTCTTAAATTATTAGTATTTGAGAAAATTAAAGGAAAGGTATAAGTCTGCAAAAGTGTGTGATCACTACACTATGGATTTTAGTACAATGTAAGATGGGAAATATTGCTATTATGTGACTTAAGTAGACTAAGAGTCTCACAATAAAGCAGCAGAAAACAAACGAATATTAGTAGATATTTGTTAAACAACTGGTTCTAATGCATGACCTACTTTAACACTAAAGGAGTTTTGCATATTCATGCTGTATAAAAAGAGCACCTCTAGATACTGCAAAAACAGAAAAATTAGGTCAATAGGAGGATGATTTACAGTATCACCATTCCTGTTGGCCTTCTTTTTAAAATGCACAAAATGTCTTCTTACAGGGAATAGAAAATTATGTTCCCATTCTTAACATAAGTGAATATAATCAACTACTTTCTCAGGCAAAACACATTTTTCCAAAAGATGTCATCATATGTATGTCAGATGACGCTGCTAGGCAGCGGGCCCTCGTATTTGCTCGGTCAGAAATCTGTCCCCGTTCACTTGCAACACACGGATGATCAGCATTGACAGCTCTTGCCAGGTAAAACATTCATAATGCCTGTGAGCACCCTTCTGTTTACAGTCATCAGATGGCAATGCAGTGAAGAGAATTTGAGCACTGCTTTGAAAGAATTACTTTTGTCCTGTGACCACACAGGATTTCTTCACTTTCCTTTCATTTAGATAAAAAGATTAAACTTAGGGTGTTTCAAATGTGCGTGTTGGGATCAGACAGCGTGGTGCAAGCAGTTTAATATGGCAGGTTTTTTCTTCTCTGCATTTTACCTATTCGTTGGTAAAAGCAAAGTACTCATTAACTGTTCATATCAAAATGAATAAAGATAGATATGGTAAAAACAGAACATATAATCAGTACCTTTGATGATAAAAATAGTGCTATTCATAAATGTGCCCGCTATGGATTTGTGCGTTATATTCACCTTATCCAATCTTCGTGCCTTTAAATATGCACAATGCTGTTCTGGATTTGATGGACATATTCAATGGCTCATTCATTACAAATTCTTGCATTAAAATGCAGTGATAAAGCCAAAAAATACCCCCACACACTGGAATTAATTTGGCCCCATGTTGTTAATATTAAATATGCAAAACTCTTTTGTGCAATTCACTATTACTGTAAATTAGCAGCTATTTTCTTTAAAAATGTTAAACCTTCATCAAATCACAAACCATAAACATTGTTCCATTTTCTCTTTTACACTGAGTCTCCTACTGAATCCATATCATCCGAAGAGAGTGGGCGATACAGGTCCTGTAAGATGAAGTGCAGTATAGATTTGTTTATTCTGTTTGATTTGTTGCACTGCAACTGTCTTATATTCTTTTGGTTACTGTGGACCAGAAGACATTGTTTAACACAAAATACACATGTTCTATATGCTCATATTGTTGTCTTAATGTCATATTATTATTTTTAATCAAAAAGATAGATGGTTAGTAAATAAAGCTGAAGTTTCAATATACAATATATTCTCAGAGGCAATTATTTTTTTTCTTTGAGTCATTCCTATTGAACACTATTCAAACAGTATTTGCCTGTTCTGGAGAATCTCTTAATGGTTTGGAAACCTGGAAACATTAATCTCAAAGGGAATGTATTTCCCTTTTGGCCATTTTGTAGGGGCAGAGTAAGTGCTTACCGTACCTAAGGTAATAAAGACTTGCCACCCACTGGTGATATAGCATGGATCCAGCAACATTTGACCCCTGGGCTGCTGACAGTGAATATGGCTGTTGCCTATGTTGTACTGACAGTGGTGTTCCTTTCCCACAGCTCCTCTGTGCTCGTGTGTGTGTATAAAAAGACAGCATGTTTTACACTTTGTCCCCCCATCATCGTCTCTTTCTGTCGGTAGCCAAGCAACCAGTTCATGACAGCACAGGGAGATCTGAGTGGATCTGTACACTTCATTCTTTCAACACACTCTGATCCTCTGACAGATCAGACAATCCTCAAGTGCCAGAGGTGCTATGGGATGATACATGGCCCTCTCCCACCTACGCAGCACAACAACCCTCGTCGAGACACACAATCGCACGGAATGAAAGCTCAAAAAAGAGAAGTGGTAGAGGACAGGGCACTGTCTTTTTAAGGTGATTTAAGCATAACTGATGGTTCAGAGGGGTTTCTGACTGGGAAGGTGCCCAGCACATCTCCTAGCCATTTTCTGATATATTTAAGGTGTTTTGGGGGATTCTTTTCATACAGAACATATGAAAAAATTGCAACAAAAAATCCCTGTAAGAAAAAGTACAAGAAAAACATGAGAATGGGAAAGGTGATGGAGCCAGCTTTTGGGTTGATGTTGAATGCATCAGTTTTGGCTTTTTTTTAATTACAGTAAGATTACCCTGACAAGAAATGAAAAAATCTGAAAGCCATACTACAAAAAAGGACCAGCTAAAATGAATGCTTCACAAATTTCAAATTGTGATCTCAATAAACAATGCAAATTCGCATTTTACTTGTAGGCATGATGTGAAATGGATTTAAGTACCTTAAAGGGGGGTTGATTCCCTAGAATGCTTATTCTGTGTGTCTTTTGCCAATGGGCATCTATACACACATTAGAAGACATTACACTGGCAGAGTGAAAAGAGATCTTAGATACATTTCTGTTATGTTGCAAACAATCTAGACAAGAGAACAATTTTAAACAGACATCTTATTCTGAATACTAACTAGTTAGTTAATTATTAAAATGCCTTTTGAGAATATACAGTTTGGGAATTTCTAATACCTACTACAGGAAAAAACAATCTTTTGATTTGCTAGAGAGGGTAACACCCCAAAATTTTGAATAGTATCTCCCAGGTGACTGCACTTGCTTCTGAATATTAAAAAAAAAAAAAATCCATTTGGAACTTACAAATAACGTATTTCTGAATTTTAATATTTAAAGAATATTTTTGCATTCCTTTTCATAACTCTATGATTGCTTTAAAGCAAAATCATTCACCAGATTTCAGTGCCATTTTCACTGCTATTTTACCTGTTTTAAATACTTGAAAGTCTTAAAAAGTTTTCCTTTCTGAAAGAATTTTTCTTACCTATAATTAGCCAGAGAGCTGTGTGTCTTGAAATTATGAGGAGAATCTATTTATTATTTTGCATAGATTTATAAGAAGACAAAAATTGCTGAATGAATCAGATTTCTTAGCTACATGCAACTCGAAAAATCCTTATATACATAGAATTTAGCCTGTCTAATCAATCAATCAAGACATACCTTAAAACTCTCTTTTTTATTCTGTAGGTTGCAACCTCTAAGAACACAGAAAAAATACTTAAGTTTTTTTCTAAATACCATGTCACCTTTTCTGAGTCTGCATAGTTAACTGCACTCTGTTGCAGTAGTAACTATATTTGTGGATAACACAGTAACTCTAGTTCAATCTGCTATTTCACACCTGAATTTCAAATGTATTCATCCTCTGGGGAAAAACTCCAAAACTTAATTATGTTCACAGCAATTTAAAAACTAGAATCTTAATTTCCTATTTAAGAATAAAGAAATAATTAAACTGCACGAAAGAGTAACTATAGCACACAGCCTGCTAGTTAAAATATTCAGAAGCTGAAAATTGGTTGACAGTTAGCTAAGATAGCTGATAAATTGTTCCTAGCTTACTTTCAACTTCGTGAATTACACCCATGAAAGTAATCTTTCAAATCTTACTTTCTTCAAATATAGACTGAGTTTCGCAGAAGATTATAAAAATATAACTTTCACTGACTCCTGAATTTCTGGGAACAACTCAGCCAACATACATATGCAAATAAGAAAGGATACATTTTATCTTTTTTGTATTCTGGCTTTTGAGGGTACAAAATTTTACCTGTATGGTTACAAGAACACTGTTTGCCTGAGTATGTACCACAAGACAGTAGGTATGTAACAGTATGTAAGGCCACATTTTTGGCCTTATCCACATCAATCAAAAGCCTTCCTTAAAAGGCCAGAATTCATTTTTTAAAAAGATGAGTGATGAAATGTCAGTAAGTAAAATGATTAGTCCCTATATTAAGCTGCCTAATCCGTTCCACAGGTCTTTACTATTCCCAGGAAGAAATCCCTGCCTTTGTGGAAGTACCTTGCTTTGGTGCCTCTGGATTCAAAAGCCTGACCTCCTCTCAGCTGTACTTCCCAGGAAAAACACTGGCAGCCTGCCTAGAAGCCCTGGGCATTGTGATGTCCCAAGCCTACAACTCCCTCCCAGCCCTGGATGGGGATGCTGAGGAGCTGATTGATTAGTTAAGGCAATGTGAGCCAGGCTAGGCTACAGGAAATGTTCCTATCACCTTCCAGACCCAGTACCCACCACGGGCACCCCATGTACCTGATGGCATGAGAGAAGAGGAACTCCTGTAACTCTAACTGCACAGGGAGAGGCACAAAACACCACAAATTACAGAGCTGAGCTGGTGTCCCCAGGACCCAGCATCTTATCTCAGTTCTAAAGCAGTAGCCCCCTCAAACTGCAGGTAAAGAGAAAAAAGACAGAGCAGTCAGAAAACCAGCCACCACCCTCAACTCCAGACCATGGCTAAAGCAGCCAACTCTCTTCCTTCAGGGCAGGGAGACCTCACCTCTCAACACAGGGGACAAGAGTGGAACTTAAATCCATCTCTTCTCCCTTGTATGTCTATCACAAGATACCAGCACTTCAGCAACGTCCTAGGGAATAAACCTCACCCTGCTACTGGCTTCTCAGCACTGTGGCTGAATCTTTGGGTTTAAAATGCTTTGGGTTTAAATTTGGTTCATGACAATAGGGTACATAACATAACCTGTCTAAATCAAATTTAAATAAAAAGACACAAAAATCTGTACACAAAAACCTAAACAGAACACCATTTATATTGCTCACAAGGAAATTATGATTTTCAAGCACTGCTTAATGCCTTATTTACTCACTGGAATGCACATTATAACCTTTAATGACACAATCATATGTTTTTACACTGAACTTCTAACTCATTCACTTCACAAGCTAAACATGAAAGCAGATGAAATAAATTCTCAGACTGAGTGTTAGGTTTCCATCCCTGAACTTCTGAGTTGATTTTGTAATCTAAATAATGTTATTGCAATGCATTTTACATGATTGCAATCTATTTTTACATGAATATATTCCATGTTTCATCAGGTAAAAAAAATAAATCTGTCTAAAATAAAGCCAGACAAGCATGAAAGGTCCCCTACCGAGGTCAAGAGGACTGAATACGAATATTGGAGAAGAGAATTCAACTCCCTAACAATCTTAGTCTTATCTCTCCTGTAGTACACTTCAATATTTATTTTCTCTCCAGTTAGCAGTCTGATTTTGTTACCGCTACATGGCACTTTGCATCCATAACACTGCCACTCAGTGATCCTATTACACTTACACATAAAAAGAAGCCCATCTGCTCTCCTCTTCACATTTGAAAGTCAGAAATCTTGTGCCTAGAAACCTCTTGTGTCTAATGGTGCTGATCACATGGCTCCCACTCACCCATCCACAAACGCTAGCAGAAAAACATTTCTTCACTGTGAGGAGCAAAGCTTCAGTGAGAAAGAAAGTTTAGGAAAGTTACCAATGAAAAGAGACAGCCTTACAGCAAATGCAAATCCAATGTAAACTGGTATCATCCATCTAAACAGACACCCTCACATCACCAATGTATAATTCATTTGGAAGACTCTTTGTTCCCTCTCCAGTGACTTATTAATGATTCATTAATAAGCCTTGAGAGCAAGAACAAACAGGTGGGGAAGACATTGCATTCAAGAAGATTTTAGCACCAGCTTACCCCACTGGAACTTACATCTTTCCTATCTGTGTACTGGATGATGAAAAACATGACACTACCCTGAGGCTCGAAGCTGCTGCTCACTGGCTGTCCCTACACTGCAAGATCACAGTCAGCCCCCATGTCTGTAAACAAGTCATGGCAGAAACCCATAGCTGTATCCCAGATGGAGGTAAGGCTTGGACATGCACCATTCCTCAGCTCCCAGGCACACATCAGATATGCAGAAGGGTCTGCAGGCTAGAAGGGGGTCGTGTCATGCTACAGCTATTCCTGATCTGGGTATCTGGGGAATCAGGTCTGCACCAGCTCCTAAAGTCAAGCACTGCCAGTTTTGTACATAATCCCCTTCTTTAGAGAGACATAAATTGTATCTTTGTTTAAAAACTGAAAAGGCAGAAAAAGCATGTGTTCAAACTCTGTTTATAAACAACTCTGAGATTACTGCCTCAGGGATGCCTTCATTGAGAACTGACCACAGTTTAGAAAATAGCAGAGAATACATAGGCATCTGTCTTATGTCTTTCAAACAGATAAAATTAATTCTATCAGCATGCAGAGCTTTTGGGTTGAATGAGTAATACTTTATCAGAGGGTTACAGCAGTAACATGGGCATTAGCTTAGTTCTGGATGCTTAGGAATATTGTAGATTCCTCCATACATGATAACTAGGGGGAACCCACAGCTACTATCAACTCTCGTCCAGGAAAGTGATGGACACGTGCCTGGGTGCTGGTAGTATCTTCACTGCAAAAGGCTGTGATATCACAGCTAAACTCCACAGTGCATTCTTTCACCTTGCTTCAAAATCAAAGCAGTCTGTGGGTTGTGCAACTGACAATACCCACAGCAAGTTAGGAACAAAAGAGATTTCTTTGACATTTTCTGTCAGTTATGAAATATTTAGAAAAAGAAAGTAAAACAAACTAACAAAAAGTGGAAAAGGAGAAAAAAAAACAGGTTTTTCCCCCCAAGGATAAACCGGTTCTCAGTACACTTAGCATTTTGACAGACACAGAACAGTTGTATTCCACTTCAGGGGGTTTTACAAACACAAGGATTGTAGCCAGGCTCTTCCACCCTATAGCTCTAGATGCACACAAGGGATCAGAAGGGAGAAGGCTATTGGATAATGGCTATGCTGGATTCTCCCCAGCCATGCTCAGAAATCAGTTTCCTTGTTTCCTTACCCTCTGTTTCCGTAGGCTTCCTGGGCTGGTGGGAGATGGGCTTGGAGACTTCCCGGAGCGGGGAGTAGAAAGTTGGCTACCAGGGGTTCCATTCACTAAAAGGACAAGAAATTGAAAAAAAATAAATACAAGGCATTATTAAAGAAAAAAAAAATATTAAACCAACATTTCTCTTCAGTCTTTGTTGAACAGATTAATTTGGTTTTGCTTAATGTTTGAAACATTGAATAAGGTAATTCAAAAAATAATTATTTATTTCCTTAGATTTTTGGCTCATGAAGGATTTTTTTATACAGGGTGAAAGCAAATAATGAAAAAAACCTGAAAAGACTTTAGTCAATGGCAGAGAACATGATCATGTTTTCTTAAACTGTATTGTTCCTGTACTTTACTGAAAGTAAAATACTTCTATTACTGAAAGTAATGGGGAACAAGGTGCTTTTTTAATCTTAAAGAACAAAATATATAAACCTTTTCATTCCATTTAACTATGGCTTGAAGTGCTGCCCACTAAAAATATAGCACAGTATTGCTTGCAAGAACAAATCAGTTGCCTGCTTTTCACTTTTTGATTGAGGACTCAACCATTTGAAGAGATTTTTGCAACACTATCTGACCCAAACACGACTTCAGACTTAACCCAGAAGGGCTTTCTGAAGGCAAATGAATTGGACATAACTCCTCCAGTCTGACTTAGAGGAAAGCATCACTATCTCAAATAAGCAAGTTTCTTCACATATGTCAGTGCCTATCTTTATAGGAGCATCTTCACATGCACATGACATTATCCAACAAATTAACAAAACAATGCCAGCAGAGGACAGAATTCTACTACAAAGTAATCACACGAGAGGCTATCAATAATATTCACACCGAAGCACTGACAGAAACACTACGAAGCGTGTATCACATATACATGTAAATACTCTTAAACAAGCAACTGTTCTATCAGAGTCTACATTTGTAAGTGCTAGGATAAAAAGAACAATCACATCCCCAGATTCTGAATCTTAGGAGAATATCTACATACTAAGGATATCAACAAGGCATTTGACTTACCTTCTATGAGTTCTAACATGGACAAAATCTGACTGTTTAACCTGATAAGAGCAAGCAGCAAAATTCCTGCTCTGTACTAAGCCAAGCTGTAGCCAAACTGAGAAGCAATGGGATTAGTTAAGGATAGCTGGGGCTGCTCACAGAGTGAGCTGAATGCGATGCAGGATTCATAAGCAGAAGCCTTTTCTGCGTAAGGCTGACGTCTTCAGAGCAGCAGTGGGAGGTGCAGGTGCTGTCTTAGGGCTACATCAAAGGTGTCAATTAAGCATAATGCTGCTGCTTCACAACGCTGAGCCACCGCAACCCCCACTCGCTTTCATGGAGCCCCGAAAGCCTAAGTGATTTTATATGCTGTGCACTGAATCATAATGAGGTGCCTTTGGGGGCAATGTAGCAAGTGACTCATCCGAAAATCAAAATGACAATAACTCTTGTAAAACCTTGGCTGACTGGCAATCTAGCAAATGCTAATTCCTTTGGATAATACAGTAGGCATTTTTAAAAGATTCTTCTTACTTTTTGCATAATGCATTGTTCTTACTGGCTAATACTGGGCCCACACATTGCAATGAAGAAATATTTATACCTAACACACCACACACATCAATAAAACACATTATACTGCAGGATAAAGGACGATCACTTAATAGTGCTTAGGTGCTATGAGTGATCCAATCTCAACATCACTTTGTGCAAGGCATTGTTTAGAGTAAAGGTGCGATATATTAGCATAACTATAGAAACAACAAGATGCTCTAATTGGATTTAAATAGGCTGGTTTTACAGAAAAACATTCCACTCATCTGGGCTTCTAAATATCTTTATACAGAGGACAATGATTTGCACATATCAGCACTCATTCAAATATTGTAGTAAGTGTAGGGGAACACACATGCATATATGTATGTTCACACACTATTCAGCAGAACAGCCACACACCTTTCCAACAGTTACTAAATCAAATTTATTACCGATATCACTGAAATAATTTAGGAAAAGAGCAAGATGAGAACATTAAAAATGAATTAAAGTTGGAATCTCAAACTTGCAAAGTTGTAAAATGTATCTTCTAAACACCTATGGCATAATTTAGAAACCAACATTAAACTCCTACTATTCACACAGAGCTAATCCTGAATAGCAGGTCTAGTGCTCCCTTTTCTCTTTAAACCAAGCAGATACTCTTAGGTCTTATTATCATAACCAAATTTAAGATAACAGATACATTTCAATACACCTTGTAGCACTAGGCACTGGTCCATGTTCTTAATAGATTGACTCCTTCCCCATAACTTTCAACAATAGCATATTTTAGAATTACTACAGCAATCACTCTGTCCTGAAGACAAAAACTTGAGGCTAACAAGTGGAACCAGACAAACAGTTGCAATAGTGTATTTAACTATTGATGTATTTCTGTATTGATGTATATTATGTTGATGAGTATCTATTTAGGATGAGAAAATATAGTATTATCATAAATCCTAAAAATTTCTTACTTGCCATCATCAGAGTATACAGAGTGTTTAAGCTAATTTTCAATGATCTCTTCAACTGTGCTTTTAAAAGGGAAAATTATGATAGTTGTGCTTATTTTGGCCATGTAACATGTGAAATCGAGACCACAATTAATGAACTGAGGCCCTCAGCAGATTTAAGGGTTTTCACCTCCTTTCCCATATCAAAAAAACAACGGTGCCTGCACATAAAACGTACCAGGATTTTTGAGAGGTCACAAGGACTCCCTATAGAGAATTGATTATGAAACTCCAGAGATGTCAGTTAGCTCTGGAGATGAGATTCCTTTTACGAATCTTTACATACCTGTTGTATTGGCTTCTACATCTGAAGTAGTTTTCTAGACTTTATTTTAACCAAGTTGCTGTCACAACAAAAGTTATATCATCCTGAAGCAATCACCCAAACCTGACCTGATGAACAATCTACTAGGAGCATCCATTGCAGTGTAAACTTCCAAAGCTACACAAGATGAATCCTTCTGGATGCTCTCCATACCTGGAGATATATATTGCTATTATTGTTATTACGTTATTCTTAGTACTGATGTTATTAATATGACCCTTAAGAGAGACATTGCAACAGGACAGAAATGGTATTTTCTGATATTTTCCCAGTACATTCTAGGGCCCCTCCTTTTATAGCTTTTTGTTTATGGCTTCCTGTGCTTGTGAGTCATTAGACTGAATTTGAAAATAGAGGTGATATTAGGTGCTGTGTAGCAGGAAGAGACTGCAGTGATTCTGACCCCCTTCCTGAACTCCATTTACAATCATTACATCATTCTTACATAAGATGCTCATTACCAGAAAACATGTCAACAAATATGTGAATAAAAGCTATAAGATATAATAATAATACTGCATTCCTGACTACTGAATTGCCCTAAAATCCATTTCTAGGTGGAATGCATTTTTGTTGGAAACTGCATTTCTATCCAGTATCTGCACTGCATTTCTCACTGACTGCTACAGCACATGTTCCTAGAGGAACCGTGATGTAGATAAAGACATACGAAATTGGAAAATCACTGTTGTGATTGATCATTTTATTGAGTGAGGCAAGAGGCTTCTTGTCACTTTTATTCATAAAATGGCAAGGGTCACAGACTTCAGCTTAACACACAGCGCCCTCCCACCACCTTAAGAAAAAGCTTAAGAAAAAGATTTATCAGTTCAAAATTTCACCAGTGAAATATGTATTAAAAAACTGTAACAATACCAAAATTATTGTGGCTACTCAGAGCAGATGTATGCAACTGCTTGGCTGTGAACTCCTTTCCTCACTGTCCTCTCTTGCTGAGGATGTGCAACAGAGCAAGGACCTGCCTTTGTACTTGCTCTTCCAGCACCTGGCACACACATGAGGATGGAAAAACCCATAAAATAGAACACTAAAGCTGGATACCAGCATCTACTGAGATAAATACAAAATAGGTTTTCATACAATACTATAAATAATAGGTATAATAATATTTATGAATAATACTATGATCATAAACTACTGAAATTGCTGCAAGTAAAAAGTACTTTGATGGCATTCCAAAAAACAAACTTTAATAGGGCATATTTTCATCAAGTAATAGAAACAAAAAGCAAGAAAAAATTAATTAAAGCATCGAGTGCTAGTCTGAGAAGCCACCAGTACCACTGCAGTGCATTAAAATCAGTCTCCTATAGAGTTGCCTTTGGATGTGCAAGCATATTGTGCTCTATAAAACACATAGAGATAACTCAGTACGTTTAAAAAAGCGGTCTGCCAAACACAAAAGTGTGTGTGAAGAAAGAGGACACTAAGGGAAAAGAACAGTGCAGGTT
The DNA here is from genome assembly GCF_022539315.1 of Serinus canaria. Classification (NCBI taxonomy): domain Eukaryota; kingdom Metazoa; phylum Chordata; class Aves; order Passeriformes; family Fringillidae; genus Serinus; species Serinus canaria. Next base: position 49,064,270 of record NC_066313.1, read on the forward strand.
TTTTTTGCAGCCACTACTTATGAATAAAAAAGTTCAGCTAAAAATTATTTACACAAGTCACAACATGTCTAGATCATATTCAGCAACTGTTAGGAGATAATATTTGACCTTGCTGCAATTACTTCTGCATTTTTTCACTGTCCTTTCCAAAACAAAATTATTATATTGGTAAGATCATGTAGTTACAAGATAGTTAGGAAATAAAGCATATCTTGCCCTTTTTTTCATTCTACTTTTGTATTTTACTTTTGTTTATTTTTGTATTAACACCAAAAGACAGACTGTGTATAGAGCACCACATTAGGCAAGAGCCCTCAGTATGACTCCTCAGTGAAGACAAGGCTTTAGAGGTTCTACCTTAGCATGCAGCTGGTTGAGAAAAAAAGCCCAGATACCAGTACTGCATTCATTTTAACTGGTGCTAAACTGTCCTTTTTATTTTTGATCTTTTGTAGAGTTTATGTCAAGAAGTTAAGCAGATAAAAGTAGGACATCCCTTTGCCACTGAAGACAAGGCCTGGCAGACCCAAACAGAGCTTTCACCTGATCAACAGATCAATAGATCAGAAATGTCAGCAGAAAGGATCACCTACAGGTCAGGCTTTCATTCCCCATCCCAGCAGGCACCAATATATGAGTCCTTGTTAGCCACTGGTACCCATGGTAGCCACACAGTCTAGCCCAAGCTGTGCAGAATTCAGCAGGGACTGTAAACCCCCCACAGGCTCTTCCACCTCAACCCAAAGTCACCTATGCCTGCACTAGCAAGCAGAGAAGTGCTGCAGACACACAGATACTGAAGGCATATCCTATATTTCAGAAGAGAGGAGACTGCCTGGAAAATGCAGTTCCCTGGAATCCACCAGTATTTGTTTTTTCCTCTAGTCTCAGAAGCTAAGTGCCTCTTGGAGTCACCTAGAAAGACTAGGACTCTCAAATCAGTCTGTCTGAACAGAGTACAATTTCTGAGCATGTTTCTTCATTTAGCATTTAACTTTTCATCCTTTAAGAGGGTTAAACTTCTCAGCATAACCAAATCTACTTCTCTTACCAACTCTTGTTTTTGTTACTGGGTATAAAATTATGGAAATTAATTTTTCACTGATTAGTATCAAAGACAAACATCATAAATAAAAAATTAAAAAGAAGCCAAGATCAAAGCAAAAATCATCTGGAAATCCCTGGGTCCACAGGATGACTCCATCACTCCCATGGGTGTGTGCTCTTGGCTTCAGGAAAATTTTGCTTCACATATTTATTATAAAATCAGTCAGCTGAGTACCTGTAACAGTGTCAATAAAGACAATATGACACGTCACGCTTTTTGCTTTTTCCTTTGAGATAAAAAGACCTTTTTGGAGTCAGATGGTTGAAGGAGGCCTGTTTCTGGATAACAGCCTAGGGTTGAACTATCAGACTAAATGAAAACATACCCTATTGCAGAGGAACACCTCTAATTATTTTTTTTTCTTTTTTTTTAACTAGCAGAGAAAAGCACAAACATCTGACCTAGGGAACACTTCCGTAAGATCCTTGTTCCCATATCCACTTTTCTCTTTAGGGAACATCTACAGTTTTGATCAGGCTTTAATTTAACATGCAGTTTAATAATTTCTCTACCCAGGTACAATTTAAGAAAGAACCCTCACATAGTCTTTGGTAACATGACCTACTCTATCCATTCTCCACTATGTTCCCTTTGTCATTTGGAATAGGTACATATCAACCCAGGTATTCTTGAAAGAGTCACCTGTCATACTGAATAACCCAAACTCCTAAATAACTCTTTTTAAAACCAAACTTTTACACCTGAATTCATATTGCAAATGAGATTTCAAGCATCTGACATATTCTGAGTGATAACTTGAGGGAAACAGGAAGGGAAGAAAAGTGAGAAGGAAACAATTTTGAAGAAGATGCTCAAACTGAAAAAAAAAAAAAAAAAGTAGTTACTTTTGTTGAGAGTAAGTCCTGAAAATTAGAGTTGGAATTTCAGAAGGTAAACCAGAGTTCACTCAAACACAGCATCTTTCCTTAATTTAATGGACCAAGGGTACAGTAATTCCAGTCATCTCATGCTGCCCTTGATTTGATCAAAAATAACCACTTTGAAGACATAAGTGTTGCTGCTTTCTTTGAATCTATTAGCTCTTCACCCACACTGAAGCTGCCACCAATAGTGTTAAATGGCAGCTGGACAGAAGCCACCAGCTACTGAATAGCCATCAGACATTCATAATTTTCAGTCACCAGCAATGGGCTGATACCCAGTCTCACCAAAATTAAATGTCTTTTTTATTATGCCCTTTCCCAAATATTATTTGATGCCAACAAAAACACATCAAAGTGGTTTACAGGCTTTAAGAAGGCATCAGAAAAATTAAATAGAGGTAGGATTATCTATTGCACTTGTAATCAGACATCAGCCTTCTACCTGCCCAGGAGGTCACACTATCTTTTCTCTGCTTCTCTTCTTTGCCTTGTTCCATGCTTCTCTTCTCTATTTAGACTGAAAGCCTTTAGAAGCAGACAATACCTCAAATGGGTTTGTAAAAAGCCAGAAAGCAATCCTCCTGCAGTAAGATTTCTATCTGGTGGTACTGTTTTGAAACACTGTCAGATGTAAATAACAAACTGAAGAAAACATAATAGCAGAGAAGTCAGCCCTTACACAGATCTTCCGAGCTTACTTGTACTCTTGGAAGAAAACATTATTCTGTGTTTTTATATAAAAATAGGATGCATCTGTTCTCAGGAGCCAGGGAGGCTATCAGGAAAATATAAGTACATTAAACATATGCTGTGTTATGAAAAAAAATGAAGTGAAAAAACAAGGATAGAAAAAAGGTGAACACCACCTATGTTAAAGCACGCATGCCTTACAAATATGCCAAAAACTGCTGTAAAGGCAGATGCAGTCCTTTTGCTCACTGTAGATTACATAACTCAAGAAACAACAGGGAGTGTGTGTTTCTCACAGATGGATGCATTTTACTGTGCCCTCAGCTAACCAGAGCACAGATTTGAACCTTTGTGGCCCTGATCACTTTTGTAGCCTCTGGTTTCCTTAAGGGTCTTTTCCTGCAACCCTGCAGCCTGATTTCCACTCACAGATTCCCCACTTAGCCCTGTGCTTCCACAGCAGTGTGTTCTAGAGCCTGTGGGTTGGTATTTTACATCCTATAGTTCCCATGATGTTATTCCCATGGCCATATATCTGCAAAGCCTGAAAGTGCTGTTATGGGAGGTTCTGTATAGAACTTTCAGGCTTGCCAAGGAGGGAAAAAACCACCTACAAAGAGTGAAAGTCATCTAAGAGCTTTGGAATTGTCATTAAGAGTCCTTTTTCCCAAGTAGCAGATGAGACAATAAGGGAAATGGTTCTCCAGGACAGTGGCTGGTGGCTCCCAAGGGAGAGGGGACATTTAGGGTCTTTTGCCTGCTCCTCACAGGGTCAGGGGTCACTACAACAAGGTGAGATTGAAATGGAAAGCAAGGGCCTTCAAGCAGAATTTCCTCAAAAATAACTTAACATTACTGAGTTTAACTTCAAGGCACCAGTTTTGGTAAAATATTGTTGCTCCAGACTTATGGACGCAAAAACAAGACACAGAAAAACAACAAATGACCAATCCCTCCACATAAGCCCTTTGATTTCTGTAAGCAATTTCAGAAGCTATTGGGATGAATTTGGGAAAGTTTATCACCCCAATCTACCATTTGCTTAGAAAAAGGAACTCATGGACTTCATCCAATTTATAAATAGTTAGTGCAAGCCAAAGTTCAACTTAATTCATTGACCACCTGAAATTCTGTGTCAAAGAAGGGAAACAGTTGTTGAGGATGGCATTTAAGGGCTTAAACCAGAATAGATTGTCTACATTGGCTATTTTCTTAGCCTTGTTTATACATTTATTTCTCTAACAATGGGAAAATGGCCCAAGGCTTTGCCTTCATTAACTCCAAAAATGATGAATCCAAATCAGCTATGCTGTTGAATACCTGCATTAAAGACTGTACCATACTACAGATGCCTACACAAGAGAATAAAGGTTAACTCAAGGGTACCTCTTCATTAGACAATTTTCCCAGTTTTAATACCCAACTTTGAGATTTGAGTGGTTTTTTTAACATAGTCTTTGTCTATGGAACTTTCATTTTTGGCCCATGTAATTACCCATGTGTATTTTCTTGATATGAACATTAATTTAAGTCTGAAGCAGAAATATGGTCCTTTTGTGCAATTAGAATGTGCCGACTTCTAAAAGTGCAGCAAGAATCAAAATGAAACAAAAGGAATCAAATTCTTTCTAATTAGCAACAAGCTCTTTTCCATTCACTTCTCTCAGCTTTTTGTCAAGGGTACACTACCATGTGTGCTTTCTGTTTCCCTTTATCCCTACTTCTTCCAACTTTGTTCTTAGACAAAACCCTTCAGAAAATGATACACCTTTAACTTTTTGTAATTTGTACGTATTGTCTTTGATCAAAGAATCTACTATTTTTCTTATTTTTCCTGTTTATTGCTAATGAAAGAAAAATCCCTAAAAGCAGTTAGGTTTAACTGAGAGCAGTTTAAAAACATACAATAAAAATACATGTACATGCACTTAGCAGTAACAACATGACATCAAAAGCATAACTTCCAGCTATGCACAAGTCATTCAGGAGCTTCTCTAGTACTGAGATGTTTAATGTAGACCCTATGGAAAAAATTATCTGCTCATATGTGTGCTAGCAATTTCTCTCTTCTGCTTCTGTCACAGGTTCACAGAATCCCAAGCAACAAGCAGAATTTTTATGCTTACTGGGTGGCAGAAAAGTGAAATCTTTACATATTGTTTGCATCTTTTAAAAAATCATTGACTGGTTTTAGCTTTATGTGATTTAAAAACAATTCTTGATAGCAAGTGCTTAGTACAATATTGTTTCCTTGTATGAAAGGAATACTGATCTAAGCACTCATGTATGTAAGGTTAGAAAAAGGCTTATTGTAACATTCACAAAATTTGACCTACTTGCAAAAAGCAAACAGCAAAGATACAGCCAAATCAGAGCCATTTCCCCCACTAAAAATAAATTCTAGAGAAACACTTTTAATTGTTTATCCTTTTTAAGCTTAACAAATTTAGAATAGAATAGGACAGAACACAATAGAATAAAATATGGAAGGTTCCTACAACAACCATCGAGTCCAACCTCCTGACCAACTCAGGGCTGATCAAAACTTTAGCATGTTCAGCTGGGAAGTGGAGCTTCACAACAGAGTAGCTTTGGTGAGTACCTGTCATCCAAGCAACCACACAGTATTTCTTGGTAAAGGAATACTTCCTAGCCATAGAATCATTGAGTTGTTTAGACCAGAGAAGACCTTTAGGATCATTAAATCCAACTGTTAATCCAGCACTGCCAAGTCTACCACTAAACCATGTCCCTCAGTGCCATGTCTATACATCTTTAAATATGGATGCTGACTCAACTACTTCCCCGGGCAGACTGTTCCAATGCTTGATAAAGCTCTCAAAAAGAAATGCTTCCCAATGTCCAGTCTAAACCTTCCTTACTTCCCTGCAGCTTTGAACCATTCCAATGTGCCTTGTCACTGGCTACCAGAAAGAAGAGCTCAGCACCTTCATCTCCACACCTCTTCCTCAGGAAGCCATAGAGAGCAATCAGGTAATTCCTCAGCCCTTCCTTTTCTCACAACAAGACAAGCCCAAAGTCCTTAGCTGCTCCCTACAGGACATACCTTCCAGCCCTTTCCTCAGTTTTGTTGCCCACTTCTGGACACATGTGAGTACATTCCCATCATTTGTACACTGTGGTGCCCAGAACTGTACACAGTGCTCAAGGTGAGGCCACACCAACACTGAACACATCCTGACAATCATCTCTTTCACCTGGCTGGTGGTGCTGTGTTAGACACACCCTAGGATGTGTCAATTTGTTCTCCTGGTTACCAGGGCACACAGCTGGCTTGTAATGAGCCAGCTGCCAATCAGCATTCCCAGATCCCTGTCTGCACCGCTGCTCTCCAGCCACTCCTCTCCCAATTTACACTCGTGCCTGGCATTACTACATCCCAGGTGCAGAATTTGGTATTTTTTCTTCTTAAACTCCATCCCATAAATCATTGCCCAATGCTCCAATGTACCTAGATCCCTTTGCAAAGCATCTTGTTCCTTCAGAGAGTCATCAGCCCCTCCCAGTTTTTTATTATCCTCAAAATTTTCACTGGTGCATTCACCTCCTCTATCCAGAACACTAATAAAAACATTGAATAAAACTGGTCCTAGACCCGAACCCTGAAGAAATTACTGCTGGTGACAAACTAACATGTGTCTACTTCCTATAAATGTATTTTCATCCAAGAAATGTCTAAGATGGTTACACCTGTCATCAGCACAGCACCATCCAAAATGGTTTGCATTTTTAATATTTTAACTACACTGTTTCATCTCTTGCTATAAACGTAATGATATGTTAATTATTGTTGTTGTATAGTAAAAACATTCCCATTTTTCCATAGGCTGTAAAATAATCTCCTGATTTTTTGAAGTATGTAATATAGTCTGCTCAGACATTTACAGAAGTAGACTGCAAGAAGCTAAGACTTCCTTACCTACACTTCCCCAGCACCTTTAAGTAAAAACAATACTATTTCTTTCAGGACCAAAACTAACATGGCATCAGATATTAAACACAGAAAAAATGTTGCTAGTCCCATAGAAATCCTATAGTTTCTGTATTATTCACAGGACATTTATTTCACATAGAAATGAGCATACACAGGTCAATGTTCATTACTTGTACTCACAAATTCATTAGGAAAAAACCCCCCAGTCTGTAACATTCACGCACCAAACAGGACCTTCCTTTGCCAAAGTTAAATTTAACTCTGTTCCACCTAGCTACAAAGAAAGTAACATAACATATTTATGAAAGAGCTGCTCTGGACTTGTTCCTCACAACTGATATTTTATCCCATTACCTCTATTGAGGTTTGTGTATCTCAGCTGTTCTCTAGGATGCGTAGGAGGCAAGTTGCCTCTCAGCCCTGCTACCTCCATCTCTCATCGTGTCTCTCCCACTTTCCTCCTTCCCAGAGCAAGATCTTTTTTTCTCATCTTTGTCTTTTTGTGAAAGAAAAAAAAAAAGTTCCAGTTGGTCTATCTCTACCCTCTTTGATACCGGCCATTCTGATCACCACCTCCCCACAGAGACCTTCTGGTGCTGGATGCAGGTTTCAGGATGCCATTTGCTTTCCTCCTGGCAGAAGACTGAGGCAGAAGGGGAGGTGGCTTCCAGACTAATATTTGCCTCTTGCAAAACCTGCATTCACAAGCAATCCTGCAAATGCTTGGATGGGTCTAGTCAAATGGCTCACACCACGGATTATTCGTACCTTCAGCCACCATACTGGCAATCTCATGCACTTTTTTGTTTTGTTTTTTTTTCTGCTTGGGAAAAACTGCAGGGGTGAACTACTTATCAGCTACCTAGTGGGAGCTACTGCAAAGGCCCTTCAGACAGAACTTTCTAAAGCTTTTTGCTGTGTCTTCTCTGGCCTGTATCTCGCTGGTTTGTTAGGTCAATTCTGACATTTCTTACTCAGCTATCTTTTCACCTCACATTCACATCTGTAATTGCATTCTTTCTCTGCCCCGCCCTCGTTTTCTCAATATTCTCATGATCTTTAATCAATCCTTTCCTCCCTCCCTCAGAAACAAAATAAAAAAAGATTGTGAAGTTACCCTTTCAGCAACACAGATCTTATGCTGCGTAACTTGGGCTACTTTCTGGATTGTTCTCATTCAGTTCCTAGTACAAAGACTACCATACTTTTTTTTCCTCAGTGTTGGAAGCAAAAACATGCATGAAAAAATAAAGTGAACTGAACCACTGTAATGCCAGAGTATGATTTATAAAATGCTGAAGCTTTATTTTGTATTGGGAAGACACCTGACCTCAGATGTCACTTAGAAAACACACAAATTCTTAGTATCAACTATTTTATACATACAATTTTTTTCCAGAGGAACGTAGAATTTTAAGTGCATTGCCCAGTCTATTGGAACAGAATGGTTGCTGTTGTTAAGGAAGAGTGTTTGCTTGCTTTACCTGAGCTAGTAGAAGCAGGAGACTTGCTGCGCCGGGATGGGCCTGGGCTCTTGGTGGTGCTCCTACGTGAACTCGAAGCTATTTTAGTATAGGAAGTAGATTTCACCACCCGACATTCTAGAAGACAAAGAAACAGCACAAGTTAGCAATTAAGAAAGCCAGCAAGATTCTGTAACAGAAAGAGCATTGAGAAGTGAAAACATTTAGCCCACGCTTGTTTTCATTCACCTTGAGGAGTTTTATGAGAAAGTATAAAACCTGTACAAATGGCTCCATTAAAATCCAAGTACAGTACGTACCACATCCCAGACAAAGAACTGCTGCAGTAATCCAGACTTTTAAATTCCATGGTTACTGCAGGTACTTAGGACAGCTTAATTTGACAGTGCTGAGACTACTCATAAAATTTCTTTGCTTTTGGAGATTTCAGTGCAAGCAATGTAGCAATATTTTGTAAACAATCCAGACGCAATGTAAGCATTTTTGTCAGCCGGGGCAGTCTCCTCTAGAAAAACCGGAAATCTTTTCTCTATAAAATGTTGCAATTGAACACGATGACGCAATTGTCTTCCACTGATGGAAGGTTTGAAGAAAATAAACCAGGTTTGTTGCTCCTGCTTAATCCTCTGGTGAGCAATAGCCCACATTGAGTAGCACACACAATTCATCACAGGTGAGGGAAACAGAGCTACTCGCTCATAAGAGACATCAGTAAAATCGATGAAGAGGCGAAATTACCCTCCCACTCCAGAACACTACAAGATGTTCAGGTTAGAGTTTATGCACACCCACACAGATCTGTAGGCATCCTTGCATTACGACTGCAAAATGGTTCTTGGCCTGGGGATGAAAGAACTTATTGTGCATAGCACTGCTGTCTTGCACTCCTAATGGATACTAGATTAATCATCAGACATATTACACAGTCAGGAAAAAAAGATCCACTTCTTAGTCAATACACAATTAAAACTGCAGCAGTGTTTACACTGTCTTCACCTGACAATGTCAGTACACTTCACTTGTTTAAAAATACATCAGTAAACATTTAGTTCTGTACCAGACCTGTTTCCTATTTTATTCCCATGGTTAAGGTTCCTCAACAAAGGTTAAGAGAAATAAACAAGAGCTTTTTCTTCCCAGTCAGAAAATACTGTGTACAAGCCTGCACATTATTTAGTCTTCACAGATCAATGGAGCCTGTAACATAGTTTAGACAGATTAGAGAACAAAGAAATAAAATTGAGCATAACTAATTAACTTAAACATATACACCCGAGAATGATGTAATGAAATTTATTTCTCTTGGCTGCCCTAACTGTTCGTCTTTCATCAAGCTGTTCAAGGAAATAGAAGCAAGAACTGATGCATTACTGAGTGAAACATCCAGCACAGGTGAGAGCTGAGAGGACCAGAGAAATGCCTTGGTCTTCCCAAAGAAGCCTTTCTTACCAAACTTCCCACATTCCTAATGCCCAATAGTAGCTAATTTCTTTCTGTTGACAATTTTTTGTGATTCCTTGATGACTTCTCTTGTTTTATACCAAATAGCAGAAATGGAGAAAAACATTTACTCTGTGAGGAAATTATCTACTGAAAACAGGTGGAATCAGATGAAAGCTTTCAATTAGGTACCACTAGGTAACTACAGCAGGAATCTTACACTGATTTATTGGCATAATTAGCTGCTCCAAAAACTATATACAATGCAAATGTAAACAGGTTCTTTATCTGCCTGTAAACAAAAAAGTAAAATTTTGAATCACCTAACAGCCTGTTAAAACTGTGATGTAATCCCAGTGTGGACCTCATTCGCAGGAAACAGTCAGGAAGGGGAACTGCATATTCCAAAGTCAACAAACAACAAGACTAAAGCAGAACACTCCAACCAATTGAAACCCATTAGAATATATAATTTGCTTTGTTGAAGAACTTAAGAGCTCTTATTTCTGAAGAAAACAGCTACTTTATGCAATATGTAAAAACCTTTCTTCTTTCCAGCATGTAAAGAAAACAATTATCTACATACCTCTCCCGCAATTCAGGCTAAAGCCTAACTCTTATTTTACTACAAGTATTAATACTCATTCAGGTTCTCTCAATACCTTAAAAACACCCAGTCTTAAACATGTTATCACACAGGCATTACCACCATATCTAACTGTAGCCCCTCCCACCTCCAAAACGTGGCCACGCAAACACAGTTCATCAGCAAATCATCCCGAGTGGCACTTAGAGACCCTGAACTGTGAGTAACCCCACACAAATGGCATGCTGCACTAAGAGGAAATCAACTCTTGCAGATAAACCATCTCTGTCCACAGCAGAGAAACACAAATGACCATATGATAATACAAGAAATGTACAAGCATTAGAGGATCATAGGATAATCCAGTTTAGACATGAGAAATTCCTAGTCCAGTTTCCTGCTCAAAGCTTGAAGTAGCTTTACATTGATAGTCCTGGATGACTTGGGGGACACTTCAACCCACTTGGGGTATACACAGTGCAAGAGGATCTTGGAGAACATCAGTGTCAACTTCCAGTTCCAAGTGACAGAAAAAAACAATAAGAAGAAATGCTCTGCTCACTCTCACAAAAAAAGGGAAGACTCTGTGACTGTGCAGGCAGAAGGCTGCTTTGGCTGCAGTGACCATGATAAGAGAGTTCAGTATTGTGAAGGGATTGGAGGGCAAAATGCAAGATCACAGTTCTGTACTTCAGATAAGCAGACTTAGGACTCTTCACGAATCTTCTTGGAAGAGTCCCCTTGGATAAGGCCCTGGAGAGAAGAGGTACCCAAGAAAGCTGAGGAATATTAAAGGATCACCTTCAAGTTCCACAACAGTCCATCTCAACAAGCAGGAAGATGTTCAAAAATGCCAGGAGGTCTGCATGGATGAACATGTTGCTGCTGACCAATTAAAACATAAAAAAAGAAGCATAAAATAGGTGGAAGCAGGGACAGGTAACCTGGGAGGTATATAGTCGAAGTCTCAGGATGCAGACACAGTTAGGAAAGTTGAAGTCCAATTAGAATTGAACGGGATGAAAGACATCAAGAGCAATAAAAAGTGCTTCTTTACACACAGAGGGAACAAAAGGAAGACTACAGAAAATGCACAGCCATGAAATAGGGCCCCAGTGCATGACTCAGGGCACCAATGACACAGGATGTGGAAAAAGCTGAAGTATTGAATGCCTTTGCCTGTCTTCGCTATCAAGCCAAACCCTCAGGAACCCCAGGTCCTAGAAGCAGGGTGAAAGTCTGGAGAAAGGAAAACCTATCCTGGGTGGCAGAAAATCAGATTAGAGAATACTTAAGCAAAACTGGCACATGTAGGTCCATGGGACCTGACAGGTTGCACCCTGCAGGTGCTGATGGAGTTGGATGATGTCCTTGTGAAGTCACTCAATAGTCTTTGAATGATAGTGATGATTGGGATAGCCATTTGAAGACCCAGTAAATCTCACTCCTATCTTCAAGAATACCCAGGGAACTACGGACAAATCAGCCTCACATCAGTCTCCGGGAAAGAGACAGATAAATGAATAATGAAAATTATTTCAAGGCACATTAAGGATAAGAAAATCATCAAAAGCAATCATCATGGATTCACCAAGAGGAAGCCAATGCTCAACGAATACCTCTGCAATGAATGTCCAGCTTGCCAGATAGATGCAGGGATAGCAGTGGATATTATCTACCAGGACTTCAGTGAGGCCATCATCTCCGACATTTTTCTTTATATCCAGTCTAAAATTTTTGTTTTGATTCATATCTATCACCATTCACCCTCTTACCAAGCATCACTGTGAAGAGCCTGACTCCACCACCTTGATGGAGAAGAGAAGCTGTCCCACTGACATTGGAGGCTATTGGCAGGTACCCCTGAAGCAATTTCCTTTTTCAAACTGAAAACCCCCATCTCCACCAGCCTCTTCTCATGCAGCAAGAGCTCCAGCTACCCCAGTGATGGTCCATCTCTAACTGCCTCCAGTTTAATGATATCTCCTTTGAACTGGAGAGCTTTAAGCTAGACACAGTATTCCAGATGCGGCATCACATGCTAGGCAGAGTCAGTTCCCCATCTCTACTGAGTCCTATTTAATCTAGGTTACAGAAATACTATCTTTTTTCCTATTTATCAATTCCTATAAACCCTTTTGAGCTCAATTATCAACTTCTTTGGCACAATTTTCTTTTTCCTCTCAAAAATAATTCACAGGTTGTGAAATTTTAAAAGGTCACAGTTCAAATGAGCATATATTCTCTTTAAGGTAAACTTGTCAAGTGCCATCTCTCCTATGGGTTTACAAGTTTATTCTTACAGCACAAGGGCTGTGGTATGGCCTGTGGAGAGCCATGTAGGAAAGCCTTGGGGGCCGCACACAGCAGTGTGTGCAATAAACTCATGCTTTTAAAGACTAGGTCAAGACTAATTCCAAAGTCTAAAAGGATTTCCAGTCATGGGCAGAGTGTAACCAGGCTGCTTGTTTTAAATAGGTCTCAGCTCCCAGGAACAGTTTATGCATGCAATTCTGTTGTCACATTTAGTTTGTAAAGTAAAATTTAACTGCAGGCAAAGATCCCACTCAAGTAACCACACAACCACTGCTATTCCTCTAAGACGTGACCATAATTTGCCTGTTGCTGTAGGAGAGCTCTGTGTGTATAGAGAAAACAAAACAAAAATGCATGTTTTATTGAAACTGTGTTTTCTACACAGAATCTAAACTGGTGAGCAAATTAATACATACCTTCTCTTCATTAACAGTATTTGGATTACTATACAACGGGTCCTTTGCAAGTAATGAAACAAGAGCATTTTCCCCCAAATTTTCTTTTGATGCCAAAACTGTATCAGAAATAGATCTGAACTCCTGACAGTAGAGACAACTGCCTTTCTCACTCGTGTGGGCATGGCATTCCCAGCCAAGAAGAAACACCAAGTGTTTCTATATTATGTTCAGTAAGGAAAGAAATGTTTCATGAAACCCCAGTCCGTCCTCTCACCATTGACTGACTGAGATTAAAGGAACAAAATGATGACACCCATGGTAAGGCAAGAAAAATGAAGGTCAATTTTACAGTTTGAACTTTACAGACTTTATTGTTTTCCAACTCAAAATATTATATAAATAAGAATGCTTTTCCAGTGAAAACATCTTGCAATAAGATGTTCTATTGTATAACTACATGCAAAGCTATAAAGTAGGAAAGAGAAGTACAGACTAACAGCAGCAAGGCTAAAAATGTAACACTGCAGTCCCTTCATTGTATGGAATACTACCACAGAGTTCTGAGCCCTTTATTGGACATTAACAATAGGGCTGAGGAAAAAAAAAGAAAGTACCCCAAGGCTACAATCTGACATAATTAAGAGTGTAGGGACAAGATAAGAAAAATTGAGTTACAGAGATGTACAGTGGTGTCAATCAGCAGTAGGAGCTGTCAGAATCAGGGAGGAAGCCCAACATACATACTTGTGAGCTCTTGACTCTTCCTGTTGCCAAATGGATAAAATGAGGTAAGCATGAGGTAAATAAAGGATGCTAACACACGAAATCACAACGCCTGCAGTCTCCAGCCCCATGATGTTTCATTTCCAAAATGTTACATTAGCTTCTACGCTCATTAGATTTTACAATGGCAAAAATGCAGCAGAGAGTAACTAATCTGCAATAAATGTGTCATAAAATGAAAAAGCTTAATGTGCTTCTAGAGAAGACTGTGAAAAGTTATTTAAATTACCAGGAGATCAAAAAGGCTTACTTGTCAGCAACTCAGAAGTTGACTGTATGGCCTTCATGAGTTCTTTCTGGGCAAAAATATCACTCTCTGCTGTGTTTTGTTTTTCTTTGAGGTCTGTGTGTAGGGAATAGATTTTATATTTTCAGTAACCCTGCCAATCTGTTTCTCTAAGATGAGAACATTTAACTTGGTTTCAGCAACAGCTGTATCCTGCAGATAAGCAAGGGGGGAGGATCAGGGATGTCTGTGGTTGTTGGTAAGCCATTTTACTGTAAGCCCCAGGCTGCTGCCTTTTACCACTGCTTAAAGACATTAGCATCACCAGCAAAGTCCTCAGGCCGATCAGTGGATCATTACCCCAAATGCAGTACCAATTTTAGTTTTTAACGCTAATGGTAATTTGTCCCATGCTGCTAATTCTTAATGCAGCTAATAAGATTTTACTTTTCAGCTGTATTCATGCCTTCAATTAATGCCAGTAATCTTCTGTTTGCAGAACTAAGTTTCACTCTCTTCAGCAAGAGCCTCTTGTCTAGTGGCATTGATACACACTGCAATTCACCCTACCCAACTGATCAATCACTGGCAGCTATGACTTGCAATTACAACATGTTCAAAAGGGTAACTATCATGCAGTTTCCAAAAATGAAAGGGATAGAGAGTGTTTCACAGAGGCTTAAGTAATTTCCAAGCTTCTATCGTCATGGTTGTGCCTGCTTCAATTTTTTTCCTGCATGTCTTCCTGTTCAATGTGCTCCCCAACACATTGCAGATGCGGGTGGACAGCGATGTATGCACAGAAAAAAGAATCCTTAGGTTTGATCCCATGCACTAAGCTCTATGTCACTGTAAACCCATGGGGTTTTGAAACATTGGATCTTCTGATTCAACTTCTTACCAGTAATTGGTCTTCCACACATGATAAAGATTAGGAATTCTGTTTTACTGTGTGCCAAATACTTGTGGAAGCAATTACTTAAATCTCCTTTTTTTATTTTTTTTCTGCAAAGAAATATACTTTGATTGGGATATAAAATACAGAAACAGCTAGATTTTCTTTCATGTGAAAAATCATTCTCCAATCCTGAAACTGGGGTAAGTATATACAAAAAAATACAAACTATTAAAGCCATCTATGCCTTATTACACATCAAGAAAATAGAGAATCTTGGAAGGTCTTAGGAACACAAATCAGCCAAGCTAAGAATGTTTTCAGATGTATGCACTACTCCAAAAATACCTCATTTAGACAGAAATAAGTAATGTACTATCACTACTAATATTATTATCACTACATAATATTATGATATTATCACTAATATCTCATTCTGCTCTAATATACAATCTTCAGATTATGAATTCAAATGTTTCTAAATTCACCAAAGACTAAATATTTACCAGAAGAGGTAAACAGATTTACAAAATGCTGCTTCAAGTATTTACTATTCTTTCTCCAAAAATGTTCCTGTCTTAAGGACACTGTTGGGAGGATAGAACTCATCTAATGCTAGCTAAAAATATGATGAATTTTGAACTATTCACCCCACAGTACTTCTACAGTCAATGGAACATTGTTCAGTGTTCATTTCTATGGCCTATCTTAGGAACCTGTAAGTTAGAAAGGATGAATCTTACTCAGATACAAATTTTAGGTTTTCAGTTTTGGTGAAAATACCCTGATTAGAAGCAATATCTCTGGACTGGTTACAGGCTTTCTTACTCAATACAAACATTAATACAAGATTTTGCTGTATTTTAACTGTGTATGAGCAGATTTTATCTCCCCACCTTCTCCAAGTTCTAACCTTTTTGGCAGATTCATCTCACACAAACCTCAACATTAATATTTTGTCTACAAAAACAGCATTATGTTAAATATTGCTTTACATCAGAAATCTGCTATCATGAAAGATTCCAGCCCACAGCAGTGGAAAAAAAAAGGACTGAAAAAACATTTTTCATCACTGCAAGAGCCTTTCTCATGAGGTACAAGATCTAATTATTTTTGAGCTCTGCATTTTAAGGCAGAAAAAACTAGAAGACTTCTTAAAAACCTGCTTGTCTAAATGAATCTGAAATACTTCTGACTGAGTTAATGTGAATAAACTTGCATGGGTAAAATATTAATTTCTGAAATTAAAACTGGATTATCAGAAACTGTTTTACAATACCTGAAAGACTGAGTTGAAATAAGAATTTTGTCATTAGCTAAAATATACCCCTGGCACATGTTCTCTTTGACATGTCTTGCATATCTTGACACATACTCTGTTTCACTCCCAGAGATTTTAATTATCATTGTTTGCTCTATATTCTTCAGCCAAGATTTTCCAATACCAATACAAATGTTCATTAGTTTGCCCTTGTGTTCAGCACCCTTTCCCTACACCTCTGCAGATGTACCATGCTAGCTGCAGTGACCAAAATATCACAAATATCACTACTTTTAACTGGAAATGTTTAAGATGGCACAACTAATTACAACTGCAACCACCTGTGCTATTTTTATTATGGCCACAGCATTATTCTTCATGGAACAAAGAAATGTGACATGCCTTTGCTTATGGCTTTCCTTTTCTTTCTGTGACAAAAGCTTGTTTACTGGGCATATAGTATATCAACAGATATCCCTCAAAAAACACTGCTGAAGCCACAGGAAAAATTCAACACTGAAGTGCCTTACTTTATCTGCACTGTTTGGGTGGCAGTTTTCTTGGCATTGTTTTATTCATTCAACTGGTGATGAAATGAGAGAATGGTACAAATTAATTCGTTGTCAACTATTCTGTTCATCAAAATGCATGCTTTCCTTTTCAGCACAAAGAGGTAATATTTGTCCTATTACCCATTAAAAATAATTTTGTTCTTTACTTTGAGAATAACCACACCTCTTATCCAATCCATATGATAAATATTAACATCATCCTAAGCACCAAGTACATAGGCATTCTATCATATATTTTTTCAATTATGGCCTAAGAGAAGTGTCAGTGCTGCAGTCCAACAAATTCTGGTGTTCTGGTCTTAGTACTTGCTGTCTGAGGAGAATAAATTGTTTTCAGTTGTTCACTATTTCAAATTCCTCTTTTGGAAGTTTAGAAACTCAAGTCATTTCCCAGTTACAAATATAAACCCTCATTTGTAGAACATCGTCTTCAAGTGGAAAATATCAGCTAAAGGTATTACTGAGAAACATCTATTCAAAACAGTTAACTTTTAATACATCTTAGCAAGGTCTCCTGAAGTCACAGATTTTTCTGTGCAACTTATTTGTAGTGAGCAACAAAAATATGTATTTAAACTGCCCTACTTCTGCTTTGATTTTTTTTTCAATTAAATCTGCCTACTTATTAGTCTAACAACTTTATTGTGAAGTATCAAGTTTTAAAAGCCTTTTTTTTCTTCAAAGAAATGAATTAGACTATAGTAGGATAATGATTACAGTCATAACAGTTAAACACAAATCAAATTCCCATGGCTTACACAGCTAATTAGTTAGATTAGCAAAGAGTCTTGCACAAAAGCAAGGGATATACAAATAAAACATATCCATTAAAAACCAGATGAATATGAGAAGCCAGTTGTCGTGGGGAGTTTTGTTACTTAAATGATCATTAAAAAGACTAACTGCAATCAGGCAGACAACATAACTTTAACAACAGTGAGAGTAGAAGACAAGATACACTAAGAAGAGAACAAGTCAAAGAGAGCTTTTAGATAACATTTTCAAATTAGCAAGATGTGAAGAATATTTAGAGACACATCTAAGATGAACTCCAAGCTACCAGACACTATTTTATGAGAATTCTGAAGGACAAATAAAGATCCAAGAGAGAAAGTCAAAGCAAATGCCTATCTTTAAAACTGGGACACAACAGAAAACTGGGAGTTGCAGAGAAGACACCCTCATTTGAGATTATTGAGAAAGTTATCCAAAGGGAGAGTATAAAGAAGACAGATCAGACTCCTTTCCTTTTGGCTGTGGCAAGACAAGAAGCAATGGGCACAAACTGAAACACAGGAAATTCCATCTGAGCAGCAGAAAACATCTTTTCACCTTGAAGGGACCAGGCACTGGCATGGGTTTTCCAGAGAGATAGTGGAATCTCCAGATTCTAGATCATCCAGATTCTGGATCATCTAGACATGATCCTGGGCACCCAGCACAAGATGACCTTTAGAGGTCCCTTTCTCAAGGTCAGCCCTTCTTTGCTTCCATGACAATACAAAGCAAAAAAGGAAACAAAATATTTGAAGCTTAAAAGATATTAAAATTATATACAATAGTCAAAATAGTTTTGTCAAGAATAAACTGTGTCAAAGTAGTCTTCCTATAAAGGATAATAGGTGAAATGGTAGCGATTTTAAGGCTTTCTGCTCAGAACTTCAAAACTCAAGCTGTGATTCAAGAAAATACCATCTATAGAAATTGCTTTTAAGATGGGCATTGGAAAAGCTAACCAGGGTAGTTTACTGCCAAACTAGGAGAGAATGAGCAGAGAAACTCATCAGAGTTCCTGGTCAACATTTGTCTTAATATGCAATAATGCAATTATTTAAACGCTTTTTAAACCTGTAGATGACACTACCATAGGTAAAGCTGTAGGCATTGTGGAACACTATAAATCTGAAAACTGCAAAGTCATCAGAAAAAAACAGATAAAATTCAACAAGTCCAAGCTACTAGAACCACGAAAGAATAAGTAACACAATGAAGGTTGAAGCCATCACTACAAGAGTCAGTTGCTTGTATGCAAAACAGCAATTCTACAAAGAGGGACAAAAGTTTTGCAGTGGGTCACATGCTTAATTTGAAATAAACTACTACAGCAAACGGAATCATCCTCCTGCTGAGGGTATCACCTCTGTGGAGGACATCTGACTTAATCCCTTGGGCTACTGCAGTGTTAGCTAACACAACAAATCCACTTTTGTCTTTCCCACTTATAAACATGAGAATTTCACCTTCAGAGGATTAAGAGAATACTAAGGAAAATTACATCATGAGGAAATATGACTAATGAAGGAGAGTTAATATAAATGGGATCTTTCTTTTCAGAAAAGAAGTGATGAGACAAAGCAGCAGCCTTCAATACTTAATAGACTGCCAAAATGAAGAAAAACTTAACTCCTACAATTAGTTTTATTACAAATACAACAAAGCAGAGCAATCTTAAGATTCCAAAAGGTAGATTAATTCAGACATGAGAAAACCGGTTTTCAACTGCAAGGATAAGGAAGTACTGGAACAGATCATGTGCAGGACGTGTTGAATTTCCCTAACAATAACTGCACAT